>NC_056746.1:830689564-830704564 GCF_019279795.1 Protopterus annectens
CTCCACAAGATATATTGAGGCACTGGAACCGTGACTTCAGAAGCCCAAACACATGCTCTATGATGTTCCTAGTTTGTGCATGTGCCTCATTATGGCATTCTTTAATGGGTGTGTGTGCATTTCTGATGAGTGTCATCATTCACAGTTCTAGGGCATAGCCAGCATCTCCCAGTAAATGGCCGTGTGGGATGTCCCCCCTAGCAAACATCTGGTACAGCTGTGATGCATGCCAGATATGGGCATTGTGATAACTGCCAGGGCTGCAGACACATTCATGATAAACAACTGGACATTGCACATGACCTGGCAGTTGATGGAGTGGTAACCCTTATGGTTGACATAGATTCTGCCCTCCTTACCAGGTGGTACCTTGATGTGTGCATGAGTGCAGTCTATGGCACCCAGTACTTCAGGGTAGTGTGCTACATGGTAGAACCATTGCATACTGCTGGCCCTCACCTCAGCTGTGAGGGGAAAAGAAATATGCTCACTGACATGTGATAGCATGACATCCAGGAACTGGTAGAGTACAGTGGATGCTATTGCCTGTGAGAACCCCATCATGCCTCAAGTTCTTGTAGCTAGTATCCTAAGGGCTACACATACCTTTGTTTTCACTGGGATGGGTTCTCCTCATTTGGCTCTGGGTCTGAGTTGAGGGTGGCAGAGCTCAGCAAGTTCTTTTAGTATGTCCCTATCTATCTTGTAGCAGTCTACAATCTTCAACTCATGTAGGTCCTGGAAGGTTACTCTGGGCCTGAATACTCTTCTCCTTCTCTGTCCAGGAGTATCCTCATCGTCATCATCAGCAGCAGCAGCAGCTGCATTGATCTCAGCATGTAGCACATACAGGTGCAGCAAACCTGCAGCACCTTCTAGCATTCTCTCAGTTAAAATTCCCAAGTCTGTACGCCAATGGTGCAGAATATTGGGGAAAAAAATCAGAATGTCGGATGCATGCATACTTTATAGAGCTCTGCTGTAGGTGAAGAATGTGTGATTGGATAAATATGATCCATTCCACCTGCCTATAATATAAGTAATGTCATTTAATGGCTCTATGTTAGCTTAAACAAGGGTGGAAATGAATCAAATACATTTTTTAAACACGCTCAGAGTGGTGGTGCTCCATGCAAACACACACACAGAAGTTAAGCAAAGCATAGAAGTTAGTGGACACACCTCCCATGAAGGGACATGCTCAGCCAGGCAGTGTGCCATGCAAACATGCATCTTAAGCTGAAATGAGCTTAGAAGTCAGTAGACACACACCCCTGCTGTCAGCTACATTCTGTGTAAACAGTAAAATGGGTCTAAAACTACATGAAGGGGATATGCAGACATGATTACACCTTTCTGCTATTCAGTACCTTCACCTCATTTGCATAGGTATCAGTGCTCGCAGCCTGTAAACTACACACTTCAGACACAACCACGTTAGCAACAGCACCAATGCACCATTGTAGGGACTCCATGCACAGCCCTGTAATACATTTCTGTTACATACTAATTTGTTTTTTTCCAATATTTTTTTATTTTTCTATAAAGCATGTTTGCGCACTGCGGTGTGCCCCACAAATATGCCCAGATTATTAAAAAAAATAATGATAATTTAACTTATTTCCTTTAATTTTTCCAACATACAGGATGATAGTTTCACTCATATGTGTATGTGGTATGACATGTCTGTCCAAACATCACATTTTACAACCCCTTTTGTCTGTCTACACTCCTGTACATGGAATTTTTCCATGTACACTACAGACACTGACACAGGGTCTGAAGAGATGCCTATCTGCTTGCTGGATCTCTCTACCTGCCTCATTTTCATGACATTCACCTGCTTTTGAGATGATTTGCATGCCACAGAAGTTTCTGTGTTGGCGCATGCATGCAAGTCGCTCAGCAGCACTTACTGAATCTAAAAATGTTCACGGCCGTGGGATGCCTACATGAAAAAAACCTTGTAGGCTTTATTAAATTCCCTCCAATATCTTTGCAGATGTGTTAGACAAATGTGATATCTTGTGACCAGTTTGTCCTTTCTGATGCCAGATTCAAAAATATACCTCACCCATCATGTTGCCATCCTCACTTATAGAGGTATGGATAAAATATAACAAATATTATACTGTTTATAATCTGAGAAATTAACAAAAAATAAAATATTACACATATGATGGTATTTATTATCTGAAAATGAACAAACTGTTATATCTCTGCAGGTGTGCTACACAGACATTATATATATGTTGCCATAACAGAAACTCACAGAAAAATAAAATTTCCTGATATCGAGTACTAATGCTTTGATTCAGATGCATACAACATTTAAGATTATAAAAGGGTCTCTAATCATAATCAACTTATTATGTGTTTGAGACATGGATGCCAATAAATTCACAATGAAAGGGATGCTTGAGAGGTGAATCTTGATATCTATATTGAGAGCACATAATAACGGTTATGATCATTGAGAAATGATCATAACTCTTTATAGTGCACGGAAATGTATCTACTCAATGTACTAAAAGTTACAGAAAAGACAAAAAGCGTAGCAGTGCAATGTGTTTTGCTGGCAGTCTAAGCATCTGAAAGCCAGTAAAACACTCAGAGCTGTCAAACAGCAGGCAGAAGTAAAGTATCTCTTTGAAGAAAAAGAAGCTGTAAAAGCTGGTAGACACTTCGTTCTTCTTCTTATTCTTTCGGCTTTTCCCGGTTAGGTGTCGCCACAGTGGATCATCTGTTTCCATTTCTTCCTGTCCTCTGCCTCTTGCTCTGTCACACCAACCACCTTCATAGGTTCATAGGTTCATAGGTTCATACTAGGCTATCTGCCCTAGGGCATTTATAAGCCTAGCCAGAATGTGTTTGGCTTTCGCCACCCATTTTAAATTTATTTTGCTACAACCTATGATCTCCCATCCACTCATCAAGATTCCTCTTGAAGAGAGTCAATGAGGGACTCTGCCTAACCTGGACTGGGATTTTATTCCAGAGTGAAGGGAGCCTCTGGGTTATGAATCTGTCCCTCCAGCATGTCCTATTTATTTCAGTGCTGAGGTTCAAGTCTCTCGAGCGAGTAGCTCGATGGGATTTGGATTTTCTGAGGTGCAGCATGTCCATTAATTCTGGGTTGGACATGGCTTTATACATCAGGCACAGATCGCCTCTGAACAGGCGGTATGCCACTGAGTAGAGCTGGAGTTTCTTTAACCGGGCCGCATATGGCATCTATTTGAGCCCTTTGATCCTCTTGGTGAGGTACTTTTGGGGTATTTCCAGTTGCTGCAGGTGTCTGGTAAGGTACATCCCAAAAGGGCATTGTACTCAATTATGGGCCTGATGAGGGATGAGTAAAGAGGCACAATGACCTCCCCTGATCTAGATGTGAATCCCTTCATGATTAGGTGGGCTATATAAAATGTTTTTCTAACCACTTTGGCCACGTGGTTGTCAAATGAGAGATTGCTATCAACTTGGGTCCCCAGGTCTCTAATTACTTCTGTACTTAATGGATTACCACCTATGTGGTAATTTGTGGGCACTTTGTTTTTGCCAAAGGGGATGACTATACACTTTTTGGCATTTAGCTTGAGGCCATGGCTCTGGCACCAGTTGTCTGTTTCTATGATGCCCTTTTGGAGGATGCTTGTGTCGGCTGGAGAGTCGATTATGGCACCAGTTTGCAGTCATCTGTGAACTTGGTCAGCCACAGTCCTTCCGTGTTGGCCTGTACCTCCGAGAAATATATACCAAACAAGAGAGGTCCCAGGACTGAGCCTTGTGGGACACCACTTGTAACTGGTTTGGAGTCTGACATGGCTCCAGCAATTCTAACCATGTGGGTTCTGTCCTTGAGCCAGTTTGCAATCCATCTAGTGACATAGGGGTTTATATTTAAGCTGGTGAGCTTATCTATAATGCCCAAGTGGGGTATTGTATCGAAGGCTTTTGCGAGGTCCAGGTAGGCTGTGTGGACCACCTTCCCCTCGTCAATCACCTTGGTGACTGCTTCAAAGAAATCAACCAGGTTTAAGAGGCAGGATCTGCCCTTAACAAAGCCAAACTGGGTAGGATCCAGTGTCTGTAGGTCCCCAATATCTTTATTTATGAGGTCCATGATGATCCTTTCCATAGATTTGCAGACCAAGCTAGTCAGGCTTATGGGGCGATAGTTTCCAGGATCTGTTGAGGCACCACCTTTATGGAGAGGGACCACTGTTGCTGTACACCACTCTTTGGGCACATATCCTGTAGTAAGGCTGAGATTGAACAGTAGTTTTATGTTTGGGTTTAGCTCTTCTTGGAGTTGATGAAGGACGCAGCCCAGAACACCGTCTGGTCCCATTGATGCTGTGTTTTTTGCTTTGGAGAGGGTGGCTCTTACCTGAGCATCTGAGATGTCAGGGGGGCAGCACTCTGCTGGGATAGATATCTGCCCTTTTGGTGGGGAGGGGGGGGAGAAGTTTGCGCTGAACCTGTCAGCTAGGATGTTGGCAATGTCTGTGGATTCAGTGTATTTTTTGTCATTTTGGTCTAATTCTGAGCATATCTGGGAATTACCACCCAGGTTCCTAACATAACTAAAGAAAGCCTTGTGATTATCCTTAGTGTCCTGTGCAATTTTTCATTTGAAGCTGGCCTTAGACAATTTTATGAGTGCCCATAGTTTTTTGCTAATACTGATCAGTGATGCCTTCCCTTTTTGGGATTTTGCTCTATCATTTAGTAGCTTCCTCCTTCTATTGTATAGTTTGTTTATGGCTGGGGTCCACCAGACAGGACGTCTGCCTTTGGAGGATTGGGTCTTGGTTTTATTTGGGATTGCATGATCCATGCATTCCTGAAGGTGTTCACAGAATGCGTTTATAAAGGATTCTGTGGTCTGGGCCGTATTTTCCACAGGCCTGGGGGCTTTGAAGGATTCCACCTCGGTTTTGAGGAGTGTGAAATTTGCTTTAGAGAAGTTTTTCACTGTGGTTTTTTGGGCATGGGGTGGGGTCGGGATGTGAATATCCAGTGAGATTAGTTTATGGTCTGATCTTACCAGTGAGGGATACACTTCTGGTCTGGAGCATAGAGTCCCCATGTTGGTGATGATCAGGTCCAGTATGTTTTCCCCTCTTGTGGGAGTGGTAACAAGTTGTTCCATAGCATTTGAGTTTATAAATTCTAGGAACCTTTGGGCTAGGGTGTTGGAGCTAGAGTAATGCTCCCAGTCTATGTTTGGGTAGTTGAAGTCACCCAATACAATGGTGTTTGGAGAGACCTTCATATTTTTCCAGTGTTCTTAGGAAGGCCGAGTGGGGTTCCTGGGTTTGGGAGGGTGGTCTGTAGCATGTCATCTCTCATCACATCCATAAACCTTATCTTAGGCCTTCCTCTTTTCCTGTTACCTGGCAGCTTCATCCTTAGCATCTTTTTCCCAATATACTCAGCATCCCTCCTCAGTACATGTCCAAACCAACGTAATCTTGCCTCTCTGGCTTTGTCTCCATACCTTCCAACCTGGGCTGACCCTCTAATATACTTATTCCTAATCCTGTCCGTTCTCGTCACACCCAGTGCAAATCTTAACATCTTCAACTCTGCCACGTCAAGCTCTGACTCCTGCCTTTTTGTCAATGCCACCGTCTCCAACCCATATAACATAGCTGGTCTCACTACCCTCTTGTAGACCTTCCCTTTCACTCTTACTGGTACTCGTCCGTCACAAATCACTCCTGACGCTCTTCTCCACCCACTCCACACTGCCTGTACTCTCTTCTTCACCTCTCTTCCACACTCACCATTACTCTGAACTGTTGATCCAAGTATTTAAACTGGTAGACACTTTGTTCTGCCATATATTTTGATTATATGTCTGGCAGAGGAAAGTATCTAACAGCTTTTAAAACTCTTTAACCTTTTGCTGTTGTTCTTTGCTAGTCATACTATTTGCTGTTAGTCCCAAAACCCAATTTTAACAGAGTCAGGATAGCTATTTATTTATTGATTTATTTATTCATTCATTTACTTATTTATTCTTTGTTGATGGGATTAGTGTCTCTAGGCCAGTGGCATCTTTTCAGGGGAGACTGAAGTGGTTTTCATATTGACTAGGGAAAATATGGTCAAAGCACTGGGGAGCATCCCCTATTCTTTAACCAGAAAAAATAATGGTGAAATTTAAAACTGATGAAATAGAAGCTGTGGAAGTTAAGAATTGCATTTCTAATATGTGTTAGTCTGTGTTAAATGTATCTTAATCTAAACATGAAAGGGGTTTTAGGAATGAGTGTTGGGAGCTGGATGAAAAATGATGCTATTAAATATTTACCAAGTTCAGTTTTTGTAAATAAGAATAGAGGGACAGTAAGGTATATAGGACAACCAAAGACTTGTCATTTTGTGGGGAAGTTAATTATCTTATTAATGAATGTGATATGATTAGACATAATCAGCATGTAAAAAAGATTGTCAGGTTTGTAATAACGTAGGCCATGTTTTGATTTGATTGTGATGAAAGTAAAGAAGGGAATATTGGCAATGAAGTAACTAATGAGCTGAATAGGGATGAGGAAGATGAGAAAGAAAAGGATATAAATGAAAAGAATATAAAAAAATTCAAGAAAAACAGGTAGAAGAAAATAAAGACATTGAAAGAATATCTGAGGTGTTTGATAATAAAAAATCATAGGTAGAAGAAGGGGAAATAAAGTTTGTTAAAAAAGTACGATTGAAATAAAAATAAGAAATAATATTGTGTTTTTTTTTTCTCTCAGTTAGTATTAATAGTGCAATAAACAGAGGAAGGAGACTTTGTGTGAGGCCAATGTGATTCATTAACAAGGTACCAGGATTGTTTTTGAACAAGACAGATTTTGTGGAACATGGGAAAAGAAAAGTGTTCAGGTGTAGCATTTTTACTAAAGGATAAAATTAAAGTATTGCATTTTTTCCATTATACATGCCGGTAGAGATAAAGCTATTAATTAGTGATGTATATAGGTTGATTGGATTTGAAAGGAAAAGATTATCTGAGAGTTTGAAACCATATTTAATTGTTAACATCAGAATTATTATAATGGAGGACTTGAATTGTAGTCCTAGGAAGGAAAATAAGAAGGCTGTGATTGATATTAGGAAATCGTAAGATATAATGGGGTGGTGGAGTGGTGCAGTGGTTACAGTTGTTGTCCCACAGCAAGAGGTTTGCCAGTTTGATTCTTGGCTGGGGTTCCTTCTGTGTGGAGTCTGCATGTTCTCCTGCATTCGCATGGTTTTCCTCTGGGTGCTCGGGTTTCCTCCCACATTCCAAAGACATACATCTGGAGTGTTTCTCCCCAGGCATCCACTGAAAATGGGCTCTGTCCCAGTCAGACTTTCCTGGTAAACAAATGTTAACTAAATAAATAAAATAAATAATGGGATATGGTAAGTTGATTGTATGTTTTAAATGTGGATGGACATATAAGAAAGGAAAAACATTTTTTTTTGTTGACAGAAAGTGTTGCTGCAGTGGATGGGGACTTTATGTTAAATTTTAAAAGTGTTTTCCTGTCACAGAGCAATTTGAATGGAGTGTGGTATGAATATACAATGGAAGGGAAATTGGTAAATAGATTAAGTTTAAGTATTGTAAATCAAAAAGGTTTCCAAATGGAAACAGATCAGCTGTGGAAGGATCATTTGTCAATGATGGAGTTTTATACCTCATGGACAGAGTGGTGGGTTGCATTTACAGAAAAATATAAGAAGTTTTTTAAAAATGAAGTTAGAAAAGAGGAAAATAATAAAGAGTGTTATAAGAACTTATATAAAGAAATGTTGACTAGTCCTGAGAAAAACAGTAGTTTTTTTTTAATTTAAGAAAATATTTTAATGAGAACAAAAAGAAATATCAAATTTTGCTGTTTAGGCAGAGATATTTTTGCAATGAAAGAAAGAGGAAGTATGTCCTTATTTGGATAAGAATTTGTTGGGAATTAGGACTGAAGTGATGAATAAAAATGGCATTATTAAGTACAAACAGGAAGAGATTATAGACATTTTAGAAAGTTTTGTGAGAGCTGTATATACTAATAGGTGGTGTGAAGGAGGTTCAGGTTAAAAAGAGTTCTAATAAGAAAATAAAAGATTTAAAGAAAAATATTAGTTTATTAACATTAGATATGATTTTAAGAAATGTAAGGAAAGATTTGGTGCTGGTATAGATGGTATGAGTTATGGTATATATACATCTATGAAAGTGTTATAGAAAGAGCTACTTTTAAATGTATATAATGAATGGTTGGAGAATGGTGAAATTAAGAAAGGAATTTGTGAAGGAATTATAAAATTGATTTGGAAAAAAGAGGAGAGATATCCAGTTGAAAATTGGAGTTCTATGATGTTAAATATTGCAGATTATAAGATTTGTATGAATGCAGATGAGGTGTACTGATATGTTACAGGACATTTTTGTAGTGGATATTTATAGAGTTAAAAGGAGGTATAGTTTGGGTATATTAGTTTCAATAAGGGAGATTGTGGACTATATTATTTGTGGGGAGAGTGATGTCAGTGGGATTGTAGGTATTTGAAATAGACATTTGATTGTGCTGAACATGAGTGTTTATAGTACATTTTGGAGGAATATGGTTTAAAAGTGAAAATACTAAGTTTATTAATGTCTATGTACAGATATAATAAGGTGATGTGTAGATATAATAAGGTGATGCTCTTAATTAATAGATGGTTTAGTTCTGAGATCTGCTTAAAAAGTGGTATAAAACAAGGATGTCCAATGAGTGGGGTTTTAGTTTCATTAGTTATGAATGTGGTAGGGTTAAAATATTAATAGAATTGAAGGGTTGACAGTATTGTGAGATAAATTGTGTGGGTGTTGCCATGTTTTATACCTAATGCTTATGATCTTTTTGTTATTGCAGCAATACATTATAGATGAAAGATATGTTGAGATATGTTATTAGATTGTTAAGGGACATTGAGCTATAGTTAAATAAAGAAAAGCATAGAGGTTTATGAGAAGGAGTAAATATAGGAAAGATTCCTTTTTTTGTAAACTGAAGTGGGTCTTTTAGGATGACTATTTCAAATTAAGGAGGTGACGGATAAACAATGGGATAGTCTGAGAAAAAGATACTGAAAAATTATCAAAGTTATTTAGATTATCTTATAAGAAAAAGGTTTATTTAATAAATTCTATTATTTTTGGAGAATTGGTTGTTTAGCTAATGCATTTATGTTACCTAGTAATAAAGAAAAAAAAGTTGTGAGGGCTTTTTTTTTTTGCAGAGGGGATGGGGAGTTTCTATATGAAATCCAGTTAAGAGATGTTTTTTATATTTGACTGAAGAAGGGGGTTGGGTTTAATAAATCCAATGGTGTATGCTGCTTCTATTACTTTATTTAAAGCTTTAAGGATTAATGAGGGATTTATGTTTAACATTGTATAAGTTAAGCATAGAGATTAGAAAAATTCTAAAGGAGAAATAAAAAGAAAATGGAATAGTGAAAGAGGAGAAATAATATCAGGAGAAAACTAAGGTTTAGACTTTAAAAATTAAAGATATAAAAATGAATAGAATGAAGTGGTATAAGGATACTGTGAGGAGGTGGTATAGAAAGATTAAGTATACTATTACTGGAGCTATCAAATGGAGAAAAATAAGGTGATGTGTAGATATAATAAGGTGATGCTCTTAATTAATAGATGGTTTAGTTCTGAGATCTGCTTAAAAAGTGGTATAAAACAAGGATGTCCAATGAGTGGGGTTTTAGTTTCATTAGTTATGAATGTGGTAGGGTTAAAATATTAATAGAATTGAAGGGTTGACAGTATTGTGAGATAAATTGTGTGGGTGTTGCCATGTTTTATACCTAATGCTTATGATCTTTTTGTTATTGCAGCAATAAATTATAGATGAAAGATATGTTGAGATATGTTATTAGATTGTTAAGGGACATTGAGCTATAGTTAAATAAAGAAAAGCGTAGAGGTTTATGAGAAGGAGTAAATATAGGAAAGATTCCTTTTTTTGTAAACTGAAGTGGGTCTTTTAGGATGACTATTTCAAATTAAGGAGGTGACGGATAAACAATGGGATAGTCTGAGAAAAAGATACTGAAAAATTATCAAAGTTATTTAGATTATCTTATAAGAAAAAGGTTTATTTAATAAATTCTATTATTTTTGGAGAATTGGTTGTTTAGCTAATGCATTTATGTTACCTAGTAATAAAGAAAAAAAAAGTTGTGAGGGCTTTTTTTTTTTGCAGAGGGGATGGGGAGTTTCTATATGAAATCCAGTTAAGAGATGTTTTTTATATTTGACTGAAGAAGGGGGTTGGGTTTAATAAATCCAGTGGTGTATGCTGCTTCTATTACTTTATTTAAAGCTTTAAGGATTAATGAGGGATTTATGTTTAACATTGTATAAGTTAAGCATAGAGATTAGAAAAATTCTAAAGGAGAAATAAAAAGAAAATGGAATAGTGAAAGAGGAGAAATAATATCAGGAGAAAACTAAGGTTTAGACTTTAAAAATTAAAGATATAAAAATGAATAGAATGAAGTGGTATAAGGATACTGTGAGGAGGTGGTATAGAAAGATTAAGTATACTATTACTGGAGCTATCAAATGGAGAAAAATATACTTAAAAAGATAGTATAATGTCAAGATTTTTTACAGAGGTTAGGTCTAAAATTACTCATAAAAGAGAATGTGAGTTATAATATTTGGTCTCAAAGATTATGTCTTTAAAATTATGAAAAATTTATCAGAAGACGCTATTAAAGAAGAGGTTGCTTATGATATAAAAAGATGAAAGATAAATTATAAATGTGATTTTGCTTGGGTTTTATTGGGCAAAGAAAAAAGGATTATTGATAAGTATGATATTTGTATTATTGGTATTGGACAACAAGATTGAAAGAAGTTTTATTTAAAAGGTTTGGGATCTGGCTGAAATTTTCAGTAAAATAAGATTATGGCTGTGACAACAAGCGTGGAGAGGGCATAGTGTTCAGGAAAATAGTTTTTTTAGTGGTGTGTAAATAATGCAAATATTGTATATTTATCTATACATTGTATTTAGCATGAATAGAGTAACTCTATTCTTTCAATGAGTGGATGTGCTCCTCCCTATGATAGAATGGAAGGGAAGAAATATGTCATGTTGGAGGATGTCGTGCTGAAGAGAGCTGTGATTGCAGAGTAAAATAATGACAGTGGTATGCAGTTTGCAGATAATATGGAAAGGAATATACAGATTCTAGTAGTGTAGATGGTGGATTTGAAATTCTGACCTTATTGAAAATGGATGAAAAGTAACCATGTGAAATGAGTGCTCTATCATGGGCAGATGCAGTAGAAAAGTGTATTCAGCAAAAGGAAACCTGAGAAAATATTGCCAGTGGTCAGGAGTGTGCCACAGAGAACCTCAAGTTACAAGTGGATACTGTCAGAGCAGAGCAACATGAAGTCATTGCAGGAATCCAGGCAAATCAGGCAGAGCAGCAGCAGCTATAAGCAACACTGGAGGATCACGAATAGAGACGTCAATGGAGAACTGGGAACAAAAATGACCAGCTGTATGGATTACATCAACAAGGACAATATGATCAACAGACATGAAGTTTGGGACAAGATAGTAGTGCCTTGAGATGTTTTGCCAGCGTCAGTGCATTCCTTGATAGATTTTGGGAATGAAAACTTTTGCCAGCTTACTTTTGAGACTTTTGACTTGTTAAATATATTCATGTTTGAAGCTGAAGAAAAACAAAATGCATATCTGTGGAACGTGCATGTTTTTTCACCTGCTAGATGCAATGAAAGAGACAAAGTTTTTCTTCAAATTAAATAATGACTTTACTGAAGTAAAGTAATCAAATTAATATGCTAGTCTGATAGCTCTTTGATATGTGTTTAAATGTATAATAACTCTTAAACCTAAGTGACACAAATAATTCATTAAAGCTGTATAAATCTACTCTGATCAGTCTCATTTATACAGATATATTTCATCCCAATGTAATACCATAGAAATGTTAGTTAATACCCAAGCTTGCATTTAGTAATGGCTGCCCATGTCCAGGAGGGTTGTGGCCACTATACCTGGTAAGAATTTATGGTGCCCCATCCACTCTTCCAGGTTCCTCTTGGACAGTGTTATAAAGGTGCTCTGTTTTACATGAATAGGTCGCCTATTCCAAAGATAAGGCAGTTGCTGGGAGATAAATCTGTCCCTCCAGTATGTCCTATTTAAGTCACAGGCCATATTTAGGTGTCTGGAATGGGTAGCCCTAGTCCTGTTTGATTTAGATATATGCAGCAAGTTCATTAGGTTTGGGTCTGAGATTGCTCTGTAAGCCAGGCATAAGTCTCCCCTAAGAAGTCTATATGATACAGAGTACAGTGACAAGGACTTTAGCCAGTCTGTGTAAGGCACTTGCTGGAGTTCCTTGATCTTCTTTGTTAGAGGCCTCTGAGGTCTCTCCAATTGCTGCAGGTGCTTTGTATGCTACATGCTGAATGGGACATTATACTCAATTATGGGTTGGATTAGTGCCGAGTATAGAGGGGTTATAACCTCTTTTGCTCTCGAAGTGATGTCTTTACTAATCAAGTGTGCTATGTAGAAAGCCTTCCTTACTACAGTAGACACATGGTGGTCAAAGTTAATGTTGCAGTCAACTTGTGATCCCAGGTCCCTTACCACTCCATGGGTATATAGGGTATTGCTGTTGATTTCATAGTGTGAAGGGGCATTGTTTGTGCCAAAGGGAATGACAATACATTTCTTCGCATTCAGTTTGAGACCATGACTAAGACATCAATCAATGGTCTGTGAAAGACCCTCCTGGAGTATACTGACATCATTTAGGGATTCAATAATTGCACTCAGTTTGCAGTCATCTGCAAACTTGGTCAGCCATAACCCCTTAGTTTTGACCTGAACTTCTGAGAAGTGTATACCAAACAGCAGGAGGCCCTGTACTGACCCTTGGCACACCCCACTAGTAATAGGTCTGCTGGTTGATGTGGAGTCACCCACTTTGATAGTGTGGGTCTGGTTTGTGAACCGGTTGGCAACCCATCTTACAATGAAGGGGTTTACATTCAGTTTGCCAAGTTTATCAGTAATGCCTCTGAGTGTGAGACTGTGTTGAAAGCCTTTGCCAAGTCAAGGTATGCTGTGTGCACAGATTTACCATTGTCCATGGCCCTTGTCACATTTTCAAAAAAATCCACCAGATTTAAAAGACAGGATGTACCCTTGATAGAGCTGAATTAGGGAGGTCATCTATGTCTTTATTTATGAGGTCCCTAATGATACGTTCCATGGCCTTACTGATGAGGCTGGTCAGGCTTATGGGTCTGTAATTCCCCTGGTCTACTAGACCACCTTTGTGGAGGGGAATAACTGTTGCTGTTCTCCATTCTGCAGGAACATGATTCTTGGTGTAGATATATTTCTCACAATCTGTACTAGACTGAGTTATTAGTAGAGGAATGTCAGAGTACATGAGGCAATTGCTACACTGCCTCAAGTGACCCAAGTCAACAAGTCTGGTAGGAGAAACAAGGATGGTCCAACTGTCCATAATGCTCAGTTGAAAACTGTTATCACTAAGGGGGGCTTTTCGGGATCGATCACGGAGGAGCTCAGTGGATGGATATTTCTACATGGGTTTTTTGTTGGTAGTTTAATAGGTTTTAGCTCATTAGCAGTAGTTCTTTGACCAGTAAAGTGCTAATGATGAGGGTTACACTAATGTGCAACAGCTGTATTTAAGGGAAAAACTGTTTAATTAATCTGTCTGGCTATGGTGCACAATTGCATGGCAGTGCACAGTGCTGTTTGACGTGCAAACAAACAGAAACCTTTTCAAATGCAGGGCTCAAATACCAGAAGCTAAAAATTTGAAAAAAAAAATTTAAAGGTTCAAAAGGACCAATGGGGATGCTTTCTCCAAGCCCTAGACCAACCACCCCTCACCAGACAGGTTCCAATCAGTACGATCCTCTCACTAAAGTGCAGAAAGGCCACTTCCAGTTCAAGATGGCCTGGAAAACTTCCTCAGAACAAACAGCCACTACAAACAGACCCAGATGCCACAAACCTGCATCTGAACTATGCTATAGCTACTAGGTCTATATCACCTCGTCAAAACGGCAGAAGTTCGAACACCATATGTTCAAACTTCTAACCCCGAAGTGCAAAACCATCAAAGGCTTAGAACAGTGATTTTTTTCCCAAGGAAAAAAAAAAATTGCTGTTCCAAGAAACACACACAGAACACAAGCACACCAAAAATACAGCAATCCACACACATACAGTTAAAATCCTACATCTAACCCTACACTAAATTGTACATACACTACTATCTATCCACTTACCTTAACCCAAACCCTAACCCTAAGATCCGTCACTATCGCACACTCACCTGACCCGTGCCCTAACCCTAACTCACCTATCCCACCCTAACCCTAAAGTATGTCACTATCGCACACCCACCTTACCCGCGCCCTAACCCTAACTCACCTAACCCATGCCCTAACCCTAACATCCACACAATCTCACACTTACCTGAACCTGACCTGTAACTTTCCACCACAGTGCTGAAAATCGTGAAGCCACAGAAACGGCCCACCAAATTCTTTCCCTGGGAAAGAATTTGGTGTTTCGCGGCTTCGCGATAATCAGTTTTTGAACTTCACAGTTTGAACATATGGTGTTTGAACTGCTGAAGTTTTGACAAACTGATAGGAACCCATAGCTACTAGCTGCCGTAGTTTCAGTGGGAACCACTAGAGAATGTTTAACATAGCAGAAAAATAGCAGTGAAACACTAAAAAAAAATTTAAACAACAGAAAATCAGCACGTAGACTCTAAAGTATGTTTTAAACATCTAACAAATCAGTTTTTCTAATACTGCTTGGGAGGGAAACCAAAACAAGCAGAACAGATTGTTTTACAACAGTGACAAGTACCAGCAAATATTTAACA
>NC_056746.1:830712064-830719564 GCF_019279795.1 Protopterus annectens
TCACAACTGTAGGCAGTACAGAGGTATCAAACTCCTGTCACATTGAATGACAGGTCTGGACAGGGTGATTGATAAACAAATATGCAGAGTAGTAGAAAGCATGATGGCAGATGAGCAGTTCAGATTCAGATCAGGATATAGCACAACTGATCAGATGTTTGCAGTGAGAAAGATGGTTGAGAAGAAGCTAGAGAGGAGGAAAAAGTTCAATTGGGCATTCCCAGACATGGTGAAAGTATATGACAAGGCCCCAAGAAAACTAATTTGGGCAGTCCTGTGGTGGTTCAAAGTCCAGAAGCAGTGGTAGAATTAGTGCAGGATATGTACAAGGACCCAATAACTCAAGTATGATCAGTGTTTGGTCTCATGGAGGGGCTCCCAGTGGGAATGGATGTGCACTGGGGTTCATCTCTGAATTCAGTGCTGTTTGTACTTGTGGTGGATTACATTAGCAAACAGGTCAGAGGGGACAGACCAACAAAGCTGGAATACGTGGATGATGTGGCATTACAGGCAGACTATGAGCAAGGACTTCAGCAAAGGATAGGGGAATGGAATGCGAAACTGAAAGCACATGGGATGAAACTGAGTACAGATAAGACAGTTGTAATGGCAACAAATATGGGGAATCAGAAGAAGATAAAAATAGAAGGGAAAAGAGTGCAACAAGTTAACAGCTTCAAGTATCTAGGAGGGTTGGTTGAGGAAAAGGGAAGTCTGAATGAGGAGGTCAAATCTAAAATCAGAGGGGCTGCGGGCAACTGGCACAGGGTGTCAGGTGTAGTAAATGACAGACAAATGCCAAATAAGCTGAAAAGTAAGGCATACAAAATAGTGGTGTGGCCAGTACTACTGTATGGTACAGAAATCTGAGCTGTAAAGCCAGAGCAGTTGAGGAAGCTAAAGGTGATAGAGATGAACTGCCTGAAATGAGGGGTAGGATACACACTGTGGGACAGACGAAGAAATGAGGACATAACAGAAAAAGCCCAAAGTAGATCACATTGCAGAAAAGGTCAAACAGAACAGATTACAGTGCTTTGGTCACATGTGTAGAAAAGCAGAAGTAAATCTGGTGAAGAAGATTTGGGACACACAGGAAGAAGGCAAGCGGAAATGAGGGCATCCAGCAAAGAACTGGTTGGACTGTGCTAGACCTGCTACAGTTAGGCATCAGTGTCAAAGAAGGGAGGAGAGTGGCATTGAATAGGGAGAAATGGTGACAGTTGAAATGACACACCAACTTCATGTAGAAAATGGGAAAAGGGGGGGTTGATGATGATGATGATGCACAATTATTTAGGACAGAAGACCAACAGGCAGTACAGAGGTTTCTATGATTATTGAAATGACTTGCAAAGTTTGCACATAATATGTCTGATGTAACAATGCCTCTAAGAAAGCTATTAGAGTATGATGTAACCTTGAAATGGAGCTTTAAGCAGGAAAACAATTCTGAAATTTTCAAGATACTAATAACATATGTACCAGTGTTAAAATGCTATGATGTAAATATGGCAGTTCTTTTTCTCTTAGATGCCATTCAGAATGGTATGACATCTGCTGCCTATGGGTCAAGAACATTTACACATGTACATGAAATATACTCAGATAGACTGCTCTACTGCTCATCAATTGCAAACCGCAAGAGGAACCAACTTACTGAGAACAAAAGGGCAAAAATGAACTTTTTGATTTTGAGTTATTTATTTATTTTATTTATTGACATTTGATTACTGGCGGCCACGGTGGTGCAGTGATTAGCGTTGCCCCCTCACAGCAAGAGGTTCTCCAGTTCGATGCTGGGGTGCCTTCTGTGCGGAGTCTGCATGTTCTCCCAGCAGTTGCGTAGGTTTCCTCTGGGTGCTCCAGTTTCCTCCCACATCCCAAAGACATGCTGTAGGTGGATTGGACACTCTAAATTTGCCCTAGGCATGAGCGTGTGTGTGTGTGTGTGTGTGTGTGTGTGTGCCTTCTGCGGAAGGTTGGATACCGGGCTGGCAACTCGACACTGTAAAACTCCACTGCCAATCATGAGCGGACAGGTGATCCACTGTGGCGACCCCTAACCGGGAAAAGCCGAAAGAAGAATTGACATTTGATTACTAGGAAAGTCTGACTGAGTAGGAATTTTCAGCGGAGGCCGTGGGAGAAAAGCTTCAAAGTTTAACAAAACATTTTAAGAATAATTTTACAATCTTTAAAAAAATAATACAAAAAAGCAACAACAGTTTAAAAAAAATTATACTAAATTGGTCATAATATGAGAACATAGGTTAAGAAAAGATGCAAGTTATATGACAATGATTTAACATTTAGAGAAATTTTAGCCAGTTTATACAGTAAGTAAAGGTGCTTTAGTATACTACAAACAGGGACTGCAATATGAAGTGAGAGAAAAGCGGGCTTATGGTATATTTAGAGAGAAAACCAGGGGAGAGAAATTGATAGAAATAAAGAAAGTGAGTGAATAAGGCAGAGTAAGGAGGTGTGAGGTATGAATAGGTATTTATTCACATTTAGGGATGTGGTTTATTCTGGAAAGGACAGAACCAGTTTTTGCCCATAAAGTCTTTCAGAATGGTTTTGAAGGATGGGAGAAAGAGTATTGACGTAATGGATACAGGTAAGGAGTTCCAGTCCTTAGCAAAGTGCTATGAGTACAGACAATGTCCAGCAGATTTGTTAGGTTTCTGAACCGACAGGAGTTTTTGGTCACAGTATCATAATGACTGACTGGAAAGATAGTTGTGTATAATGTTATTTAGCACTGGACAAGCAGATGGATGCTGGATAATTTTATAGGGCAAGAAGCTGTGTACATTTAAGTTAATGGAGTAGTTCTAACCAATTTAGGGTTTTTAGTGTTATATAGTGATGGTTTCTGAAAGGGGTATTTGCTGAATTTAGCAACTTTTTATTGCATTGTTCAAGTTTTGATTTTTGTGATGCCTGAAGGTTAATAAGGATGTGAGTGCCATAAAAAATTGAGGGGAGCAGATAAGTAGCAGCAAGAGTAGTTTTAGTTGCGTTGGTGAGAACGTTTTTGTCTGTATAAAGCATCCCTAGTTTTTGCTGAGTTTTTCTTATACAATTTTGTATATGGAGGTCAAATTTAAGATTAAGATTAAGATTATCATCCACTATCATCCCTAATAATTTACTATAAGAAGTGACCTCAATGGTTGTATTATCAAGAGAGAGACAACTTTAAATGTTGTTTTTTCATGAGAGAGGAATTAGGGTTGAACATGAGTTGTGAGTTACAAAGCCATGTTTAAGTGGATATAAATGCTTCCTGGGTAATTTTTTGAGGTTTTCCATGTTATCAGATGTGCAAATGAGAGTGGAGTCATCTGTATACTGTATTATGAAGGTAGGTTGTATGGATGTGTGGAGGGTGTTGGTGAGAATGTTAAAAAGGAGAAGACCGAAGACAGAGCCTTCAGGTACACTGGTTGTGACTGGAATGTATGTAGAGAGTACTGAGTGCCATTTTACTGACTGAAACTGACTGACTGAAACCCATAGGTAGCTTAAACCACACAAGGGTGGGCTGAGAGAGACCTAAAGAGGACATTTAAAGTAGAGGTTTGCTGTGACAAACTGGATCAAAGGTTTTAGACAAGTCTATAAATAAGGAGGAGACTATTTTGTCATTATCTTTATCTCTCTCTCTCTCTCTCTCTATATATATATATATATATATATATATATATATATATATATATATATATATATATATATGAGTGCTATATGAGTTATTGCTGCATGCATTTTATTGTATGCTGAAATGCTTGTGTTGTTTATTACATCAACAATTACATAATTCCTGATCGTTTCCCTTTTCTTTGTGTTTGTGTAACCCAGGAGTTAGTATATTTATTTTCTGGGGTGTGGGGGCAAAGCTCACATGTAAAGGTTGTTTTTTTGACTTTCCTTTTTGTAATTGCAACTGTAACTAATTGATTTACATTTGTGATTGTTTTTTTGATGATCTTAGTGGTGATTAATGGTAATTGTCAATGAGTTTGTTTTATGTTTTGTGTTTTGATCAAACTCACTGGGGATTATTCATCATAAACTCATATATATGAAACATCCCCTATACACACTTGTAGCAGTCTAAGGGGATGGCATGCAGTAAGACATATCCATGTGCAATCTCTGGTCTACACAAAGGCTTCAAGCTTTGAGAATGTGCCCTGAGGTCTACTCCAATACCTCTCCCCCAAAGAAGTGGAGCAGGTCAAGCTTCTTCATTCCTCTCCATTGCCAGCTCCAGTCACTGTCTGAGTCACTAATTAAACCCACATTATCTGAGTCAGTCAAAGTTTTATTCCTTTCTGACAGTAGATATGGCTGCTGAAGGTAGGACATAGAGGGATGTGGCAAGAGAGGCAAAGTCAGAAATAAAGTAAGTGAATGTGTTTGTGTCAGACATATCTGAGGCAAAATAAAACAGCAAAATTGAATTATTCAGTAATAACACAGACATAGCTACCGTTGGAGAATGGGGTGAAGTCTTCTAAAGGAGGACTTGGAGAAAATGACCAATTGGGCATAAAGGTGCAATTCTTGATTGGAGACAAATGTTAAGAAAAGCACATGGACCCTGTCAAATCTCTTGTGAAGTATTAGCTTGGGATAGAGTGTAATAGATAGTGGCAGAACAGAAAAATGAGTTATCAGTATGTATAACACTACAGTTAGATTACAAAGAACAGAATAGGAAAGCAGTGAAAGTAACTATAGCATTATTAGTGTGTATCCTTGAGGGAATAGACATCAGGAGAAAGAGGTAATACTCCCATTTTTGTCAAGCTTTGCTCAGGCCACGCTTTGACTACTGCTTGCAGTTTTGATAGACATATAGGCAAGGGATATTGGAATGCTTAAAGATGTCCAGAGAAGAACCACAAGAAGGTTAATCAGGATGAAAGGGAAAGGGTATGGCCAGAGATAGATGGAGTTATACCTTTTTTGAATTTTCAGTAGATATCAGAAGAGATGGAGGAAAGATACTGATATGCAGGAACCTCATCCTGAGAAGAAAGGGTGAAGGAAGATGAATCAGCTACTTCTTTGTGGATAGAATTGTGGATCTACAGAATGGGCTGCCTGTGTGGGTGTGAAAAAGATGTGTTTGATGGCATTCATTAGGGGCTTGAGAGAGATGGAAACAGGATGACAGCACTGGGCCATAGGGAGATTACATATTGCAATTGTCTCCTTTTGCTGTCTATCAAGTGTAATGTGTGAATGGTCATGCGGCATACATACATACATACATACATACATACATATGGAGAAATGTCAGTGACCATGCTTTGATATCAAGCTTTAATTACAGCAAAGACATGTTGTGATAAAATAAGGTATTGCCAGCTATGCTAGGAGAAGTAGGGCTGTGGATGTGTAACATATGCCAACATAGCCAGCTGGAATTTTGTAAAGAATTATATGTCATTTGTATATCAAACCAATTTATACAGATGCTTGTGTTGAAAAATGTATTTGTAAAGCTACTTGTGTTAAAAATGTACCAACAGTGGGTCATGACTGTACTGTAACTGAATTAAATATATAACTATATATCTATATATATATATATATATATATATATATATATATATATATATATATATATGTCAACAGAGGATGCTGTAAGAGAAAAGGTTAAGCTCAGCTCCAACTAACTTTGAAAATAGCTTGAAATTAAATTACCTGGTAGGCCATAAAGATTGCATCTTACAGGTCTGATTGCAGCAAGAGATAAAATATCTGGGAAAACAAGCACTAGGAAGCCTTCTGTGTTGTCTTTAGCAGTGAACTAATTGCTACTCTGGAAGGGTAGAAATTTGAAATAGTTTTATGATTTCTAGAAGTTGCAACAGATCTGAGCAAGTTCTATGTGTGTGTGTGCGTGTGTGTGTGTGTGTGTGTGTGTGTGTGTGTGTGTGTGTGTGTGTGTGTGTGTGTGTGTGTATTATTCACACATATGTGCTAAATCCTGGCAGTTTCTAGCAATGGGAGTAGCATGGGAACCAGAAGTCAGATGACCAGATGTATGTGATGCCATTCTGTAATCCAGGACACAAATCATATCTAATACTATATGAGACTGAAGTCTCATGGCATCCTATATTTGGAACATGACAAAGAAGGATAACTCACATATTTCATCTTGCCTTGCTATAGTAAGTGACCACGGAATAGTAATTCTTAAGGTCAGTCAGAAAAATATAGTGAGATTAGTTAAGTACTGTTTTTTCTGTATCTGTGTGAATCTATTCATCTGGATTATTTTAATATTTCATGTATCTGAAACTCTGGTGTTTACTGTAAATAGATATTTAGTATTTTCATGTTATTTTCTTATATTATTAAATATATGTAAACTCTTCATTGTGGCTGGTCTTTTAGTGAATATTTTAATCTCTGTGAGTACTTATGTATATATAGGTTCATAGGTTCATAGCACTGGGTGATAGCTCTGGCTGCTCCTGAAAGCCATTTGTATTAATATTAATTTCACTCAGTATAATTGGGTACCCTTGCAAGAGCCTTTGAGTAGCCGGCTTTGGAGTGTCTGGTGGTGGTGTAACTACCTTGTAGTCTAGGCAGAAGGGGCATAGCAAGTAAATCTGTGCTAGCCTTTTCAAGGAGTGTGTGTGTGTGTGTGTGTGTGTGTGTGTGTGTGTGTGTGTGTGTGTGTGTGTGTGTGTGTGTGTGTGTGTGTGTGTAAATTGGATCTCAAAGAGTGTGTGTGTCAGCTCTTTGGAGCAGGAACATGAAGCACTGGTTTCACATGGAGAATAGTGGAGGACTTGGCTTGGACACTTGGCTGAGGACTCATCTCTAAAGCTCTGCCACTGGGGAGTCTTATTAGGGATCTGGAGAGAGAGGGAAACCAGCCCCGGGACTGAGTGTGCTCCCTGTGTGCTCTTAAGGGAAATTATGCTTGATGCAGAGAGCTGCATCTGGAAATACTGGGTGTATCCATTTTTGTTCCAAGTAAATGTCCCTCTTTAGTGTCAAGTGGTGAGGATTCAGGCTCCTTGATTACTGGCCCAGAGTGGGGACATCACACGTTACAGAATTGAAACTTCAGGAGATGTATTACTTGGAAATATGTAATCTAAACTTCAAAATATATGGCTTGCTATTGATTACTTCAGAAATAAAAGGAATTAAGCTGAAAATGAACAATATACTGAATCAGCAGTTTATTTCTGTGACTGATTAATGAAAAATGATTTTCGCATATACCGTCAACAAAAACAAAAACACTGTTTAAAACATTGAGTGGTGAGAATTTAGTCCCCATATAGGTATGATCAACATGCTGTTAACATTTTGAGGTCTAAATTAAGTGCTAAACTGGTATGCACACAGTTAAGGAATAGCTATGATCTTTGTAGGGAGTAGATTCATGAAATAGAAAGTGAGTAGTGTAGTAGCCTGGTTCTATGCACAGCTTTATAGAATGATGGCTAT
>NC_056746.1:830724564-830834564 GCF_019279795.1 Protopterus annectens
CTAAAGTCCCTTATATGTTGCTTGAACCTGTCACAAAACGTTTAGTTTCTCCAGTATAAAACAATGTACAAGTACATATACAACTTGTTCAGTGGTAAACTATCCACTTGGCACAACTTGCATACCATTTATAGACAGAAAGTCAGAAATAACAGTAAAACAACAATTACAGGCCCATAGGGAGTGGCACCTGAATTTTGTATAACAATTGACAAACCCTGACCAAAATCATATGCCAAAATCTTACAAATTATGATACTAGGCAGAAACGTGTACAATCATATCAATAAGGATACTGTCTTGTAGTAAAATAGACCATGCCTTTTTCATTACAGAGGCATTTTTTTCAGAAAGTGCATTATATTATATTGCAAAATACATATTTTTCATATATGATACAAGATAAAATGTTGACCCTTCTAAAGTCTATCCTATCTCCATTCTGATAAACTATGCATGCTTGTCCTATCTCCATTCTGATAAATAGAAGTATTACTGAGTCTAAAATCCCCACAATGTGGAAGATATCATATGTCATCCCACTTCACAAGGGCGGTGCCTCTATGGAAATATCCAATTTTAGACCTATAGCAATAATGTCCCTGATAGCAAAAATCTTGGAAAGATGTGTTCATAAGCAACTCCTCCACCATCTAACCATAAATAATCTTTTGTCTAACACCCAACATGGCTTTCGCCCACATCACAGTACAACCACTGCCCTTCTCTCCTTTGTAGACTCAGTCAACTGTAACCGTAATAATAAACTGATTACCTCTGCGCTCTTTCTGGACTTATCAAAAGCTTTTGATATGGTTAATCACCAAGCACTGCTCCATACCCTGAAAATATTTCACCTTGACTACTCAGCCCTAAGCTGGTTTGAAGACTACCTGTCAGGGAGACAACAAGCTGTTCAGTGGCAAAGCAAGCTATCTCAATTACTACCAAACACCATAGGAGTTCCCCAAGGGTCTATACTTGGTCCCCTTCTTTTTTCTGTATTTATAAATGAGCTTTATTCAGTAATCCCCAATTCAACATGCATTCAATATGCAGATGACTCCACCCTGATCTGCTCGACGCCTCCCTCCATAATCTCCAAGTAATTACCCAAAACTGCTTTGCTGCAATAGAAACATGGTTTATTGAGAAGAAACTTATCTTGAATCCAACAAAAACTAAGCTACTACTAATTTTCCCCACCTCAGCCTCTACTTTAGCACAACACCCTACACTCACTAATAATATGACCTTCCGAGTTCAGTCCACAAATGGTACCATAATAGAGCCAGACACTAATGCCAAACTACTTGGAGTAACTATCGATCACAAGCTCAAATTTGACATGCACATTAGCCAAACTATTAAAAATGTAAACAAAAAACTAGGCTCTATGTATAGAATTAAAACTTTCTAACCCCTACTACTAAACTAACCATTGCACGTACACATCTTCTCTCCACCCTACTGTATGCCTCCTCTGTATTCTCCTTCCTTAATAAAGCTGAGCTCAATAAACTCTCTAAGACTTATAATCATATTGCCAAATTCGTAACAGGAGAACCATACCATACTCATCACTGTCTTAACCTAAAAAAACTAGCCTGGTTAGAACTCCCAAATCTTCTTAAACTTAATCAACTTACTGAAGCATTTAAAATTATCAAGGAACCACATAAAACCCCCTCTTTAAATAAACTATTCATCCCCTATTCTAATCTCAGCTGCCTTAGATCCTCCAACAGTGAACTAATACAAACAATCAAATCTAATAACTTGGGTGGGGATGCGCTTTACGCCAATTCCATTGGAAAACTATGGAACTCTCTTCCCAGTGACCTAAGGCTAACTACCTCCCTGAGTAAGTTCAAAACCAACCTCAAATCTTTCCTAAAAGAGCATTGGCTATGTTCCTGTACCAAACCTGACTAATCCTAAAAATACCAATACTACCCATACTATCATGCTTTTTTCTCTCTCTTCTTTACTACTACTGTCCTAAACTATAGTACAGGATCTCCTCACTGTAACACCCATAGCTATGAACTTCCACGAGCATATTACTCGATATTTCTTTACCGACATATGGAGCCTATAATATCAGCATTGATAATGTCCTAAAATCATATGTTTTTATCAATCTACTTGTCATAGGAATTACTTATGTTATAGCCAATTTTTAACATGATGTCTCTTCATACTAAGAAAATCTATAAACTGTACACAGGTAACTCAAACCTAAACACTGTCTCACTTATGTATATGTTTTCCTTTTTACCTGGAACATTATTGCTACTGTTATATCTCTACTTCGTACTACCTGACCATGTTATTATGAAATTGTTATATGTCAAACCTAAACCTTGTCTCAATTATGTATACGCTTTTCTCTTCTTTCCCTGAACTTTCATGCAACTGTTATGTTGAAACATTTTATACCTTACCATGTTATGTTGCCTTTTTGAAATGTAACTTAATACCTGTTTAACTGTGGAGCTTTTCTCCCCGGGTCTCTGCTGAAAAGGGATATGTATCCAGTTGGACTAACCCGGTAAACAAATGTAAAATAAATAAATAAATAAATCTTTATGATGCCACATAACAGATTTATTTAAAGATTCTGTTTGTGACACTTGGGGCACCTTCTGATAAGCTTGTTCAGCACAGGCAGATCTATGATTACATTTACTAAACATATCCATTAATATTTGTATTTCTCCTACTACACACCCTTCTGGCCTTAAGTATTTCACCCTAAAGTAAAGATGAAATTAAATGAGTACAGTGAAAATAAACAAATACAACAGAAGGTTTACAGAATAGTGTGGAATGTACCTTACCCCTAAAAATGGAATATACATACATATATATATATATATATATATATATATATATATATATATATATATATAGATATATATATATCACACTACTACTGTTCATATAACTAGTAAAACACAAACCAAATAACAGGTCAGCCATATCAAAACCCCACCTCT
Organism: Protopterus annectens; assembly: GCF_019279795.1. Classification (NCBI taxonomy): domain Eukaryota; kingdom Metazoa; phylum Chordata; order Ceratodontiformes; family Protopteridae; genus Protopterus; species Protopterus annectens. The sequence goes on from NC_056746.1 coordinate 830,727,567, forward strand.
ATGTATAACATAAATCATCAATGTAACAAAAATATTTAGGTTCATAGGTTCATAGGTAGGTACTAGGCTATTGGCCCTAGGGCCTATATAAGCCTAGCCAAAAATTGTACCCTGGCTTTCGCCACCCAAGAAAATTATTTGACTGTGCCCCTGTCGAGCAGAGCCACAGAAGTGACCCCTGGGGTGAATTTCCCATTTTCCATTCTTGAAGAGTGCTAATGAGGAGCTCTTTTTGACATAGATAGGTAGTCTGTTCCGAGTATGGGAAGTCTCTGGGACAGGAATCTATCCCTCCAGCATGTTCTGTTTATGGTGGTGACAAGGTTTAGGTCCCTAGAGCATGTAGCTCGGAGGGATTGGGATTTCTTTAAGTGGACCATGTCCAACAGCTCTGGGTTTGACATAGCTTTGTATGTTAGGCAGAGATCGCCCCTAAGTAGGTGATATGCGATGGAGTAAAGCTGTAGTTTTTTGAGACGGTCTGCGTAGGGCATCTGTTTGAGGCCAGTAATCCTCTTTGTGAGGTATTTCTGTGGTCTTTCCAGTTGTTGTAGATGTCTTTGAAGTACATACCAAAAGGGGTGTTATACTCTATAATGGGTCTAATGAGTGATGAGTAGAGGAAAACAATGACCTCTTTTTTTCTGGATGAGAATCCTTTTGTGATGAGATGAGCCATGTGGAAGGATTTCCTGACCGCTGTGGCGATGTGATTATCAAAGGAGAGACTACTGTCCACCTGTGTCCCAAGGTCTCTTATCACATTTTCGGCATTAAGTAGACTACCAGCTATGTGGTAGTTCATGAGTACAGAGTTTTTACCAAAGGGGATGACAATACACTTTTTGGCATTGAGCTTCAGGCCATGGCTTTGACACCAGGTATCTGTCTCAGTGAGGCCCTTTTGTAGTTTGTCCATATCATTAGGAGTTTCGATTATGGCTCCTAGTTTGCAGTCATCTGCAAACTTTGTTAGCCAAAGACCTTCTGTGTTAGCCTGCACTTCAGAGAAGTAGATACCAAACAGGAGAGGACCCAGGACTGAACCCTGTGGTACTCCACCTGTCACTGGTCTGAAGTCGGATTTGGAATCTGCTACCTTCACAGTGTGGGTTCTGTCCGTGAGCCAGTTGGCAACCCATCCTGTGATATAGGGATTTATACCTAGTTTAGTGAGCTTATCTATAATTCCAGAGTGGGGGATGGTGTTGAAAGCCTTGACAAGATCTAGATAAGCTGTGTAAACCATTTTACCCTCATCTATGGCTTTGGTGACTGCTTCAAAGAAGTCAGTCAGGTTTAGGAGACATGATCTGCATTTTACAAATCCAAACTGGGTAGGGTCCAGAGTTTGGAGATTACCAATGTCTTTGTTTATGAGTTCCACGATGATACGTTCCATGGCCTTGCAGACCAGGCTCGTCAGGCTAATGGGGCGGTAGTTCCCAGGGTCCGTCGTGGCTCCCCCTTTGTGGAGTGGGATAACTGTTGCGGTGCGCCATTCAGTGGGTACAAAGCCTAAGGTGAGGCTATGATTGAACATGGAACTTAGGTAGGGTGCCAGTTTAATAACATGATTAGAAAAACTAAGGTTATAAATTTACTGCATTTCAAGTAACTGCATGATCACATTCACGTAAGAGTGGACAAAAGAAGCCCCCATTACAGTACCTGTAATCTGGTGGTAAATGTAATCATTACTTGCAAAAAATATATTCTTTTAACAACAATTCTCTAACATGCACAGCCATAGGATAATCAATCAAAAATATCTTAGTGCATCGATACCATGTTCATGTTTAATGATTTCAAGCCTAAAATTCCTTTTTTGTACATCTGCAGTTCACACCCTTAACTCATTATGGGGACCAAAACGTTTTTGGTTCTGGCTACTTTATCTAACAACTTACTTGCTAGTCAGTATTAGAAAGTGAAAGGAGTGACACTAAGATTGTTAATCTAGGATGTGCTACAGTAGTGAAATTAATAATTATTTGTCATTTATTATTCATATTTTCAGACCTGTATTCATATTTTCATAACTGTAAGCCCTGCATGTTTTTGAGGAGTATAGTGTGATATGCCATGCTGGGAGATGGGGAAATTCACTGCCAATGTCCATTTATATCGCACTATATCTGATATGTTTCTAGTTGTTTGTTAGCAATTTTGAAAACAAACAATATTTCTATATGTACTGAATACTTCAAAAACCAAGTGACTTACAAACTGTTGCATGACATCAGGTGAAACCTTAGAAGTTGTTGAATAAAACTACCTTTGACATTTGCACTGCACTGTAAGTTACACATCTTTAGAGATATTCAGCATGATTTATGTTGGTAATTATGCAATTAAGCATATGTTTTCATATTTCTATAAATATCTCAATAAGCATGCACTCTTAGTGGAAATTCTTGTTGTCATATTAAAACTTATATCTAGTTAATAAAAGTGTTCTAACAATATATGTCTAGACTATACAGTTTCCAAGATATGAACATGTGTTTGCGAAAGCTTAGCAGATAATATAATTTGTGGTTTGTGTGCATTATAATATATTACAGTATTTATGAAAAGACTATGAATGTACTGACTATTATCACTGTAAAAAATTTGTCTTACTGGTAACATTGCTACCTATGCAGTTTTAAAAGCTTTTACTTTTCACAAAATATTTATATTTATCTATGTTTGTAAAATTGCTTTTCAGAAAATGTTCAAAAATACAAGCTGTGTGTGGGCTGCTAGAGGTATGACATTTCACACCAGATAGGTGTTAATGAATTAATATTTGTATATAATTTTTTGACATCCAAAGTTAACCAATACATATCTGGAGACCACACAATATCACCCAACTTAATCAATAAATCAGCTGAATCTCTAATAAGATGACAAAGTAATCACTCATGGCATCAACTAGTCAATTACTATATAACAAGATTTTCAAATATGATGCCACAAATACACATAATGGAGCATCCAGATGGATTACAAATACCTTTATGAACCTTAAGTAAACAATAAAACACAGGCATTCTGGAATCATAAGGAACAATTTTGTCAAAGTCTGTTTTCTAAAGCACATCCCAGCCTCAACCCTTTATTAATCAAGATTTTAAAGTTAGAGACAGATTTGTTATATACCATTAAATTCACCTTTTTATGAGTGGTCAGAATGTTTCATTCACATATTATAATATTGATGCTTGTTAAGAATAACCACATTTTTACCTTTATCAGCTGGTCTTACAAAAAAATTTATTATCACATGTTAATTAATTTATGGCCTGTCACTAAGATTTAATAAAGTTATAATTAACCTCAATTCAACATCAGTTAAACTATCTAAAAGCATTCCCAGCTTCTAAATGAACCACAGTTGAAAAACATTTCATGTCATTATTAAAAGGAAGTATAAAAGTGTTTTAAGTTTGAACAAGTGTAAGTACCAGCATCAGAACCACTAGTAATATAAAGGAAAGAAAAAATATCATCCACACTAGATAGCTCAACAACAAAAGAATCAACATCTAATAAATATTTTAATTGTATATGTCTTTCTATAAAAAAAAATCAAATGAAGCTTCCTGCATAGATCAAGCAAGTCAGGTTTAGTTTGATATAGTCACAGAAGTACAGTTGGGACAATTTTCAAATCCAAATTCAGTACTTGAAATACTGTATCCTAAAATGAACGTATGGAAATATTGATGAGTGTTCTTCAATATTCCGCACATTCTGAAAGTTTGCTAAAGAAATGGTTTCATTATAATCATAAGACTTAACAGGGAGGCCATATTCCATTTTAGGTATTAGAATATTTTTATTTTTATTCATTTCTAATAGGACAATTGGAGTGAGCAGATGACTGTGTAATAAAATTTTAACTGAGTAAGGACTTTATTACTGATACACTTAGAGCAGGAAATCTGGACAATGTCATAAATAAAATTGGGACAAAGGCCTAAAAACAGGGATATTTTTTTTAAAATATTGCTGTTACCAACTTAGAAAGTTGGTAGAATAATATGTTTTGCATTAGCATGAACTTTCTGAAGGCTATGAAGTCTGAAACTGAAATGTCTGTCATTATTTTGTAACTGCAATCTATAATGTTTTACCACTAATTTGCCAGAAAACCACAAGTATATGAAAAATGGACCAAAAATATGAGGCCAAAATCTGGACATTCTGCAAAAATCTGTAGAGTTGATGAATCAGTTTGGTCTTGAATGGAGGTCCTTAAGCTTTGTTAAAGAGTTTGTCAAATTCTGAACGAATAAGGTCTGCTGAAGAAATTGATTTTTCCTGACATATGTAAACCTATTAGCATATTCAATAAACAGATATTTTTTTCTTATTTCTGCAGTGGAACTGTGTTGGGTTGATTGCTTGTTGACTGCAGTGGCATTCTGTCCCTAATATAGGTACAACAAACTAACGTGACTGTTATAAAACAGACATAGAGACAGAACAACCTATTTAAAATTGTGGGACTTTGTATATATGTGTGTGTGTGTGTGTGTGTGTGTGTGTGTGTGTGTGTGTGTGTGTGTGTGTGTGTGTGTGTGTGTATATATATATATATATATATATATATATATATATATATATATTGCTTTAAGGTGAATGCCTAAATGTCTGAAGTCTAAATATTGTGAATTACTAGGCTATAGGGCAAATCAAGTGAGTATGTCAGCAGGAATATGGTAGGAGAGTATGCAGTAATATATTTGTAAGATCAGAAAAAATCAGTATAGAAGGAATCTCAAAAAGGGAATCTCAGAATGGCATATTATAGGAGGAAAGAATTTTACACATATATAGCCTGTCACCTAAGGCTGTGAAATGGATGCTGATTGTACAGATTATCTGCTGCCAGGAATGAAGACAAAGTTTTAGACTCTGCCACCAAGGCTTCTAAGAAAGGCAGGGGCGGCTTGTGGCATCGGACTGCTGGACTGCAGCCCCCTCAGCAAAAAAGAACAGAAATGTACTGTTAATTTTTTTAATATTTTATTTTTTTTTTATGTCTCAGACTCAGTTACGTTTAGTATTGACTTACTTGTTTCACTGTTCAACTGTTGCCGACTCAGTGAGTACGCGCATGCGCAGTTAGACCACTTCGGGTCGCGGACTTGCGGTAAATTTAAAACAAGACTTTTTTTTTTTCCCTATCTGCTGCAGTCCAGAGGGCGAATTGCCACATCAGTATTATGCCCAGCAGTCTCTGCGGTTCCAAAAAGCATAGAATTAGAAGGGGTTCGGACTGCGATGTCCGCAGGCATGTACATGACGTGCTTGCCCTAAATGGCTGCTGATTGGTTGTCGCTCTCTTCCCGGGCTTTATGGGCTGGGAAAAGAGTGAGAAGCAAACAGTTACAGCCAGTTTTGCTCAGGACTTGCCTTGGGTGGAACAGGACAGGTGGATTATTATTTTGCGTTTTTAACTTTTTGCTTGCCTTGGAGTTGGCGGTCTAACTTTGTTTGCTGGAGCCTGGACGTGACACAGACACACACAGCAGCTGCAGAAGTAGAGAGTACAGACTGAAGGGAGAGTTTATCTTTTCTTCTTAGTGGAGGTACGTATGGTATGGCATGGTTTATGCTGGCATAGTATGCTTAAACCACGTAAACTTTAGACTTCCAAATAACTGCAATAATAGCATTAGTTCTTAAATAGTTGTAGTAAATGATCTTTTTCTGAACTCTAAGATATAAATATAAATGGTAGCTCTACTTATAGCTGTAATAATAAAACATATTTTTATTTTAAGAAGTTAATAAAGGTGATATTCAAAGTATAGCCCTACTGCACTGTTACTGCCACAATTCACTTTTTGCCAAACAAAGTTTTTATTTGATGAAAGGTAATAATCTATTGGATCATTTTCAACATAGCTTTAAAAGATGTTTTTATAGAATTTGTGTTAATTATTTTAATTGACTGTAACTATAAAGCTTATGACAGATTTTATTTTCATATGTTTTTTTCATTGACCCTTCAAATGCTTTGGATGCAATTATATACAATGGCATTTTATTAGCAATAATTAAAATAGCTATAGACTATATAATGTATGACAAATGGTTTATTTTTACCTTGCTTGAGGAAAACGTCACCAAAGCTGACTGTGTTTATTTTTGTCCTATTAAATGATTCCTTATACTCATGAATATCTTATCATATATTATGCTAATTTTGCCACTAATCTCTATATTTAAATTGACAGCATATGTGAGGGAAAATAGTTTAGGGATAAAGAAAACAATCTAAACAGATGATGTTTAATTACAGGATTGGTTTGGTTTATATGCCGCTTAAGTAGTGATGTCTTCAGAACTGAAGTAATGATATTCTCCTTGATTACCCAAAAGAAGAACTTTTAGTAGTAACTCCTCTGTAGTTGAACAGGTTGCATCAAAAGCATTTGAAACCAGCTACAAACAAAAACGTTTATGCTCAAGCAACCCCAGCTATATTCAACTATTCACATATAGAAATTGCTCCATTTGTTGTACTCTACCAACACTCATATTCACATACATCTGTGCAATATAACAAATTTATATCCAAATACCTAGAAGCAACCCTACACATAGCATCCCAACTTATTTGCAGTGGAGGCATTCATCCAAACCCAGGTCTAAATCATAAACTAAGCATACTCAGCATCCAACAACCCAACCTACCAAACATCCCCAGGAAAGGATCTGAACTAGTAATACTTAACATTAACCTTAGAAATATACTCAACAAAGTACAATAATGTCATGCCACCCTCTCACTTTACTCTCCAGACATAGTTCTAATAACAGAAACATGGCTTAAAACAGAAATCAACAGCAATAATATACTCCCCCTAGGATATAATATACACAGACAAGATAGAAAAAACAAAAGAGGTGGAGGTATTGCTCTATACAAAAATAACCTCATACTTGAAATTATCAACCACAACAATGCAGAAATCCTGTTCACCAGACTTAAAATCAACTCAAAGAAAAACTTAAATATAATTGGTGCCTAAACTCCCCAGCAATAATACTACAACATTAGAATCTGTCCTACATTGTACAGTAAGTACATAGAAAAAGAATGTACATAAGAATAACTACCTGCATAGGAAGAGCATGCACTCTTCCCATGTGTTTAAGGGAATTGTTAAGGCACAGATGACACAAATAAGTAGGCTGAATACTGATTTAGGTGGATGTAAACCACAAATGGATGAGATAATGCATGAATTTATTGATAGTGGCTATGAATCTAGGTTACTAGCCATTATTAGACAATATGTTATTGCATCTAGGAATTCTGTAGCTAGGCCATATTTTGGTAATGCCCCAGTAGGAATGGAGACAACTGAGGTCCTTAGGAATAATAATACTGTATGCTATGTCACTACTTTTAGTATGTGTAGTGAAGGTATTAAAAATATTTATAACTGGGGCATTTTAAAAACTTTGCATGAGTTACAAGCATATTTCTCAACTGTACAGATTTTCGCAGAATGTCCAGATTTTTGCCTTGTATATTTGGTCCGTTTTTCATAAAATTGTGGCTTTCTGGCAAATTAGTGGCAAATCATTAAAGACTGAAGTTCGAAAATAATGACAGACATTTGAGTTTCAGATTTCATACCCTTCAGAAATTTCATACTAATGTAAGACCTATTCTATTAACTTTCTAAGATTATAAAAGCAATATTTAAAAATTGTCCTTGTTTTTAGGACTTTGTCCCACTTCTATGTATGGCTTTGTCCAGATTTCTTGTTCTGAGGTTGAGAGGAATGACAAATGTGTCGGGGCCATCACAGTCATCCGGAGACATTTCAAATTGTGACATACTTGTTGCACCCCACTCCCCCATGTAGTGAATCTGGATGTGTCCAAGCAAGGCAAGGTGTAGTTAAGCAGTGTAAATGTGCGGAGTATCCCCCCATCCAAGGTAGACACAAGTACTACAGTGGATTTTCATCTGTCCTTGATTTTGCAGAATGGTCTGGTTTGTCATATTTATGTACTGTTGGTTTATGCTTATTACAAAAGTGCCTGTTGCTCTGTGTTTAAGTAGCAATGCTTTAATGACTATCAGGTAAGCTTGTCTGAGACCGTAAGATGCAAGTAAGCTTTAATAAGCATACTGTTAAAGAACTGCCAGCATTGAAAGTCTTTCTGTTGCTGCCATGCAGAGAATACTTAACTAGATAATGTATAAGCCTTGGGTATTGAAATGCATATGACAGTATGTGTAATAAAGGACAGGATTACATTATTTTAAGAAGCTCATTACACTTGTTGGAGACTTCCAGTCACTTCTGCAGGCTTTACCCGTCAACTAAACAGAATGCCAATCATGTGTGGTCCATAACCTGTACAATAATCCTTTAAGCAATGTATCTTGAGCTTGTTTCTTGTTTGCTTTTCATTTTTTACTTTGATCATGTTTTCCCCATGGAACAAGTAGATAGTTGTCAGGCAGCAGGTCTTTTTTGGATAAGAAACATTTTTACAAGTGGGGGTATCACAGAGATTGCTACTTTCAGCATGTTACTTGGTCATTTAATAAAGCTGAAAATAAATTATAATTAGAACTGCAGTGCAAGGAGAAGTGATCTGAGTTGAGTGCTGCTTGTTTTTCTTATGCTTTACTTTGACTGACATTCCAGTAATGTAATTAAAAAGTAATTTTTTTTTTCATGCCTCACAACCTTTCTGTTTCCATCTAGATATTAGATAAGCTGTCATGCATTGAAATATTTTTATTCTTCTGCACTTCATTTTGTCTTGATTGGACTCTCATAATGACGGTTTGGCACCCAGGGCAGCGTATTTAATTAAAGTTAGTTTTTGTGGTTTTGAGCATAGCCCCTCCCCTTTCTGGTTGACCACACCCCTTCCCATTGACCCCACCCATTCAGCTGCCTCCTGCAGCCCCCCTTTGATTTGAAGTCACCAGCCACCACTGAAGAAAGGAGGTTCTGATGTTTTTCAGTTGAAGTAAAGCACACTGCTTCTATGGCTGTGCAGGTATGTACTACTGTGCAGTTACAGCCTATATGTCTGTGAGAAATACACGTAAACACTGTTCGGTATCCAGAGGGTAAGGCTAGTTATTGCAAGAAGAAAGCAGTTTCAACCTATCTGCCATGTAGAATATAAATCTAAGAGATACAGGTGTGCAGTCAGAACTGCCACTATGACTGTGTGGGGACAAGAGCAGTAATTGTTAGTTACACAGAGAAAATAGTTACAGTCCATCTGCTATCGAGACTATTTGAGAAAATAGTTACCGAGATGTAATTTCCTTGAATGCAAATGAACTGCCACGAAGACTGTGTAGTGAATGTTAAGTTAAGGAATGTCCAGTTTATCTGCTACCTAGGCTGTGCAAAAAGAAAGGTTTCAGTGAAAGCCAGCGAGGATCTATGGTGACACATTGTACTACAGTCTGTCTGTCAAATGTAAACCATTTGTAGCAAAGGATATAAAATAGGTGCAGGAACGTACGTAGGAATAAAACTGGTAAATTGTTACAAGGCTTTACCCTATTGGTGGAGGTGGAAACTGAATATGCAATGTAGTTGTGTTTGGTTGTCTGGTAATAGTAAGCTTAATAGGAGGTGCTAGCTATAAATTAAATAATATAAGGTGGGTGGGAATGGGGTTAGGATGATAATTGAAGTGAAACTGCATAAAGTGCATTTGAGCAAGGAAGGCAGAGTGCCCCCCCTCTTATTCACCTTCTTGTGTTCATGGAAAAAATCAATCAGACATATCAACTTCAGACATTATTATGGTAGTACAATGCAACACTGAGAAAAAGAAAAGGGATAGGGGGGTTTCCTAGGGAAACACAAAACTAGTTACGAGACTGCATGTCTGAAGAATTGCAGTATCAGAAAGTTCTGTTGAAGAAGTATTCTATTGTGGCACTGTGTTTTTAATATATCACATTTATTGATTTTTCAACAATAATAACATAACATCACTTTTTTATAAACCATATATAAAGATTAATATTAACTGAGAAACATTGATTAATGATGAAACCACTTAAACAGTTTTATAGTCATTCATCATGTTGACTCTTATAGAAGTATTCAGCTTTCAAAACATATTTTGATGAAGAAAAAGATATACACAAATTTACACAAAACCAAGGCTTTAGTATTAGCATTACCTTCTATACAATGTCTGATTTTACATTTTCTGTCTCTAGTTAATCTGGTAGTTTTTTGGTTTTATTCAGATAACTGAGTCACAAGATTCCAACATTTTGGCTTTCTAACAATCACATTATTTTTATGATAATACTTTATTTATCTTATCAGTTTTAGATATTATAACAATAACCTTCTCAATCTGACAGTGTGAGCTGTTTGACATTCCCTTACAGGTACTGTTTTTGGAACAAATGCTAACATTAACATCATAATAAGCCAGTCTCTTTACCATCTTAGTATCTACTTTTCTATTCCCAGATTACCATCCACTTATTATGGGCTCATGGACATTTTCTTCCCATCCTTTCATTGTTTGCTGCCACCTCTGCTCTGCCCTCTGGCATTCCCAGAGCATATGTGTGATATATCCATAACCCCTCTGTTGCAAATGTTAGCTGTTCCTGCATAGGGAGTCTAGGTTTGTGTGCCCCCCCCAAGTATTCCTCAGTTAAACTTTGCGTTTTCTCTACTTGTGGGTGGTCTCCTACTTCTAATGCAAGGCATACTGGGTATTCTGTTTATTTTACCTCATTTACTGCCCCTCATTCTTTACCTTCTCCTACTCCCAGGTTTGCTTTATTGAGGCTTAATTCTAATCTTGATGCTTTATGAAATGTTTTGAAAGTGTCCAACACCAAGGGTAATGTCTGGTCTATATCTTCTACCATACAGTCATCAGAATATAAATAGAACATGGATTTACTACCTGTTTGTTGCCTGCATTCTAGGATTCATGGATTCACATAGCTATCTCTTTTACTGTTAATAAAAATAGCCCTGGCATAATGGGTATCCCTGACGTTTCCTCCAAAATATTCTCCTGTGTGTAGATACTCCATTATATAATGTTACATCATCATAGGATTTTCATATAGAATCTTTATTTATTTATTTAATTTATTTAAATTTGTTGACCGGGAGTGTCCGACTGGACGTGGGTCCATTTTCAGCGGAGGCCTGGGGAGAAAAGCTCCTCAGTAAAATAAACAGACAGTAGTTACATTGGATTACATAGCGATTAACAATTTAACATAGAAATTACTTACAACATATTTACAGATGAAGAACATAGTACATCAGTAGACAACTAGAATCTTTATCTGTGAAGTACATAACAGGCATTAACAAATGTAACAATGAGAAGTTCCTGCTGTATAATAAGTACTAGGCTTATGAGCATCTGAGCTTGCTATCATCAAGGTAGTTAGTGGAGGTGAAAGAAAGGTAGTAGTTGGATGGGGTGGATGATATTAGAGTGGGAGTTACAAGGGCATAGCCAGCATGCTTTTAGGTGCACTTTTAATAAAGTTTTGAAGTTGGTGCATGATGGTACGGAGGTAATTGTGGGTGGGAGTGAGTTCCATAATTTGGCTATGGCACAAGAGAATAGTGCTTCACCAGCAGAGTTATTGGCTTTAGTGATCTGCAAGTGATTTTTGTTGCTGGATCTTAGTGGTCTGGTGGTGCGATAGGGTTGGAGTAGATTCTGGAGGGATGGGACATTTAGTGGATGGTTTACTAGTTTGTGGGCGAGTGAGAGTTGATACCACTGAAGGAGGAGAGGGAGTTCAAGCCAGCCCAGTTCAGCAAGTGAGAGACAGTGGTGACTACGGTAGGATGCCCCTGTGGCGAATTTGGCGATTTTGTTGTAGCAGGTCTCTAGCTTGTTTAGGTCACATTGCCTTAGGTTGGTATATACTGGAGAGGCATAAAGTAGGGTGGAGATAAGGTGGGAATTTGCTATTGGAATCTTTGCTGCTTTGGTGAGAAATTGTTTATTTCTATATAATGCTCCTAATTTTTTGTGGACTTTTTTTATGGTCATGGATATGTAAATGTCAAATTTAAGTTTATTGTCTGTTTCCACTCCTAGCAATTTGGTGTGTTCAGTTGGGTATATAGTGGTGTTGTCTTTTGCTGTGATGTTAAAGTGAGAGTTGTTTTGAGTATGTTTGGTGGGTTGGAAGATGAGTAGTTTAGTTTTGTTTGGGTTGAGTATTAATTGGGCATCGGATAACATGTTTCAACAGAGGAAAAGGCTTCCTGTGTGACTGTTTGCAGTTTGGGTAGGGACTGGGCTGAGCAGATGATGGTTGAGTCATGTTTGGTGGCAGAGGCTAGATTATTGGTGTAAACAGAGAAAAGTAGGGGTCCAAGGATGGATCCTTGGGGAACCCCTATGGAGACAGGTAGTTGGGGAGATGTGTCATTCTGCCATACAACGGATTGTTGGCGGTCAGACAGGTAACTCTGAAACCAGTTGGTGACTGATTGTGAGAAGGATAGGTTATTGAAGACAGAGATAAGTTGTTTGTGTGGGACCATGTCAAATGCTTTAGATAGGTCTAGGAAAGTAGCAGAGGAGAGATAGCCATTGTTTTTATGCTGAAGGATAGTGTTAATAAAGGAGAGTAAGGCAGTGGTGGTGCTATGGTTTGGTCGGAAACCATGCTGAGTACTGGAAAGGAGGTTGTTAGTAAGGAGGTAGTGTGAGACCTGAGAGTGTATGCATCTCTCTAGTATTTTGGAGAGTGGAGAGAGAATAGCTATGGGGCGGTAATTGGTTAGTTCTGCAGAGGGTCCACCTTTGTGGAGGGGAATTATATGTGAGACTTTCCACAATGTGGGAACGTAACTTTCTGACAGAGATCGGTTAATCAAGATGGATACTGGGTAAGCCAGAGCATCAGCTGCGATTTGCAGGTATTCACTTGGGAGGTTGTCTGCTGCTAATTTAGTGGGTTTAAGTTTAGTTAAGAGTTTTTTTATGTTGGAGGTAGGTACAGGAGAAAAAGAGAAGGCAGTGGGGAGATTACTAGTTGAAGGTGTGGGTTGGAGGAGGGTTGTGTTGTTTAGCTAGTGATAGTATGGTTTGGGTGAAGTGTGTGTTGAATGAGGTAGCAATATTTTCTGAGGAGTGAGGGATGTTAGGAGGAGGGGTACTGACTTTACCTGGGTGGAGGATGGAGTTTATGGAAGACCAGAATTGTTTGGGGCTGTGTTGTGAGGAGTCTAGGGCAGACTGGTAGTATTGGAATTTGTCCCGTTTTATTAGCTTTTTGACTCTATTGCGTAGTTCTAGGAATTTCTGTCTAGCTGCGGGGGTTTTGGTTTTGCGCCAGTGCTCCCAGGCTTTATCCCTGTTTTTCATTTCTGACTTAGTGGTTTTCTGTAGCCATGGGGAGGGTTGTGCTTTGGTTCTGGAAAATCTTATGGGGGCATGGTAATTAAGGATGTTCAGGAAGGTAGTATTAAAAAATTCAACTGCGTCATCTAGACTAAGGTACTTTAGAGCATGCCAGTTACATTCTTTGAGGGATGAGATGAATGTGAGTGGGTTAAAGTTTATTTTTTTACGTATTTGACGATAGATGACAGGTTTAGCTTGGCACAGGTATTTTTTGAGTAGGAATGTTGGGGAGTGATCACTGAGGCTATCTGATAAGCAGCCTGTTATATATGACTGGGGGTTCTTACTGACTAGTATCCAATCCAGGGTAGTGTGTTTGCTGGAGTTTTTATTTATCCTTGTTGGTGACTGGACTAGTTGGGTGAAGCCATGACGGTGTACATGATGGGTTGGATTGTTGCCAGTCACTATTGAAATCACCTAAGATGATAGTTTCTTGGGGGAGATGGTGGGTAGACCAGCTGAGGAGGTTTTCTAGTGGAGGGATGTTTTGGCCAGGTGGGAAGTAGCATCCAATTATGTTGATGGTTTTGTTTTGGTTAATTTTGAGGTTGGTATATATTATTTCTTCATTGCCTATTTGTAGAGCTGATGATTTTAAGATCTGGATGTTTAGATGCTGTTTAAATATTATAGCTACACCACCTCCTTTTTTGTTTAGCCGGTCTACTCTTAGTATGCCGTAACCTGTAGGGAGTATTTGCTCACTGGTAATGTGAGGTTTTTAGCCAGGTTTTTGTCAGGATGACTATATCTGGGGAGTATAAGTCTATGGTGGCATGGAGTTCATGGACTTTGTTGGATATACTTCTAATATTTAGGCTTAGTAGAAGGAAGTCACTTGACTGTCTATTGGCTGTAATATGGGAGAAGTTGTGGTTTCTAGTCTGATTATGAGGATTGGGGTTGGAGATGGTAGGGCCAGGGTTTGGGTGGATGTCTCCACTTAGGGCTAGTTTTGATATGCATGAGATTGTTAGTTTTCTCAGTTTTTGAATGTGTTTGTTTATAAGGGAAACTTTATGATTGTGCTCTGTGGGTAATAGGTATGGTGGGAGGGTTACTATGTTAAGTTGTAGGGATGCTTTACGTTTGAGTAATATAGTTGGTAGAATATGTGGGGGGTGCATATGGATGGTTCTTGAGTTGGTGGGAGGGGAGCTGAGTGAGGGTGAGACATGAGTGGTGGTGTGAGTAGTAGTACAGTGGTAGTGGTTGAGTGGGGAAATGATGGAGCTTTGGTAAGATGTGAGATATGCAAGGAGAGTGCATGCAGTGAGCATAGGAAAGGTATGCTTGTGTACATGTCAGTTGAGTAGGTGTGATAGTAGAGGGAATATGGAAGAGTATGTGGTTGGCTAATGGAAAGATGGGAGGGGTTTGAGTGCAATAAAGGTGGGACCACTGGAGGCGGGAGGGAATAGCGGGCAGGGTGGGGAGCGAAGCGGGTAGAGACCCTGTTAGGTTCTTGTATGAGGGGCTGGAAACAATCACAAATCCATTCAATATTATCCATTTAATAAACTCCTCTTTAGACATATTTTCTGTAATACTACAAAATGTTTTCCCAGTTGACTATCAGATAATGCAATCCCTGATTTTTTATGTCCAGTGTGATAGCTATCTAAACAAAACAGCTATGTTCCACCAGTTATCTGTGGTCTGTCTTCCTTATACAAATCCATTTAGTTCTAGTCTCAGCATTTTGGGCAAGACTTCATCCAGATTGTTTGCTTGAATTTTTGCTATGATTTTATATTTAAATTCAGAAGAGAAATTGACCTCTAACTAGCTAGGTTTGTTCTGTCTCCCTTGCTCTCCTGTATAACTAGTTGTCTTTCATATTTCATGCTCTCTGTTATGTTTTTTCCAGATTTCTTCATAGTGATGCACTAGTACTCTTGCTATCTCCTTTTCCCTATTTATAAAATTCTAGAGGAAACAGATTTGGTCCCAGACCCTTACCTCTCCTCATATTTTATTTAGCTATCTGCACTTCTTGTAATTTGATGGAATTATTTGGTTTATCTTGATCTTCCTCACTTACTAACTTACCAGTTTGTGCAATCTGGAGCCATTCTTTTATATGTCCCCTTCAGCTTTTAATATATTTCTTCATAGTATGCTTTAAAAGCTTCCCTTACCAGCTCTGGATACATGACCTTTACTATCTTTTATGTGATCCGCATATTGAGCTCTAATTTGGTCTTTATAGATGCGGGCCAGTATTGTGTTAAGTAAAGGGCAATGGCTAAAATGTAGAAGAAAGAACCTGTCTATAAGCAAAGAAGCAGTAAGGAAACCAGCTGGGAGATTATGTGAGGAGAGAGGCTGCAAAGGAGAGAGAGTACTGGGGCTGCAAATGGGAAGCAGAGGGTCTAGAAAGGAATCAGAAGTGGAAAGGCATTTAGGAAAAACAGAATAATAAGAGGGAAAGTGTTTCAGCTGGAATATGAAGTGAGTTCTTTGCAAAGACAAGTGGCTCAGATAATTGTAGTATCAGTGCTTTTCAGCCCTAACAGCATAAAATTACTGTAAATATGGCAAAGCATAGCCATACTGAATGTCTTACTTACTTAAATCTCTAGTAGTGCAGGTCCTATCTGGATTTTTACACAAGGATGAGATGGGGGGCACAATCCAGTATCTTTCTTAGTATCACCACAGCTCTAATGAGTTATTATTGGTATTCAGGGAACACATTTACACTACCTAGTTCCTTTGCCTTTCACTAATGAAGTTAAGAAGAAAGCAGTGCTAGGATGCACAGGGCAAAGAGAAAGGAAAAAGAATGCTTGCCAACACCTACAGTGTTGTCACTTCCCACATCCACCTTGCACCAGTATGCCAGCCACCAATCAATAAGCCTTCTTATGCTGAAGCACTTAAGAAATCTGTCCCAAAGCATCAAAGGCCACTGATGCATAGGTTTGATACTCAAATTCTTCACCGACATACAGACACTCCACCAAACATACATATGGCACCATCCCATACAATCTCTGCAAATAGACGAACCCCAGCTGGTAGACCTAAGCTTTTAACTCACTCAGCTTATAACATTTTTTTGCATTCTTCCAGTTAACACCCATAGTTCTTTATGGCTTAAAATTTTTTTGGTCTGTCTTCAAAAATTAACAATAGGCAGTATTAGAAAAAGCAAGGTGTGTTTAACAAAATTATATTAAAATTGTTAACCTCTGATGCCCTATAGTGGAGAAATTAACCTCTGATTTTTCCCTTATTTTTCACGTTTTCATAATTGAGAGACCTATGTGTTATTAAGAGGCATGGTGTGAAATGTCCTGGTGGGAGAAAGAAATGTACATTGTCAATGTGCAATTACAGTACTTAATATTTCTAAAACCAGGTGACTTAGAAACTACTGAATGGAATCAGATGAAACCCTAGATGATGTTGAAGAAAACTTTGCACTCCAAGTGGCACATTTTGAGACATATTTAGGGTTATTATATCATTAATTATACAAATAAACATATTTACAGAAATATGAAGAATTATCTCTTTAAGCGTGCACACAGAAAGGAATGTTATGCTGTCAGGTGAAAGCTTATGTCTGGCTAAAAAAAAGTAAGTTAACAAAATGCATCTAGGTTGGACAGTTTCCAAGATATGACAAATTGTTTGTGAAACATTATAGAAAAATATAATTCTGGGTTTGTATGCATAATAATATAGTACACTGATATAAAGAATTTCACTGTAATGACTGCTATCAATGCAAATTAAACTGTTTACTGATAATATTCATGATTGTACCAATTAATAACTTTTATTGTTAACAAAATATTTACATTTCTTTGTGTTATGCTTTTTAAGTTAATTTCCCAGAAAATGCTTTGGAATGTAAGGATGTGTGTAGACTGCTAGAGGTGTGTCATGCTATATCACATAGGAGTTAATCGAGTTAAAGCTTTTAGGGTGAGCCACTACAAATGGAAATGCCTGTACAATAGGTGACTCCATTGTGACTCCATTGTGAGACACACTCATGCACCTGGCTAAGCAAAGAAATGGTAATGTTGCCTTGTCTCCCAGGGGTCAGGATTTAGCAGATTACTAAGGCACTCAAGTTGCTTCACTTCAAGTACACATATAACATAGTGGTGGTTGTTCATTTGAACATAAATGGTTATAGACATACATTCATGGATTATATGAAGAGAGACATGATGGAACCTTTTGAATACATATATGCAAACTGTCTTAAGCAGCTTTCCTGCCTTACCAAGGATGATGCCACAATGTAAACAAAAGATAATTGTTTTCAACAATTGGCTTAGTGATTGGTGTCATTCCAATGGGGTAGAATATGTATCGGCCTGGAAGGGGATGGCTGGCTGTCCTGTTTTGCCAAGAATAGCCTACATCTCTTTTCTTGGAGCTTTTGTATATTGGCCAAAACTTTTTTCATCCTCATAATGACCTTTTTAGCAATGCCTGTCTCCTACATCTACCATCTAGAAATCTATTTAAATAACACTATGCAATCCCTAATTTATGCACAGGATGGATATTGTTTTATCAAAGGAATTATATGCTTAGCAAAATGTACATCCTATGATGCCTTCTATGTAGAGAAAACTGAAAGGGAGTTAAGGAGGCAGATCTACAAATATAATTATGAAATATCTAAGCAGAATCTTAAAAATGCCCTTTACAGAAACATTCATTGGTTTGTAGCAGTTTCAAAAAAAAATGTCTTTTCTAATATTGGAGAAAATTGACAAAAATCCTAGAGGAGGACATTGGAAAGATCTTATTGAGTTTGGGGAGCTAGTTTGGCAGCTAAGGTTGGATGCCACTCAGAAACCTGGCATCAATGATAATACTTATTTGGTCCCAGTACTGAAGAATAGAGCACAAGCACCTTAAGAAACAGAGAGCACACATGCAACTACAAATGAATTATAATTCATTTGACATTTATTTATATTTAAATTATTGCATTTTAATGTTCATGTACACTAAAAATAATTTATTTCATATTTACTACAGATAAACAGCATTTATGTGGGAGAACACTTATTTGTTTTTAATACATTTGTTCAATTTTAATAAGATTGTAACATCGTAGTCATTCAAGATCCGATTTTTTAAGTTTAGAAATGGTTTTAATTACAGTTTTTGTGAAGGCATAAAATAAAAAGTATTGAAGTTTTTTATTAGTGTATATGCACATATATATTCTTTGTTTTAATTTATATATACGTATACATTTTATTGCTTGGACTTTTTCTGAGTTCTGAATGAAACAATTAATTGAATGATTTTTTTTAAATTAGGTAATTAAAAATGTAACTATATAAGGCTGACACTGTTACAAGATTTGAAGATGATGAAGTCTATGTATTATTAGATGAAAAGCTGCTGGTTAATAAAAAGCTTAATTCTTTATTTTGGCTTCACTGTGGATTTATGCAATTTGCTTCACTGCATTTTTCTTCCTTCCTGGAGTTGGTTCACTGCTTTTTGAGGTGGACAATTGTTGTTTTAGTTGTCTTTGTGGATTTGCGTCCACCCGATATTCTGCCTGGATTTTTAGTTTTGCTAGGAATGGCCTACATCTCTCTCCTTGGAGCTTTTGCATATTGTCCAAAACTTTTTTCATCCCCATAATGACCTTTTTAGCAATGTCTGTCTCCTACATCTACCATGCTAACCAACCCAAATTGGGATAATACAAACATAGCACTGTTCAATGCTAGAGGACTCGGTAAGAAATTGTCCTCCTTTGATGCTCCCCTGCTACTAGAAAATACTAACATCTGCATCATCACTGAAACATGGTTATGGTGAAGTGATAACATATACTCCTTACTAGGATTCAGTGACTATCATTCATTCATACCTCTACTGTGAGCAGTTTTCTTATTGGTATATATACATATATATATATATATCTATATATATATATATATATATATATATATATATATATATATATATATATATGGAATATCCATATTCCTGTGCAATTCCATCACATTAAGAATTTTATGGCACAATAATATACTCAAAGTTCTCCACACCCTAATAATTATATAAACTCTTAACATATACTTGCCATGTATAGAGAAATTTCTATGATATCAATGGCTCATAATGTATACCTGAACAACTAGAGTCCTCACCATTGAAACAAACACTCTTATTTTTTGGGATTTCAACAAAAATCCATAAACTGGAAAACCTACACTACTGCAAAAAAATACTCTCAATGATTCCCAGATTTCATCATTGGAAACTCCCTAAACCAGATGCTGCACTCCCTGCATGGGTCTGCAGTTTACTGGACCTGGTTCTTACCAGTATAGCCCCATTATTCTTTATGCCTATGGTTATCCCATGACTGGTCAGATGTAATCGTCATTCTGTAGTGTTTGCCATAAGTGCTTTATGTCAACTTACTCACAAATCTCACTATCTCTAGAGATTTCTCAGTCAAACTTACTAAAAATAGGTAATACCTGATGCATTTTAAGAGCCCCCACCTCACTTAAAGACCCAGTAGCCAAAACCATTACATTTCAAATAGCTTCTCTTCATACCAGAATGCCCATTTACCATGAGTACAATTCCAAGTTTAGGAAAAAACCCTATGGCGGAATCCTGGTAAAAACAAGCTGTACAACAAAAGGAAAAAATCATTGCTCTGAGGAATAAACTGAAAAGCCCACATCCTAAAATGGAATTTAAGACTTTAAATAAAGAACTGAGGTGCAGAATAAAATCTGCCAGCTGAGAATCTCCATCTGCGTTAAGGACAACCACAGGGCAAACGTTCATCATGTTATAAACATTAAAAAAATATCCAGCAGTGCATTTAATCAATACATAACAATAACATCCAGTTCACCCCTGGGGACATAGCCAGTATGATCAAGCTTCTTCCTTCTGTCTCCTCCCAGTGTTCCCTACACACTGACATATCTGCACCCACTCCAAGTCGGTCCCCGTAAGGCATGTTGTTTAGGCCTTGTATCCTTTTAGTAAGATATCTCTGTGGGCATTCCAGTTGTTGCATGTGTCTGGACTGGCCTAATGAGGGCTGAGTAAAGGAGGTCAATGACATCCCAAGGTCTAGACAAAATCTGATTTTTTATAAGCTGCGCAATATTAAAGGATTTTCTTACAACAATGGACACGTTTGTCAAAATGTTGGTCACCATCCACAGAATTTCCCAAATCCTGAAGAACTAGCGGTACCTTTACATGTGAATTTAATGAATTCCTACTGGATATGGCTTCATATGTCTTAACCAACAATGTTTTCTTTTATGAAGACGTTTGCTATTGGCAAACTAAAGGTACTGCTATGGGCTCCTCATTTGCACCAATTTATGCAGATCTTTTTATGGCGTATTTGGAGAAGGATCTTATATATGACACTAGTAACAACATCCATCTTGAACATCTAGATATATGGCGACATTACCTTGATGATTGCTGGGCTGTATGGAAAGGTGATCTGGAAAGCCTGTATGAATTTGTTGAATACCTTAATAATAATCGATGGGGTATAAACTTTACCCTACATTATGATTTCAACAATATCACGTTCCTAGATGTATCTATCCACAGATTGTCTGACCATACTTTGGAAACACAGATATTCAGAAAACATCCTGAATATAATACAATTTTACATGCCGGTAGTTTTCATCCTCCACACATATGCAAAAAAATTCCCAAATCACAATTCATCAGATTGAAACGTATTTGTTCGGATAATGTGTCATATGGAGAACACAGCAAAGATCTTATCAACAGATTTAAGAACAGGAAATACAAAATGGGCCATGTCTCTGACGCTATACATCATGCGGGTCAGTTGGACAGGACGGACTTACTAACTTATAAGTCAAAGAACATTTCTTCTAATCAACCTCTCAGATTTACCACCACATATGGTAGGAACACTGACATCCTCATTCGGAGTGTTAACAGACATTGGAACCTATTGCAATATGATACTGATTTATCTCCCATTATTTCCAACAGATGTTCTTTTTCATTCAGAAAAGGCAAGAATTTGGGGAGTACATTCAGTCATTACAAACATGGACACAATCCACAAAACCATGAACTTATTCAAAGCACACTGACAGGTGCCATACTTATTGGTTGTTTCCCTTGTGGACATTGTTCTAATTGTTGCAAAGTTTCAAAAACCAAAGAATTCACTAGCAGAAATACCTCCAAGCTTTATGAGATAAAATTTTTTGCCAATTGTAGCTCAGACTGGCTGATTTATTTAGCTACATGCTCATGTGGAGCATTTTACATAGGCCAAACATCTAGACCACTTAGATCAAGAATTTCTGAGCATATCAGTAACATCAAAAAGGGCAGACTGAACAATGCTTTATACAAACATCATTTAATACATCCTTCAGCATCCTTCACGTTTACAATCATTGATATTATCAGGGGTAAAAAATCCAATAAAACAGGTTGGCATGCATTACTCAATTCAAAAGAGAAAAAATGGATTGTTAAGCTGGGTGGGCTTTTCCCACCCGGTTTGAATGACAAATTCTAAAATAACCAATCAGATTGATTTGCAGTCTATATAGAGGCATGCTTGAAGTATACTTGTTTCACACTGAAGAAGGCTGTGTTTGTGTATACCAGCTGAAACCGGTTTGTGCACTTTTTTGCTGTCCTTAATATATTCAATAAATTATTTTTATGGGGTTTGGTTTTGCTGGCTCTTCCTTTTTGTTCTTTGTATCGTTACTTCACTACAACATAACCTGTAAGCCTTTATGTAACCCATTCAGTCCTTTAAAAAACTCAAACACATTTATATCTAACACACAAAAAACACCTTTCTCAAAATATCAGATACTTTTGTAGACAATGAACTCCCCTCTGGCCACCATATACTTATTGTTATAAGAAAATCCTTCTATGTGGTCTATCTATTAACCAAAGGTATATTTTCTAGTTTTCAGAATGTTGTCACCCTTTTCTGCTCCTCTTTTATTAGGCGCATAAAAGACCATAATGGACCCTTCAGAATGTGTCTATCCAAACACATGATCCCACTTAAAAAACACAATGTTTATTCATTAAGAAAATCAAGGCCCCAAGTTCTATGAAGACTTCAAAGCTCTATCTCATTTTTCCCTCCCATAGGGAGACATCTGTCTTGCATTAAAAATCTGAAATAACAGATCTCTGTGTGACCGTGTACATGTATGCAAATCCAGTTAAAACTACAAATGCCTATATAGGAGGCATCAAGTTCTGCTGCAGAATAAACAAAACTAGCTGAGAGGATAAATACCTTTCATAAAAAAAAAAAAAAAAAAAATTCTACTTTGGAAGAGACTTCCATTTTATATTAAACAGAATAGTGCCTTAACCTTATTCAGACACAACCTAGAGAAGTGGATGGGTAACTATAAGTTTATCCCAGGTCTAGTTTCTCAATCCCGTATGGAAAATGGTAGCAAGTAATTGGATTGGCTGTGGTTAGACTACAAATGATCTACGCAACTAACTCCTTAAGCAATAACCCACGGCTGGGTGTGGGTAATGCTGAATTTACCCATGGTTGGTGTGGTTTGGTCATGAGGGTGAAGCCTGAGATGATCGTATAAAGCCAACTGTGGGTAAATCCAGCATTGCCCACATCCAACTGTGGGTTATTGTTATTATACAATGACATTATTTAAGAAATAAATACTTAGTTTTCTTAAATAATGTCATTGTATAATGCCTCCGTGCTGCCCTTCTGCAGTTTTCCAGTATCCTGGGGCATTTCTGATGTACTGCGCATGCGTAAGGGACTTGTATTCCCATGCTTACGCAGTTCATCACTGCTGTGTAAAGGCAGCAATGGAGAAAGGAAGATCTCTGTTGCTTTTTTTTTAATTGAAAATAAAAAAAATAAATAAATTGGGAGACTTTTTACATTCGGGAGAGCTGGGACAGACAAAATAAAAGGATAATCAGGTAAGTTTCTTTAATTTTACAGAATGTATCTGATTATCCTGCTATTTTTGTATGCGCCGTCTCCCTCATTCATTTCAGGTCTTCTGTTTTCTTTTTGGGGGGCAACAAAAAGATAAGTTAAAAAAATTAGGAGATGTACTAATGGGGAAAAGTCCGGGCGGCCGGACCTTTTTCCATTAGTATATTCTCGGATTTACAACAGGCACGCTGGTTGGACTGGCCAATCAGCGTGCTCATTTTTGAATATTAATGGCCAGTCCTTGTATCATTAGTAATTATCTATTAATCTATGTACCTGTGGAGTAACAGAATTCAGTCTTCTCTGAAGTCTATGAGCAGGAGAGAAATGACAATTATTATTAACTGGTTAGGAATGATTGTCTGTCAATCATCAGTCCCCCCTCCAGCCAAATGACCGATTCATCTAGACAGCCATCAGAAGTGATTCAAGCATTTTCTGCTGTATGTCTCCTGCAAATGTTCAGTATGCAAGCAAAGGGGTATATAATAGACCAACCTTGCTGTTTGGCCCTCACATCTACAAGGTGTATTGCCAGCAAGCAACCCTGCCTACATTCCATGAAGCACAGAAGATGGTTTTCCCATTCTTCAGTTGAGAGAAATCACACCACCCTATATGCCTCACAGCCTTTCTTCTTCCCCTTAGAAGGAGTGAGAGGACCAAGTCACTTCATTCTCTCCTCCTCTGGTTGGCTCCCCCAGTGACAGAGCTACTAATTAAGAACTGGATACCTCTGTGCAATGGAGCCAGACATCAGAGTGAAAATATATAAGTGAGGGTGGGTGTGGCCAGAGCCACCTACATGGGGAACTGTACAGCCCTGTAAAAACTCTTGTATTAGTTTTGTACATTTCCGTGACTTCACAATGAGTTTGAGTACACTGGTTTAATGCTTATATGTGCTTTACTTATTGGATTTCATGCCAAAATGTGCAAGTTATTGTGCAGCAATTTTGTACTGTTTAGCTAACATAGTATACATGAATAGGCCATAGCAGAGGCTGGATATATAAGCACCATCACAAGTCTTTGACAAATGTCATGACTGATCTACATAATAGGCCTTCAGAGAACTTCAATGAATATATGAGCAAGGCCATCACAAGGACCATGCAATTTCTAGGCATGTACACCTTTAAAAGTTCTTACTGCACTTTTCAAGCTCCTCTTAGTGTTCACATTATGAACACAGGAACAGAACTAGGTAAACAGTCATGGGGAGATGTAAAGACTGTGAATGAGCTTTTCATATGATAGAATATGTTGAAATGTACTGTTTTGTGTAATAAAAATGTTGACTTTCAATTGCAAGACATTCTAGATAGCCCCTTCCAGAAAGCTTTCAGAGCTACTTAAAAATTAGTGCACAATTTTTAAAATGTGGAGAAAGTATGCAAGAGCACAACAAGAGATAGGACTCTCCAGGCTTGCCTGAAAATAAATGTAAAGAAATAAATAAAAAGTAAATAAAAATAAATAAGTCAGATCAAAAATGTCACAGATTAGACAGAGCTAAATTAAAAATTGTTTTAATGACATTACCATTACATGACTGCATATCTCAAATGTCATTGTTAGTTTACTGTTCTAAACTACAGAGTCAAAGTCATTGAAAAGACAAACTGACATCAATGCCAGGCATAGTGAAGCAAGGAAGTCACTCAGTAATTTGAAGCCTTGCTGACTATATGATGTTTACTGAAGCCTGGCTTCATGATGTTGTTTATGTATTAGTCACAGCAGTACTAATTTGTATAGTGTTATGTGACAGTGCAAAAGTAAATGAGATATGAATGTCATCAACTTAACTTTAGACAATGGTTACCTTGGATTTAGAATAAGGAAGTATACTTGGGAGTGTCATGAAGATTGCGGTGGTGGTACTGCGGTAGCGTTGTCGCCTCACAGTAAGACGTTGTCCTGTTCGATTCTCAACTAGAGCATCTTCTATGCAGAGACATGCATGAATGGGCATACCTACGTTGAAGGTTGTGCATCAGAGTTGGCAACTCGGCACGTAAAAATCTACTGCCAATCATTAGAGGACCGGAGTTCCGCTGTGGCGACCCCTAACTGGGAAAAGCCGAAAGACACAACAACAACAACAACTTGGGAGTGTCATGAAACCTCCTGAGAAAACAAAAACAATTCACAACTGGAAGAGACATAACTGAAGTTTAACATTTCATTAGAAAGCTGTTTTCTGAAACATCAACATCCAGTACTGTATCAGTGAGTCAGTGGTATAGTGATCACGTGGCCATTGGTGACACAGATATTCATATTGTGGTGACACTGTCCTTAAAGAACTAACAATGAGAACCATGCCCTAGAAGGAAAGGTAACCATATATATCCCTTAGCATGAGGTAAAAAATGCCCACAGAACAGAGGAGGCACTTCAGCATCAGACATGACCAGAATACATCATTAACCTCAGATGTCTAAGACAGACATGATGTTGAGCCCCCAGATGGAGGAATATGTGTTTAATAAAAATTCTTTAAATTGACACATACAGTCCTTTGGTCCAAGCCCATCTGGGTTTCATAGACGTTCTATCAAGTGCTTAATATGACCCTTTAACAGGAACAAATAAAGAGAGAACAAAATGTTTTTGAATTGAAAAGTATGACAATAGTGATTTCAGGGTGACACTTGGACACATTACTCCTGTTTAACTTACTAATTATTATTTTAATTACTTAGAAATAATATAGCTTATGACCTGGATGCCAATCATAACCAGTTTGTTATATGTTCAAGGAACTGATTCCAGGAGCACTTAACAAGCTGAAGTTATGATTAGGGACACTTGTATTAGCTAACCTGAGGTATTAATAGTTTAAAACAAAGTCTGGCATTGCAAATTGTCTTAACATTTTTACAAAAACAGTATCCACAAGCAAAGGACAGCTCCAGTCAAATAACAGTTTTAAAAAGCTCTCAGGTACTTTGGTGTACCACACTTTTGTTTTTAGTTGTTGGTAATATGAACTGTGTTACAGGTTTTAAATCTGTCATTAGTTTTCTGATGTAGTTATCTGATGGCACAGCGTTACAGCGGTAGTGTTGTAACCTCACAGCAAGAGGTTCTCTGGTTTGGTTCTCTGCTGGAGTGCCTTGTGTGTGGCGTCTGCATGTCTGCCCCTGCGTTCATGTGGGTTTCCTCCCACATTTCAAAGACATTTCTGGAGTGTTTCTCCCTGGACCTCCACTGAAAATTGGCTTTGTTCCAAGTTGGACTTTCCTGGTAAACAAATGTAAAAAAAAATCTGATGACTGTATTTGTGAGTCATTATGAGGTTTTCTAATAACACAAGTTCCTATATAAGCACCTTACTAGAATATGCTTGTTATACTAAGATGCTTACATAGGAATCGTGCCGTAAAAACATTTTTTTTCATAATTTCAGAAGACAATCAGTGTGCTTCATGTATTTCGTGTATAGTGAAACATCATACTGAAATTTTTGAGGAAATATGCATAAGTACTATATTTCAATGTTAAATGTAAGAGTTAAACTAAACTTAATATACTTTTTAAGAAGTGTGTAACTGCTTTTACGAGGTATTTTAATTGTATGATTGGATAATCAAGGGAGGGCGAAGCATATGCTTATATTTTTGCATCGCCCTTCCAAGTTCTCAGGTAGGATGCACTTTTCTGTCCAGATCAAGCAGCAGCAAAGAAGCACAGAACTTCTTCTTGGCTGCTATGGCTGTGTTTAATGTTATGTTTTGTATCAGCCAAGTCAGACAAAAGAGAGGGTATAAAATGAGTGCTTTTTTCCATTTAGTGTACACATTCCAAAGTGTTTTGTCAAAATGATACAGTAAACTCTCAGTTAACCAGCACCCATGGGAATTGGTAGATGCTGGATAACTAGTTTCTGGTTGCTTGAGAGTTACAATTAAAAATAGGCCTGACTAATACTGTACCCTATACTATTTATCTGGTTTGACTTGTTCTCAGGTTGGGGAGAGAGGGAATTTATTCCTATCTACCTTTTTAAATCTCTAAAACTCTAAAAAATGTAAGGTATATTTCTGCGGGGGGGGGGGGGGGCAGAAAGTGCAGCACATGAAAATTGTATTGTATTTCTTCAACTTTTTTTTTTGTGCCTGTTGCTTTAGAGTGCTGGTTGCTTGAGTTCCCGTTAACTGAGAGTTTACTGTACATACAACAGAAACTGGTTTCATGTTTTGTACCAATACTGCAGGAACCCCAGTCTAAAATAGAAGTATGATAAGAAATTACTGTGGTTAACCACTTAATCATATGATGTTATGATTATAGAACATGCCGAACACAGGTATTTGTATAAGATGAATGCTGATTCTCAAATTGAATAATTTAATAAAAACTAAGAAAATAAAGTGTAATATGTCTGCATTAAACATTTCAAATATGACAACTTTCAGACATACTGAGAATATCTGTTTTTTTCACTGATCATCACAGCTTAAAAACAATAGACAAAAGATTTACAGTTACAGGTCACAGGCACTAGGCACCATTTCCTGTTTCACAGCTGTCTCAATGGCCCAAGCATAATGATCTCACACAGAAAGATTAGCATTACGAGAAAGAACCAAGAAACTGCCTAATGTGAAAAATGAGGCAGTAGGAAGGCCTCTACACTTTCTGTGAACCCACCATGTGTATCTGAAGATGCACGTGTTTCTTATTTTCATGTCAAACTGTGGGGCCAGAGCGGGAAAAAATGGAAAATATGATTCTAATCCCAGCCCTCTTAGTTTAGGCTGGAAGAACAGAGAATGCATGTTTTGTTGACAGTGCTGTTTGTTGCCTGATGCTGAGGATACATAATTAGTATGAAAGACTGTTTGTAGTCTGATGCTGAAGATATATAATTATTATGAACTTAAACAACAGAGAATGAAAGGGGAGAGCTATGGAAGGAGGCCAGGGAGTTGGGGGAGGGTTACAGTTATAAGGTTTCAATGGTCGGTGAATGTTAAAATACATTTCCTGTTCTGCTGGCAGCAGCAGGTAGTGAGGATCTGGTACCTGGTTTACAGCTTACTGGAACATTTATATGTGTTTAGGAAACCAGAGCAAGCAGGAACCAGAATAAAAAGTGCAGCCAAGAAATACAACTACTGAAACTGTGTACTTATCAGCATTTATGTCTGCTTTTCCTGGCCCCACCTTTGGCTGCCATTTCACATGGTCAGATCTTTACTTTTACTGTATCAAACACACACACACACACACACACACACACACACACACACACACATACAAACACACACACACACACACACACACACACACACACACACACACACACACACACACACACACACACACACACACACACACACAAAAAAACCTCACTAACTTCTGTAGTCTGATGTTTTTACTCTGGTGGGTCAACCCCACAGCTTCCTCTCTCTCTCTCTCTATCTCTCTCTCTCTCGCCTTTTCATCTTTTTTGTTCCTGTCAGCTCTTCATTGTCTACAGTTCACTGCAATGGCTGTTTTGGAGTTTGCACAGCCTTTCACATTATTCTCTCCCATGAGAGGAACTACGTTGCTACATTTGCTATTTATTGTCATGTTGCAGCAAGGTAAGTTAATCTGATCAAAACTTTTGATTGCTGTAGATCATTTTGTAATTGTGTATGGTTTAAACAAATGCTTTACTGTGTTTGAGAAGAAAGAATTAAAAATAGCTGTAAAACTTTATATGAGGAGAAAAGGGTGAAGACTGCAGCTAATTAAATGCAAAGTAGAGTAATGTTTTTCAGTAGTTACAATGTTTGGAGACAAACATTATAATGTCATGATCCAACTTCAGTGCCACAGTGTCAGTTGAGAGGTGCATGTTAATGTCTGACTGTTATTTTAAGGTATCCAAAACCAGGAGAGTTAGCTTAAACAATCTTTTTCTACTCCCTTAAAACCAAGTGATACTCAAAACCCACTTTTCTCTGCTGCTGTAATGTTATACTAATGATCTATATTTGTTTATAAGCAGATAAGATTCATATGTCACGTATGCGTGAATGTTTTCAGGAATTGGTAGGTTGCAGGCAGTTCCTGGTATGGGGTACTTTGCTTAATTTCATAGTGCAAATAGAAGTGCATGAAGGATAAGGCTATCAAAATGAACTCAACAGGGCATAGCTGGTTTGCAGCTGAACTGAAATACCAGTCTCTTTACTAGCATTACAGCAAATAGTTTTTACTTATTTATGTTTTATCTGTTTTTTTTTCATTAAAGTTATTGTTAAATTTGAAAGAATTTCAGACAGTGCAGCTAGCTACAACAGTTACAATTTAACTTGGTTTTCATTTTCACACCGTGATCTACTAAATGTGATATATTTTGTTCACATACTGTCAGACTGCATTGGCCTGTATTCCTTCCTCCACCAAATCATCATATTTACACATCGTGTGGAATTCAGGCAGACAGTATGTTGCAGGAAAATGGCTGCAGCCTTATGTTCATTTCTTATCCAACCTTAAGCTAGTCACATATTTGTGGTGTCTTATTTGAAAGGCAGGCAAAAGGAACATATTATGTTAATCTGAACCCTGAAGCAGTGGAAGTGCCTTACCATTTACCAAGTGACGATTTTAAAAGTAACACAAGGGGTGGCTGTTGGTTGGAGCTGTTTACATTATGTGGCCCTGCTACCTCAAGATGGTGGTATTAAAACAGAACCGACAAACCCACCAACCTGCCAACCCTGCAGGACACTTGTAGAAAATCTGCCATTGTTAACCACTTCCATACACTTTCAAAGTGTGTAAACCCACCAGAAAATTGTGTAACCAACTATACCTAAAATATCACTTGACCATCCTTTCAAAATCCTTTTTGACATCTTCTGAAAATGTAACTATACCCTTATCCTTTTAGCATAGTTCAGTCATCGAAGACCCTAACTTTGGGTGATCAGTCAGATTAGCCATTTCTGTTCACATAAAACCTCTTATAAGATTAGCCATTTCTGTTGACATAACACAGTTTATACATGAAATCACAGAGTATATTTTGTTTATGTGGCCCTTATTTCAACCATTTTTCCCATCTGCAGAGGTTGTATCATTTTAAACCACAACAAGAGCATAGTATGCTGGCAAACCCTGATTGTGTCTTCACCCCATGCATTAGCTTAATTTGTGCACTCTTAGTGTAGCCTTGCAGAAGTCAATGCTCTCACAAGCAAATTAATAATATCAGACCTGGGTCACCTGCCTTTGATGCTGTAAATTAACATATATCACCATGAATTTCAAATGTCAAACATTATGAGGTACATCACTCATTTAGCTGTCAAAAGTGCTACAGAGTGAAAGCAATTTCATAAACAGCTCCATTAAATTTAGAAGTTTAAAAGCAATTAATTTATGTTGTTCTGTAATGCAGAAATATTCTAAATATGCACTCATTTGATTCCATTGTGTGTTGTACTCTTGACTTCACAACTGCTCATGTCACGAATTCTGAATACTTGTTGCACATTTTGGTGAAGAAAGGATAAGAGATTTGCACCTCAGACTACCACTTCCGGACCATTCTATCACCGAACTAAAAATTCTGTCTGCCTAAAAATATGTTTAAAATCCCACAGCCATCTGGAAAACAGTTGTGGTGCTAGACTTTTTTAAACCCCTCTTCAACATTTTATTTATTTTATTTTATTGGCATTTGGTTACTGGGATAGTCCACTGGGCCACGATAGCCCATTTTCAATGGAAATCAGAGGAGAAAAGCTCCAAGTACTAGACAGTCTTGAACAATTGAATACAATTGTATAGACAAGATAAGTTAGGGTTACAATTTACACATACTTGCAAACAGAAAAAAATATATATTTCTGTTCAAACAAATAGGAATGGTTACAGAAGGCAGTAGGTGTAGTTAAGAGACATTTGAGGAAGGATGTAAGACAGAATGAAATAGAAGCAGGAGTTGTAGTTGTGTGTACTTAGGATAAGAGAGAAGAAGAAAAAAGATGAGACGATACAGGTGTGAATGGTACTTAGTGTAAGGATATGATGAGAAGATACAGGTGTGAATGGTACTTAGTGTAAGGATATAGTTATGAGGAGGATGGAAATTAGGGGATGAGAAATAGGTTATGGAGGGTGTGGTAGACAGAGGAGAGGGAATTGGAGCATTTCCAAATTAATACAAATGAGAGATAGCTGTGTGGGGATGTTTTACAGAGTACATGGCTTTGGATAGTTCTAATATGTACTGGAAAAGAGTTCCAGTTTCTTGCTACTGAGTAAAAGTAGAGGAGTTGGCCAGCTGGAAAATGTAATTTGTGAATTTCTACGAGCTGTTGGCTTTCTGATCTGAGTGATATTTCTGGTATATACTTGGAAAAAACTTAGGCAATAGCAGGACAAATGGATTTCTATACCATCTTGTGAGCAGTGGCTAGTTTTATGTAGGTTAGGTGATGAGGTTCTTCAAGCCAGTTAAGAAAAGGTAGTGCAATACAGTGGTGGGTGGAATAAGGGATGTTGGCTGCAAATCTAGCAGTTTTGTTGTAACAAGTTTCGAGTTTAAATTTTAGTGTTGTGAGTAGATTGGTAAGTAATGGATCTCCACATGTAAGAGAGGGTAGCAGACAGGTAGTGTCAAAAGTCTTTTTAGAAGTAGAACTAAGAAAGTGCTTGTGTCTATAAAGAAAGTCCAGTTTTTGGTGTGTATTTTTATGTTGTGTTCAATGTATAAGTCAAATTTGAGATGTTTGTCTATTATAACCCCTAGTAGATTTGTGTAGGACATATTTCAATGGGTGTGCTTTTGTTAGAGAATATGTTGAAAAGGTCTTTGTTTACTGGGGAGTATTTTTCAGGGAAAACAGAAGAATTTTAGTTTTGTTGGAGTTGAGTCATAGGTTGCTTGTGGTAAAACCAAAAAAACAGTATCTTTATTAGCATTACAGCAAATAGTTTTTACTTATTTATGTTTTATCTGTTTTTTTTTTTTTCACTAAAGTCATTGTTAAATTTGAAAGAATTTCAGACAGTGCAGCTAGCTACAACAGTTACAATTTAACTTGGTTTTCATTTTCACACCGTGATCTACTAAATGTGATATATTTTGTTCACATACTGTCAGACTGCATTGGCCTGTAGTCCTTCCTCCACCAAATTATCATATTTACACATCATGTGGAATTCAGGCAGACAGTATGTTGCAGGAAAATGGCTGCAGCCTTATGTTCATTTCTTATCCACCCTTAAGCTAGTCACACATTTGAGGTGTCTTATTTGAAAGGCAGGCAAAAGGAACATATTATGTTAATCTGAACCCTGAAGCAGTGGAAGTGCCTTTCCATTTGCCAAGTGATGGTTTTAAAAGTAACACAAGGGGTGACTGTTGGTTGGAGCTGTTTACATTATGTGGCCCTGCTACCTCAAGATGGTGGTATTAAAACAGAACTGACAAACCCACCAACCTGCCAACCCTGCAGGACACTTGTAGAAAATTTGCCATTGTTAATCACTTCCATACACTTTCAAAGTGTGTAAACCCACCAGAAAATTGTGTAACCAACTATACCTAAAATATCACTTGACCATCCTTAAAAAATCCTTTTTGACATCTTCTGAAAATGTAACTATACCCTTATCCTTTTAGCATAGTTCAAGTCATCGAAGACCCTAACTTTGGGTGATCAGTCAGATTAGCCATTTCTGTTCACATAACACCTCTTATAAGATTAGCCATTTCTGTTGACATAACACCGTTTATACATGAAATCACAGAGTATATTTTGTTTATGTTGCCCTTATTTCAACCATTTTTCCCATCTGCAGAGGTTGTATCATTTTAAACCACAACAAGAGCATAGAATGCTGGCAAACCCTGATTGTGTCTACACCCCATGCATTAGCTTAATTTGTGCACTCTTAGTGTAGCCTTGCAGAAGTCAATGCTCTCACAAGCAAATTAATAATAACAGACCTGGGTCACCTGCCTTTGATGCTCTAAATTAACATATATCACCATGAATTTCAAATGTCAAACATTATGAGGTACATCACTCATTTAGCTGTCAAAAGTGCTACAGAGTGAAAGCAATTTCATACACAGCTCCATTAAATTTAGAAGTTTAAAAGCAATTAATTTATGCTGTTCTGTAATGCAGAAATATTCTAAATATGCACTCATTTGATTCCATTGTGTGTTGTACTCTTGACTTCACAAATGCTCATGTCACTAATTCTGAATACTTGTTGCACATTTTAGTGAAGAAAGGATAAGAGATTTGCACCTCAGACTACCACTTCTGGACCATTCTATCACTGAACTAAAAATTCTGTCTGCCTAAAAATATGGGTAAAATCCCACAGACATCAGGTAAACAGTTGTGGTGCTAGGCTTTTTTAAACCCCTCTTCAACATTTTATTTATTTTATTTTATTGGCATTTGGTTACTGGGATAGCCACTGGGCCGCGATAGCCCATTTTCAATGGAAATCCGGGGAGAAAAGCTTCAAGTACTAGACAGACTTGAACAATTGAATACAATTGTACAGGCAAGATAAGTTAGGGTTACAATTTACACATACTTGCAAAGAGAATAAAATATATACATCTGTTCAAACCAATAGGAATGGTTACAGAAGGCAGTAGGAGTAGTTAAGAGACATTTGAGGAAGGATGTAAGACAGAATGAAATAGAACCAGGAGTTGTAGTTGTGTGTGCTTAGGATAAGAGAGAAGAAGAAAAAAGATGAGACGATACTGGTGTGAATGGTACTTAGTGTAAGGATATGATGAGAAGATACAGGTGTGAATGGTACTTAGTGTAAGGATATATTTATGAAGAGGATGGAAATTAGGGGATGAGAAAGAGGTTATGGAGGGCGTGGTAGATAGAGGAGAGGGAATTGGAGCATTTGCAAATTAATACAGATGAGAGACAGTTTTGAAGGGATGTTTTAAAGAGTACATGGCTTTGGATAGTTCTAATATGTACTGGAAAAGAGTTCCAGTTTCTTGCTAATGAGCAAAAGTAGAGGATTTGGCCAGCTGGAAGATGTAGTTTGTGAATTTCTACGAGCTGTTGGCTTTCTGATCTGAGTGATATTTTTGGTATATACTTGGAAAAAACTTAGGCAATAGCAGGGCAAATGGATTTATATACCATCTTGTGAGCAGTGGCTAGTTTTATGTAGGTTAGGTGATGAGGTTCTTCAAGCCAGTTAAGAAAAGGTAGTGCAATACAGTGATGAGTGGAGTAAGGGATGTTGGCTGCAAATCTAGCAGTTTTGTTGTAACAAGTTTGAGTTTAGATTTTAGTGTTGTGAGTAGATTGGTAAGTAGTGGATCTCCATGTGTAAGAGAGGGTAGCAGGCAGGTAGTGGCAAGAGTCTTTTTAGAAGTAGAACTAAGAAAGTGCTTGTGTCTATAAAGAAAGCCCAGTTTTTGGTGTGTATTTTTTATGTTGTGTTCAATGTATAAGTCAAATTTGAAATGTCTGTCTATTATAACCCCTAGTAGATTTGTGTAGGACATATTTCAATGGGTGTGCTTTTGTTAGAGAATATGTTGAAAAGGTCTTTGTTTACTGGGGAGTATTTTTCAGGGGAAACACAAGAATTTTAGCTTTGTTGGAGTTGAGTCATAGGCTGCTTGTGGTAAAACCAAAAAAACCAAAAAAACAGTCTCTTTATTAGCATTACAGCAAATAGTTTTTACTTATTTATGTTTTATCTGTTTTTTTTTCATTAAAGTCATTGTTAAATTTGAAAGAATTTCAGTCAGTGCAGCTAGCTACAACAGTTACAATTTAACTTGGTTTTCATTTTCACACCGTGATCTACTAAATGAGATATATTTTGTTCACATACTGTCAGACTGCATTGGCCTGTAGTCCTTCCTCCACCAAATTATCATATTTACACATCATGTGGAATTCAGGCAGACAGTATGTTGCAGGAAAATGGCTGCAGCCTTATGTTCATTTCTTATCCACCCTTAAGCTAGTCACACATTTGAGGTGTCTTATTTGAAAGGCAGGCAAAAGGAACATATTATGTTAATCTGAACCCTGAAGCAGTGGAAGTGCCTTTCCATTTGCCAAGTGACGATTTTAAAAGTAACACAATGGGTGGCTGTTGGTTGGAGCTGTTTACATTATGTTGCCCTGCTACCTCAAGATGGTGGTATTAACACAAAACCGACAAACCCACCAACCTGCCAACCCTGCAGGACACTTGTAGAAAATCTGCCATTGTTAACCACTTCCATACATTTTCAAAGTGTGTAAACCCATCAGAAAATTGTGTAACCAACTATACCTAAAATGTCACTTCACCATCCTTTCCAAATCCTTTTTGACATCTTCTGAAAATGTAACTATACCCTTATCCTTTTAGCATAGTTCAGTCATCGAAGACCCTAACTTTGGGTGATCAGTCAGATTAGCCATTTATGTTCCCATAACACCTCTTATAAGATTAACCATTTCTGTTGACATAACACAGTTTATACATGAAATCACAGAGTATATTTTGTTTATGTGGCCCTTATTTCAACCATATTTCCCATCTGCAGAGGTTGTATCATTTTAAACCACAACAAGAGCATAGAATGCTGGCAAACCCTGATTGTGTCTTCACCCCATGCATTAGCTTAATTTGTGCACTCTTAGTGTAGCCTTGCAGAAGTCAATGCTCTCACAAGCAAATTAATAATAACAGACCTGGGTCACCTGCCTTTGATGCTCTAAATTAACATATATCACCATGAATTTCAAATGTCAAACATTATGAGGTACATCACTCATTTAGCTGTCAAAAGTGCTACAGAGTGAAAGCAATTTCATACACAGCTCCATTAAATTTAGAAGTTTAAAAGCAATTAATTTATGCTGTTCTGTAATTCAGAAATACTCTAAATATGCACTCATTTGATTCCATTGTGTGTTGTACTCTTGACTTCACAACTGCTCAAGTCACTAATTCTGAATACTTGTTGCACATTTTAGTGAAGAAAGGATAAGAGATTTGCACCTCAGACTACCACTTCTGGACCATTCTATCACTGAATTAAAAATTCTGTCTGCCTAAAAATATGGGTAAAATCCCGCAGCCATCTGGAAAACAGTTGTGGTGCTAGGCTTTTTTAAACCCCTCTTTGACATTTTATTTATTTTATTTTATTGCCATTTGGTTACTGGGATAGTCCACTGGGCCACGATAGCCCATTTTCAATGGAAATCCGAGGAGAAAAGCTCCAAGTACTAGACAGTCTTGAACAACTGAATACAATTGTACATGCAAGATAAGTTAGGGTTACAATTTAGACATACTTGCAAAGAGAATAAAATATATACATCTGTTCAAACAAATAGGAATGGTTACAGAAGGCAGTAGGTGTAGTTAAGAGACATTTGAGGAAGGATGTAAGACAGAATGAAATAGAAGCAGGAGTTGTAGTTGTGTGTACTTAGGATAAGAGAGAAGAAGAAAAAAGATGAGACGATACAGGTGTGAATGGTACTTAGTGTAAGGATATGATGAGAAGATACAGGTGTGAATGGTACTTAGTGTAAGGATATAGTTATGAGGAGGATGGAAATTAGGGGATGAGAAAGAGGTTATGGAGGGTGTAGTAGATAGAGGAGAGGGAATTGGAGCATTTGGAAATTAATACAGATGAGAGATAGCTGTGTGGGGATGTTTTAAAGAGTACATGGCTTTGGATAGTTCTAATATGTACTGGAAAAGAGTTCCAGTTTCTTGTTACTGAGTAAGGGCAGAGGAGTTGGCCAGCTGGAAGATGTAGTTTGTGAATTTCTACGAGCTGTTGGCTTTCTGATCTGAGTGATATTTTTGGTATATACTTGGAAAAAATATTAGGCAATAGCAGGACAAATGGATTTATATACCATCTTGTGAGCAGTGGCTAGTTTTATGTAGGTTAGGTGATGAGGTTCTTCAAGCCAGTTAAGAAAATGTAGTGCAATGCAGTGGTGAGTGGAATAAGGGATGTTGGCTGCAAATCTAGCAGTTTTGTTGTAACAAGTTTCGAGTTTAGATTTTAGTGTTGTGAGTAGATTGGTAAGTAGTGGATCTCCACATGTAAGAGAGGGTAGCAGAAAGGTAGTGGCAAAAGTCTTTTTAGAAGTAGAACTAAGAAAGTGCTTGTGTCTATAAAGAAAGTCCAGTTTTTGGTGTGTATTTTTATGTTGTGTTCAATGTATAATTCAAATTTGAGATGTTTGTCTATTATAACCCCTAGTAGATTTGTGTAGGACATATTTCAATGGGTGTGCTTTTGTTAGAGAATATGTTGAAAAGGTCTTTGTTTACTGGGGACTATTTTTCAGAGGAAACACAAGAATTTTAGTTTTGTTGGAGTTGAGTCATAGGTTGCTTGTGGTAAAACCAAAAAAACAGTATCTTTATTAGCATTACAGCAAATAGTTTTTACTTATTTATGTTTTATCTGTTTTTTTTTCATTGAAGTCATTGTTAAATTTGAAAGAATTTCAGACAGTGCAGCTACAAAACAGTTACAATTTAACTTGGTTTTCATTTTCACACCGTGATCTACTAAATGTGATATATTTTGTTCACATACTGTCAGACTGTATTGGCCTGTAGTCCTTCCTCCACCAAATTATCATATTTACACATCATGTGGAATTCAGGCAGACAGTATGTTGCAGGAAAATGGCTGTAGCCTTATGTTCATTTCTTATCCACCCTTAAGCTAGTCACACATTTGAGGTGTCTTATTTGAAAGGCAGGCAAAAGGAACATATTATGTTCATCTGAACCCTGAAGCAGTGGAAGTGCCTTTCCATTTGCCAAGTGACGATTTTAAAACTAACACAAGGGGTGGCTGTTGGTTGGAGCTGTTTACATTATGTTGCCCTGCTACCTCAAGATGGTGGTATTAACACAAAACCGACAAACCCACCAACCTGCCAACCCTGCAGGACACTTGTAGAAAATCTGCCATTGTTAACCATTTCCATACATTTTCAAAGTGTGTAAACCCATCAAAAAATTGTGTAACCAACTATAGCTAAAATGTCACTTCACCATCCTTTCCAAATGCTTTTTGACATCTTCTGAAAATGTAACTATACCCTTATACTTTTAGCACAGTTCAGCCATCGAAGACCCTAACTTTGAGCGATCAGTCAGATTAGCCATTTCTGTTCACATAACACCTCTTATAAGATTAGCCATTTCTGTTGACATAACACAGTTTATACATGAAATCACAGAGTATATTTTGTTTATGTGGCCCTTATTTCAACCATATTTCTCATCTGCAGAGGTTGTATCATTTTAAACCACAACAAGAGCATAGAATGCTGGCAAACCCTGATTGTGTCTTCACCCCATGCATTAGCTTAATTTGTGCACTCTTAGTGTAGCCTTGCAGAAGTCAATGCTCTCACAAGCAAATTAATAATATCAGACCTGGGTCACCTGCCTTTGATGCTCTAAATTAACATATATCACCATGAATTTCAAATGTCAAACATTATGAGGTACATCACTCATTTAGCTGTCAAAAGTGCTACAGAGTGAAAGCAATTTCATACACAGCTCCATTAAATTTAGAAGTTTATAAGCAATTAATTTATGCTGTTCGGTAATGCAGAAATACTCTAAATATGCACTCATTTGATTCCATTGTGTGTTGTACTCTTGACTTCACAACTGCTCAAGTCACTAATTCTGAATACTTGTTGCACATTTTAGTGAAGAAAGGATAAGAGATTTGCACCTCAGACTACCACTTCTGGTCCATTCTATCACTGAATTAAAAATTCTGTCTGCCTAAAAATATGGGTAAAATCCCACAGCCATCTGGAAAACAGTTGTGGTGCTAGGCTTTTTTAAACCCCTCTTCGACATTTTATTTTATTTTATTGCCATTTGGTTACTGGGATAGTCCACTGGGCCACGATAGCCCATTTTCAAAGGAAATCCCAGGAGAAAAGCTCACAGTACTAGACAGTCTTGAACAACTGAATACAATTGTACATGCAAGATAAGTTAGGGTTACAATTTAGACATACTTGCAAAGAGAATAAAATATATACATCTGTTCAAACAAATAGGAATGGTTACAGAAGGCAGTAGGTGTAGTTAATAGACATTTGAGGAAGGATGTAAGACAGAATGAAATAGAAGCAGGAGTTGTAGTTGTGTGTACTTAGGATAAGAGAGAAGAAGAAAAAAGATGAGACGATACAGGTGTGAATGGTACTTAGTGTAAGGATATGATGAGAAGATACAGGTGTGATACAGGTACTTAGTGTAAGGATATAGTTATGAGGATGGAAATTAGGGGATGAGAAAGAGGTTATGGAGGGTGTGGTAGATAGAGGAGAGGGAATTGGAGCATTTGGAAATTAATACAGATGAGAGATAGCTGTGTGGGGATATTTTAAAGATTACATGGCTTTGGATAGTTCTAATATGTACTGGAAAAGAGTTCCAGTTTCTTGCTACTGAGTAAGAGCAGAGGAGTTGGCCAGCTGGAAGATGTAGTTTGTGAATTTCTACGAGCTGTTGGCTTTCTGATCTGAGTGATATTTTTGGTATATACTTAGAAAAAACTTAGGCAATAGCAGGACAAATGGATTTATATAACATCTTGTGAGCAGTGGCTAGTTTTATGCAGGTTAGGTGATGAGGTTCTTCAAGCCAGTTAAGAAAATGTAGTGCAATACAGTGGTGGGTGTAATAAGGGATGTTGGCTGCAAATCTAGCAGTTTTGTTGTAACAAGTTTCGAGTTTAGATTTTAGTGTTGTGAGTAGATTGGTAAGCAATGGATCTCCTCGTGTAAGAGAGGGTAGCAGACAGGTAGTGGCAAAAGTCTTTTTAGAAGAAGAACTATGAAAGTGCTTGTTTGTATAAAGAAAGTCCAGTTTTTGGTGTGTATTTTTTATGTTGTGTTCAATGTATAAATCAAATTTGAGATGTTTGTCTATTATAACCCCTGGTAGTTTTGTATAGGACATATTTCAATGGTTGTGCTTTTGTTAGAGAATATGTTGAAAAGGTCTTTGTTTACTGGGGAGTATTTTTCAGGGGAAGCACAAGACGTTTAGGTTTATTGGAGTTGAGTCATAGGTTGCTTGTGGTAAAACCAAAAAAAAACAAAAAACAGTCTCTTTATTAGCATTACAACAAATATTTTTTACTTATTTATGTTTTATCTGTTTTTTTTTTCATTAAAGTCATTGTTAAATTTGAAAGAATTTCAGACAGTGCAGCTAGCTGCAACAGTTACAATTTAACTTGGTTTTCATTTTCACACCGTAATCTACTAAATGTGATATATTTTGTTCACATACTGTCAGACTGCATTGGCCTGTAGTCCTTCCTCCACCAAATCATCATATTTACACATTATGTGGAATTCAGGCAGACAGTAAGTTGCAGGAAAATGGCTGCAGCCTTATGTTCATTTCTTATTCACCCTTAAGCTAGTCACACATTTGAGGTGTCTTATTTGAAAGGCAGGCAAAAGGAACATATTATGTTAATCTGAACCCTGAAGCAGTGGAAGTGCCTTACCATTTACCAAGTGACGATTTTAAAAGTAACACAAGGGCATGGCTGTTGGTTGGAGCTGTTTACATTATGTGGCCCTGCTACCTCAAGATGGTGGTATTAAAACAGAACCGACAAACCCATCAACCTGTCAACCCTGCAGGACACTTGTAGAAAATCTGCCATTGTTAACCACTTCCATACACTTTCAAAGTGTGTAAACCCACCAGAAAATTGTGTAACCAACTATACCTAAAATGTCACTTGACCATCCTTTCAAAATGCTTTTTGACATCTTCTGAAAATGTAACTATACCCTTATCCTTTTAGCATAGTTCAGTCATCGAAGACCCTAACTTTGGGTGATCAGTCAGATTAGCCATTTCTGTTCACATAACACCTCTTATAAGATTAGCCATTTCTGTTGACATAACACAGATTATACATGAAATCACAGAGTATATTTTGTTTATGTGGCCCTTATTTCAACCATTTTTCCCATCTGCAGAGGTTGTA
This sequence comes from Protopterus annectens, assembly GCF_019279795.1. Lineage (NCBI taxonomy): Eukaryota > Metazoa > Chordata > Ceratodontiformes > Protopteridae > Protopterus > Protopterus annectens. The sequence continues at coordinate 830,769,057 of NC_056746.1, forward strand.
TCATTTTAAACCACAACAAGAGCATAGTATGCTGGCAAACCCTGATTGTGTCTACACCCCATGCATTAGCTTAATTTGTGCACTCTTAATGTAGTCTTGCAGAAGTCAATGCTCTCACAAGCAAATTAATAATACTAGACCTGGGTCACCTGACTTTGATGCTGTAAATTAACATATATCACCATGAATTTCAAATGTCAAACATTATGAGGTACATCACTCATTTAGCTGTCAAAAGTGCTACAGAGTGAAAGCAATTTCATACACAGCTCCATTAAATTTAGAAGTTTAAAAGCAATTAATTTATGCTATTATGTAATAAAGAAATATTCTAAATATGCACTCATTTGATTCCATTGTGTGTGGTACTCTTGACTTCACAACTGCTCATGTCACTAATTCTGAATACTTGTTGCACATTTTGGTGAAGAAAGGATAAAAGATTTGCACCTCAGACTACCACTTCTGGACCATTCTATCACTGAACTAACAATTCTGTCTGCCTAAAAATATGGGTAAAATCCCACAGCCATCTGGAAAACAGTTGTGGTGCTAGGCTTTTTTAAACCCCTCTTTGACATTTTATTTATTTTATTTTATTGGCATTTGGTTACTGGGATAGTCCACTGAATAGCCCATTTTCAATGGAAATCCGATGAGAAAAGCGCCAAGTTCTAGACAGTCTTGAACAATTGAATACAATTTTACAGTCAAGATTAGTTAGGGTTACAATTTACACATACTTGCAAAGAGAATAAAATATATACATCTATTCAAACAAATAGGAATGGTTACAGAAGGCAGTAGGAGTAGTTAAGAGACATTTGAGGAAGGATGTAAGACAGAATGAAATAGAAGCAGGAGTTGTAGTTGTGTGTACTTAGGATAAGAGAGAAGAAGAAAAAAGATGAGACGATACAGGTGTGAATGGTACTTAGTGTAAGGATATGATGAGAAGATACAGGTGTGAATGGTACTTAGTGTAAGGATATGATGAGAAGATACAGGTGTGAATGGTACTTAGTGTAAGGATATAGTTATGAAGAGGATGGAAATTAGGGGATGAGAAAGAGGTTATGGAGGGTGTGGTAGATAGAGGAGAGGGAATTGGAGCATTTCCAAATTAATACCTTTGAGAGATAGCTGTGTGGGGATGTTTTAAAGAGTACATGGCTTTGGATAGTTCTAATATGTACTGGAAAAGAGTTCCAGTTTCTTGCTACTGAGTAAGAGTAGAGGAGTTGGCCAGCTTGAAGATGTAGTTTGTGAATTTCTATGAGCTGTTGGCTTCCTGATCTGAGTGATATTTTTGGTATATACTTGGAAAAAACTTAGGCAATAGCAGGACAAATGGATTTATATACCATCTTGTGAGCAGTGGCTAGTTTTATGTAGGTTAGGTGATGAGGTTCTTCAAGCCAGTTAAGAAAATGTAGTGCAATACAGTGGTGAGTGGAATAAGGGATGTTGGCTGGAGCTGTTTTGTTGTAACAAGTTTCGAGTTTAGATTTTAGTGTTGTGAGTAGATTGGTAAGTAGTGGATCTCCACATGTAAGAGTCTTTTTAGAAGTAGATCTATGAAAGTGCTTGTGTCTATAAAGAAAGCCCAGTTTTTGGTGTGTATTTTTTATGTTGCGTTCAATGTATAAGTCAAATTTGAGATGTTTGTCTATTATAACCCCTAGTAGATTTGTGTAGGACATATTTCAATGGGTGTGCTTTTGTTAGAGAATATGTTGAAAAGGTCTTTGTTTACTGGGGAGTATTTTTCAGGGGAAGCATAAGAATTTTAGTTTTGTTGGAGTTGAGTCATAGGCTGCTTGTGGTAAGCCAATTCTCTGTAGTGGAGAATGGTAGTTGGGTGATGTGTTGGAGATTGGGGTTGGTTTCTGCCGAGCAAATATTGGTAGAATCATCTGCATATTGAATAAGTGAGCCATGGTTGAGTAACAGGTATAAGTTATTGATGAGTATGTTAAAAACAGGGGCCCTTCTACTGAACCTTGGGGGACACCAGTGGGGTTGGGTAGGTAAGAAGAGAGGGAGGAGTTCCATTTGATTGCTTTTTATCTGTTGGTAAGATAGCTAATGAATCAATTGAGAGAAGTGGAAGAGAGGCCTGTCTGAGAAAGTTTATTAAGAAGAAAAGGATGTGAAATAGTATCAAAAGCTTTTGAAAGGTCAAGAAATATGGAGGAGACATATCTGCCAGAGTCCCTGTTTTACTTATTGTATCCATGAAGGAGATAAGGCAGTCATGGTACTGTGCCTTGGTCTAAAACCATGTTGTATGGGTGAGATAATCTGATTGTTAGAATGATAGTCAAGGATTTGAGTTTGGCTGCACTTTTCTAAAATCTAGAATCTTAGAGATAAGGGGAAGAATAGCAATTGGACAGTAGTTAGAAAGATCATTTGGGGTGCCTCCTTTGTGGAGTGGTAGAATAAAAAACGTTTTCCAAGTTTGTGGGACAAGAGATTCAAGGATAGATCTGTTTATTAGTATATTGACTAGGATTTGCAATTCCATCTGCAACAAGTTTGAGGTATACTGAGGGAAGTTCATCTGCTGCATTACTACCTTTTTTGAGTTTGAGTAGTAGCCTTTCAATAGTGGCAGTGGGAAGTGAGAATGAGGAATTAGGTGTAGAGATTGAGTTATTAGGGTCTAGGGGGTGTTGAGAGATAGAACTAGGAGATGATTTGTGCAGTGGATGTGGGTTGGAGGGAACTTGTGTAAAATTTGTAGTAATATTGGATATAGTATCAATAAAGTGGGTATTGAAAAGATTGGCTATATCTTGTTAACTTGTATCAGGAAATGGAGTGGGTGTTGCTTTAGTGCCAAGATTTAGGAGAGATGACATAGCTGACCAGAATTGTTTGCGTTTGTTCGTGTTATTTGATTTAAATTTTGTATAGTATTCTTTTTTGTCTGCTTAGAATATCAAAATATTGTAATGAGACATAATTCCATTCAGTTCTACATCCATACAGGTATGTCATATCTGACTCTAAAAGTGATTCCAGAACAGCCATCACCATTCATGGGGTTTTTGACAAAAGAAGGTACTGTCAGTCATGCCAGGAGAAATAGGGCAGTGGATTTGTAACATATGCCAGCACAGCTAGCTGGAATTTTATAAATAATTATATGTCATCTGTATATCAAACTGATTTGTACAGATGCTTGTGCTGAAAATGTATTTGTTTGGTTTGCTTGTGTTAAAATGTATCAACTGTGTGCCCTGCTGGAAGAGAAAGAGATATACATGCATTATTGTAACTGTTTAAATGTATACATTGTAACAGCATATACTGAAAGTGAAGAGGTTAATCTTAATCCACCCGACTTTGCAAAATATATCTGAAATTAAATTTCTTTATGGGTTAAGCCATAAAGACATTATTGCATAGTTTTGAGTACAGCCAGAGATGCAATGTATGTGCCAGAGAATAGGTTGTAGCTCATGTAGATAAAGTGGAATGGTTTTATGGCCTCCAGCAGCTGCATTACATTTAAGCAATGCTCTATCTATGTGTATTGCATCACATAGGTGCTAAACCCTGGTAGCTTCAACTGACGGGGGATAGTGCGGGGAAACAGAGTCAAATGACCAGATGTATATGATGTCATTCTGTACAGAAATAATGTTTTAATATTAGAGGAGAGTGAAGTCTCAGGAGCATTCTGTTTTCTGCCTTGGATCTGACAACAAAGACCACTCACCCATCTTGCTTTTGTCTATTCAGTAAGTAAGAACAGTAATTATTTTAGTCAATCAGGAATAGATAGTGAGACTAGGTAAATACTGTTTTTCTATAATTGTGTGAAACTTTCCATCAGTGTTAATTGTAATGCTTCCTATGACTGAAATTCTGCTGTGTACTGAAATAGATATTTAGTATTTCATGTTCTTTTATTATTTATTATTAAATATATTTAAACTTCTCATTGTGGCTGTCCCTTTTAGAAAAATATTTAAGTTTTTAGAGTATTTGCACATATTTATTTTGTGATAACTCTGGCCACTCCTGAAAGCCTTGCTGTTTGGTCAACATTACCATTTGTATTAATATTAACTTTACTCAGCATAATTGGATACCTTTTGAAGAGCCTTATAGTAACTGACTGGTGGAAGTGAATCTACCTTATAGTCTGAGCAAAACTGGTACAGCGGGTAATCGGTGCCAGCCTTTTCCAGGTGTGTGTGTGTGTGTGTGTGTGTGAAAATTAAATCTCAAATAGTGTGTGTATCAGCTACCTGGAGCAGAGACATGAAGCACTGGATTCACAGAGAGGGTGCTGGAGGACTTGGCTTGAACACTTGGCTAAGGACCTAACCCTAGAGCTGTGCCAGTCTTTTGGGGACCTAAAGGGAGATAGATAGAGACATCCAGACCCTAAGCTGAGTGTGTGCCCTATGTGTTCTTAAGAGAAATTGTGCTTGATGCAGAGAGGTCTGCATCTGAAAATACTGAGTGTTTCCATTTCTACTGCAAGTGATCTTCCCTCTCCAGAGTCAGTGGTGAGGATTCAGGCTCCTTCATTACTGGCCCAGTGTGGGGATGTCACAAGGTTTACTATACAAGCAGATTGCCAGGACTTTTTTCTGAATCTCTCTCTCACACACACACATACACACACACTTATGAACAATTAAAAGTAGTCAATTTGCTTACTGCATGGATTTGGGAAGTGGGAAGAAATTGAAGTAGCCAGAAAAAAACCACACAAACACAAGGAAGAAGTACACTCTCTGCACAGAAGGTACCCTAGACAAAAATCAAACTGGTGAACCTTTTGTTGTGAAGTAACAGTGCTACAATATATCACTAAAACTTTGCACTCTAGCAGCTCCAGATTGATCCTCTGGTGCAATGCTTTTTTCCCCCTCTTAACTGTATAACTCTGTGATTCCTGGTTATTTATCTATATACTGAATCATACTTTAAAAAGTATCAACTTTCATTTAGTTTAACTGTCATTTCACATGGTGTGTGTATGTAGTTCTGCCTCTTAAGCCACATTAATCATGCCAGTTCTCCGAAACATCCATCCAATTCACTTATATTGATATCTCCCTTTCTAATATACCACACTTCAGCTATGGCCTTCTCCTCTAGTCTTGCTTGTATCCTATTGCTGTTTAAAATGTCCCCCTCTTCATGAATACTGCACGCTTAGTCAATGCCCCATAACCATCAACCAGCAAACAGGTAACCATGGTCATTAAACTGCCCTGTGAAAACAACTTAACCTTCTCCACTTAGTCTTTTATTTTATACAATCCCTTCCTCTACCTACAGCTTATTTGATAAATACTTCTTAAAATGCAGTCCAAATTCCACACATTTTTAGCAATCCAGTTATATAATTAACCTTAAAATGTGTTGCTCAGTCCCAAGAACAATATATTTTCACTATATTATTCTGAAATTACTTTCTTCATAGCAGTATATGCACATTCATTAACTTTTGTACTTATTTAGCCAGCTAGTATCGTGCCCCTGTTTTGACCAAGCCATCACTTTGTCCAACCATCAACCTAGCCAGCAAAGGATAAGAGAGGTCATTTGAAGGGCCTAATAGAGCTTGGTAGCATCTTCTTAAAGTTATAGAACTGCATGCAGTTAACAGCTGACCAGCAGCTATGTCTTGTTGTTTTGATTTGGTAAGTAATGTCACTAGTATGAGGCCAAACATAATAAATGTTTCTTTTTATATGAGCCATCGAATGTATGACTAGTTTAACTGAGCTCATACAAAGAAATAGTAAGCAGGCAAGGAGATGCAGTAAGAGGACACAGGAATATGTTTAGAAAAACAGTTAACAACATGGCGGTCAAAAGACATATGTTTGGCTCCCTGATATGCAACCAAATCCAGAAAAATTAGAATCTATGCTTGTAGATATCTTTACAGATACTTTTATAAATCTATTAACTTACAAATAATATTTATACTGAAACATGAATGAAGTTGGAAAGATATATTTTTGGAGTGTAAAAACTTAAAGAATTTTAAGAGGGACAATGACAACTTTAAGAGGGAATTACAGAAAATGGACTACTGCCCCATCAGTCTGATGAGCCTGATCTGCAAGGCCATGGAACGTATTATCATGGAACTTATAAACAAAGACAATGGCAACCTTCAAACACCGGACCCCACCTAGTTTGGGTTCGTAAAGGGCTGATCCTATCTCTTGAACCTGACTGACTTCTTTGAATCAGTCTCCAGAGCTGTGAATGAGGGTAAGGTGGTCCACACAGCCTATATGGACCTCGCCAAGGCCTTCAACACCATCCCCCACTCTGGAATCATAGATAAACTTACTAAGCTGGGCATTAATCCATACATCATTCAATGGGTTGCCAACTTGATTACTGACAGAACCCACACTGTAAAAGTAGCCAACTCCCAATCCAACTCCAGACAAGTGACAAGTGGAGTACCTCAGGGTTCAGTCCTGGGACCGCTCTTGTTTGGCATCTACTTCTCTGAAGTACAGGCCAACACTAAGGGACTCTGGCTAACAAAGTTTGTAGATGACTGCAAACTGGGAGCCATTATTGAATCTCCAAATGATATGGCTATTCTACAAAAGGGCCTTACAGAAACAGATGTTTGGTACCAGAGCCATGGGCTCAAGCTCAATGCCAAGAAATGTATAGTTATCCCCTTTGGGAAAAAACATGTACCCGTGAATTACCACGTAGGTGGCAGTACACTAAACACCGAAAGTGTGATAGGAGACTTAGGGACACAAGTGGACAGTGGTCTCACCTTCGATAACCACATCAGCACAACAGTCAGGAAGTCCTTCTATGTGGCACCCCTCATCACTAAGGGCTTTTCTTCCAGAAAAAAATGAGGTCATTGTCCCACTGTACTCATCCCTCATTAGACCCATTATAAAATACAACGTCCCATTTGGTGTACCTCTCAAGACATCTGCAACAACTGGAAAGGCTGCAGAAATACCCTACTAAAAGAATCACAGGCCTAAAGCAGATGCCCTATGCTGACCATCTAAAAAATCTCCAGCTATACTCTGTCACATATTGTCTACTCAGAGGCAATCTCTGCTTAACATACAAGGCCATGTCAAACCCAGAGCTGTTGGACATGCTACACTTAAAGAAATCCCAATCTCTCAGAGCCACACGCTCCAGGGATCCAAACCTTGTCATCACAATGAACAAAACATGCTGGATGGCTAGATACCTGACCCAGAGACTCCCCAGACTGTGGAATAGACTGCCCATACATGTCAAGCAGAGTGCCTCTTTGGCCCTCTTCAAAAGGAACCTTGACAATTGGATGGGAAATAGGAAATTCACCCCGGGGATCCCGTCAGTCACCTTGCAAGACAGGGGTCCAGGGAAGTAAATAATGTGGGAAGAAATAGCCAGGGAATTGTTATGGTTAGGCTTGTATAGGCTGTTAGCCTAGTACCAACCTATGAACCTATGAACAACACAGTATGTCACAATGTTACACCAATACAATGTTAGAAGAGGAGAGATGCAGAGACTGGATTCTTTGCATGGAGTGTTGAGTTGATGTAATGCTGACACAGAGGATTTGGAGGCAGGCACTTGATATAAAGTGCCTAAGTGAGTTACACTGGCAGAATGTTGATATATAAAGGAGTTTTGGAGATGTGGCACTTGGTAAACAAAGTGTGACTTTCAGCAGTGTAATAGTGATATACAAGATGGATTCAGAGACAGGACACTTAGCACATTTGATACGCAATATGGATTTAGAGACAGGACACTTGGCATATTGGGTCCAAGTGTGTTAAACTGATATAATTCTGATATATATAAAAGAAATTCAGACACAGGGCTGTTGCCCCACACTGTGTGTGATGTAACTCAAAGCAGTACTGATACACTACAGAGATTCAGAGATTAAGATCTTGTACACAATGTGTAAGGAGTGACACTGATCTAATGTCACAACATAAGAGATGATCAGAGAGGGGGTACTTAGTGCACAAAATGAATGAGTTACAGTGGCTTAATATAATACATAAAACAGATTCAGAGACGGGGTAATAGTGTTCTGCTCTACACAAAAATCACACTGTTTTACAGACAATGCATGCAGATGAGTGGAGGCTTGTATGTAGTGTATCAAATTTTATTTCAGTGGCGTATTTTGGGAGGGGTTTTGTTTTAGTCAGTGCAAATCACTGAACAGTGGGGCACACAAGTTGTTCTTTATCCATTTGTTGTGCAGGTTTTGGACTTACTACATAATTAGAGATGTAGAGATGTGGGGTGCAAGGGGGCGTGTTCTTGTGCAAAAAGTGTTTTACTTATGCTTAATGTAGGAATATTTCTTGTGTAGCTTATGGCATATTAATTGAATATTGCAGCAGAGACTTATTTTTCTTTTTTTGTGAAATGTGATGTCAGAGTTAATATATTTAAAGATGTAGGAGGTGCAGGTGAACTGCATTCTTGCAAGAACATTGATTTTTTTTTAGTGATGGTTTTCAATATGTTGAGAGACTGCTGTAACTTTTTCACTGAAATGCTATGTGATGTATGTTTTAATGGACTGATATAAACATAGGTACATATAAAGGGCAGCTTTTAAAGTGCTAGGTGCGTGCATCTTTTCTCAGTATCGTAAATAGCTTAGAATTTTCTTGTTTCAAACTCCTGGGTAATGGGCAACAGTCTTGGTTCTATGTTGTTGTGTCACAATGGCTTAGCAATACTGAGTTGTTTATTACAGCAGTAGCTGGACTCCCATTACCCAACATTTCTCTGGAGACAGGTCCTTTACATTCATGTAGTTGAGACTCAGTACAGCAGCTTTATGAAAGCAAACAAGCAGTTATGTTACCAAACACGTCAGGCAGAGTTAGGAAATCCTATTCAAACAGAAACAAAATCTCTGTTGTTTATAATGTATTTTCACATTTAAACTGTCTGCACAGTACAGTTATACACTTTTCACATGAGATTTTCAGTGTGAAAGGGATACTTTTTGTGTAAGCAAGTATTTGTGTTTTTAACTGAAGTAGATGATATGTGTTTACTGTTACTACAGTGCTGTTATTACATTAGCTTCATTGTATGCATTGCTCTAATATAGGTGATAGGATTTCAGACCTCTTATAATGGTTTTCAAAGCTGAAAAGTTAACAGGTATGAAACTGGATGGTGATAAATAACTGAAAAACTATCCCTCATGTTTGTCATACAATATGACTTTTCGCATTCATACAGTGTAGAAAAATTCCAGCTAGCATTTATAGATTTCTAGTGTGGTCTCGACTGGTGTTCTGGGGTGAGTAGCTCTCTCTGGGGTTATTACCTTGTTGTAGTAGAGATGCCTCCAGAATGGCTTCCTTGATGTTAGTCTCCGAACAGCATTGCAATTTTTCTTTGGTGTGTTTTTTGTCTCTTCTAACTGCTAACTATAAACTTTGCCAGCCTTGTGCTTGAGTACCATCAGCATGGTGTTTAAGTTCTTCTGAATTAGCCTCAATCTAAATATGGTATCTCTACTTCTGTGAGGTTGAGGGAGGTATGACCTTCAAGATAGTTGACAAAGAGAAGAGAGCCACCGTGACTGCAGCACCCAAGGATGTTTCATCTAGCAAGTAAAATTTTCAGTCCTTGTTAGGGGTATCTGATTTATATATCAGTTTTTGTCTAACTCATTTGGAGAAGATGTACAGATAGTTGATACAATGTCCCAAATCTGAGTACCAAGAATAAGGTACTCTATATTTGCCTGTACTTAAAAAGTGGACCTCTGACCACAGTCTTCAGTACTTTCCTGACTGGAAAAACTCTACCCTCCATTATTAAGATCTCAAGAAGACTACATCAATAGGCATGAGGAGTACAGGGATATGAACTATAGGATTTTAAAAACTACTTTTTGATACCATAAAGAGTACATCCCCATGAGTAAGTTGGTTAAAATGGGGTCTCCCTAGAACTACCGCTCACAGGAAGTGGGTTCTCTCTCCGCATTCCTCTAGGATTTAAAATGTTTAACCAAAAGAACTTTTCTAGCAGTGGCAAGCAGCAGTGAACAGATCCCCATTACTCTCTCCTTCAGAGCAGATTAAAATAAAGCAGGGGCACTTCAAAGGGTACAGATTCCAGTTCTTACTCTATGAGGAAGAAGAAGATGATTTAACCTATATATCCCATATGGCCTCACTCCATGGGTACAATTTAGATGAAGGGGACTCTGCTTCATCTGATTTCCTGTAGGATGGCATACTCTTTTTGACTTTGTTGTCTGATAGCAAAAAAAGATACTGCAGTATTCTGGTCCTGGAGGAGCTCAGGCTCATGGCAGTTTCTTTAGCTGTCAAGACAGTTGAGGATACTTTCCTAGCAGTTGCTCTACAGTCCCTCTCCAAGACACACTGCACTAAAAGAGCAGACCTCACAGTTATTTCCTGTATTCATGGTGAGTCACCAAAGACAGTTTTGGTGAGTACAAAAACTTTGGAAAAGTTGTTTGCTGAAACTACTTTCAGTGAACTTCAGAGGAAAGCTTTTTTCTTTCAAGCGAAAAGTCACTCTGAACCCGTCATGTGAGGGGACATCTCCCACACCCCTGAAACTTATATATACCAACTCTGGGGATATACAACAATGGAGAAAGAGGCAAACTGTACTGTTGACCAATGATGTTCCTGTGAACATACTTGTAATATTTCCATTTGATGAAACTACCTTTACTGGCCTGACATGCTTCCTGTTTCCCTAGAGGCACAAACAGCACTAAGTTGGTACCAGGTGTAAATATGTGGTTGAATGACTGAGTTAGCAGGGTCCTGGATAGATTTAGAAAAAAGAGTTTATACTTCAGCCATTGGCATATAGGATGAGAAATTGACAGTAACACATTATTAAGCACCAGAATCTTGACTGAAATAGAACACCTGTTTACAATTTCAGGATGACAGACTAAAGTCTCAGGTCATAATACTCGTTCAGCTCTTCCTCAGAGTTGGGAAACATTATTAAATGCAGTTATGATGCAATGGAGATAGTTTCTACAGTGGCATCTGCCAGGTCAGTTGTCAGATGTCATGCCTGGATGAGGGTCCATGCATTACTTGATGACATCACAGAAGAGTATTTGAATACTGTGCTAGACAAGTAATCAACTTGCTTTTTTTTTTTTTTTTTTTTGTGAAACCTTCACAAGGAGTATTTAACAAAAAGCTGGGGAAAAGAACAAGGTCATGGAAACTGTGTAGCAGCTTTCTACGCTCTTGATTTCACAGCACAAAATAGATTAACATTCCTATACTGGTTCTTTTGACATGCATTAGCCTTAGGGTAAGCATACAAAGGCAAATAAATTAGGGAGAAGTAGACACAACAGGGCAAGAGGCTGAAACAAGAGAACAAAACCAGGAGTCAGGGTGGAAGTTATGACTCAGATCCCCTCTTTTCTCCTGCCCTCCTTTTTCTGATGCAGCCACAGCCTCTGGTTACTTATTTCTTATATGGTCTCCTTACACACCTTCCCTTAATTCCTGCAACTGACCTAACTATGAGTCAGAGTAACTCACCTCACAGAGACATGGGCAAAGATAATGTCAGATAGCTGGGGGTTGAGCATCATCAAGAAGGGCACATGTTAGAATTCTAGTCAACTGCACTCTGCATAGGAATGCCACAGTACCAGAATACCAGCTGCACCTTGCCTTATTCCGCATCAGCGACTGCTAGGTTAGGGAGCATTAGAATGTGAGACAGAAAAGGAGATTATTTCCAGACCTCTCCGCCTAGTTAGGGATGGATAATGAGTATGAGGGTAGGTGGGATAAAGGAAAGATGATGTGGGAGTTGAGGTAACGTCAAAAAGTCATTGAAATGGAAGCAAAGAAGAGTTGAAGATAGTGGATTGGGTAGATAAATTAGGTTAAAGTGGAATCCCTGAAGTTTGTGGAGGCAGCCTTTATAATTGGGTTAATAGTTGTTTTCTGAATTTGATCTGTTGTGGCATGTGGCAAAGTTCATTTGAGAGTGATTCCCATAATTTGGGTGCAAAGATAGAAGAAGTCTGATTGGTAAATGAAAGAAACCTCCTAGGTCTGGCTAGTACATGTGCATTGCTGGCATGTAAGTGAAGGTGAGTTGGTCTTTCTCAGAAGGTCAATCTATGAGTCATGGGTTAGTGGATGCACCATAAAGTGTTTCATGGGCAGGGCTGCAAAGTAGTATGTCTACTTGCTTTTAAGTTTAAACAACAAATAAAAGTACTGAATGGCAATATAACTATAGCTACGGTCTATAAACATAAATGCTGCTGTCTGTTTATTGAAGTGAGTCCACCTCAGAACTATACAATAAAGACATATAAACTTAACATTATACATTCTTGCTGTGTTTTCATTACCATCTAGTACTTTTGTTTGTTGTTTAAAGTTTGGAGCAAAAAGTATGACAAAGACCACAAACAATTGGAGAAAAAGCAAAGATATCTTATGAATGCATAATCTTCACAGGATGCCATGCTGGAAAGGAGACAGGCAGAATGGTGAGAAAATTGGACAAACACCAGGACAGATAGAGAGGAAGTGGAATGGGAAATGAATGCCAGTAAGAAGATGAAAGCATAAAGCCTAGATGTTCTGTTTCCCTGAGTCCACAGACATTTGGGCAGTGGACTAGCAGACCCCCTGCCCTCCTGACATAAATCTAAAACAGATCACTGTCTACTGCAGAATGACCAAGATAAGCAAACAGGTGTGCTGTCCTGTACTCAAGATCAGCTTATCCCTGCACTTTCAAATGTTCCCCTCCTAATCTCTGTCCCTACTGTACTCTGTCATTTCTCCACTCCATTTTTTGTGTCAGTCCTCTTCTTTCCTTTTTTTCTTTCACAAACTACTTATGAGAAAACTCTGTGATACCTCACTGACATACTCTCCATGGTACATATTAACCAATGTTGTGATGCATGGAAAAAGTATTCCATTACATTGTTTTATATACGTCTGTGTTATTGCATCCTTCTCTCTCTCTCGCTCTCTCTCTCTGAACATTGTGTTGTTTTGTTTCTACTATGCATGTAGCACTGTATTATTGTATCTTGTTCAAAACATTGTGACTTAATTACACAGGTTGTGCCTGTAATCGGTCTATTGAGATCAGTGCACTATCCCAGTAAGCAAACTGAAAATAAAATAATGTAGGAAAATCTGAGGGAGTACAAACATGTTATTTTAGCAGTAGTGGCTGGGAAAAGTCATGGAATGAATCCTGAGGGGAAAGCTAGTAACATTTCTCAATATCAGCAATCTGCAGGACAACAATGAACATATGTAACAAAGATGTAGGGCTGAAGAAGTTGTCAGACAAATTTGATGTTTTGGCACTGGGATACAGGTAAACTTCACAGTGTGTTCTAGTACATATAGTCTCCTGAATACAACAAGACCTATGAACTGATACCACAGAAGAGTCTGACAGAAAAACTGGGAGGATTGGAGGTAGGACAAGGACAAAGAAACTGAATAGTTGCATGATTGAATGACGGCTCAAAGAAGGTTGTGGGGACACAAACAATATCACATACTTGGAAAGGGACTAGTAGAGCTATCATGAGCACAGTAACCTTTACCGTGTTTGTCTTAGACATACTTGAGTGGATAGAAAAGGGGACCTTCTTCTTTTCCTCCAGTGATGTAAAGAAATGTGCAGCAGTAGACAATGGGGCAACAAAGCTGGAAAAGTGCAGGTGGTGTTGAGCCTATCCAGTTTAGTCCACCAGGAACAGGTTGAGAAGGCAATAGCAGCAGCAGCAAACAGGATGATAGATTCCAGAAGCAAACTGGTAATGTTTCAGCTCTTCAGAGTCCTGCTCAGATCACACATTTAGTACTGCATGCATTTCTAGAAGACATAAGAGGAAAATGACACTAAGCAGTTGTAAGGAATCCAGTGAAAAGCTGCAAAAAATATACATGAGATGGAGGGAAAGGGATATGACCAAAGGCAAGAAGATCTATAGCTTTTCTTGGGTAAGATAGGAAAGACAGGATGGACTTGATGCTGGTGCATAAGATCATATCAAGGTGAAGTGATGGGATTTTCCTAAACAGGAGGTACAGAGCAGGAAGGAGGGACAGAGGCAGCAGATTGTAAGGACAAAGTACTCCCTGGATCTCTGAAAATACTTTTTCACATAGAGGGCTGTAGACTAATGGAAGGAACTAGCAGAATGGACAATGGCATGGGAATTTACAAATGCCTCCAAGAGGGTATGGTCCAACAGGGAGAGGGAGGGAAGGTACAGATGATTTTAACTTATAAAATTGCAAATTAGGTAAGGTTATTGCTTCCATCTGCTGTTAAGCCAATGCAATCCTTTCTGCGCTTTGCCCTTGCATTTGTCCGGTACACATACAAATACTCATACACCTATGCCCCCCTCCATTTGTCCAGTACACATACAAGTACACATACACCTACATGAACAAAATTGAGTGTTTCATCATGTCACCTACATATAGCTGCCACTGTTATTGTAGCACAACTGTACCATTATCAGTGGGCTGTATTAACAGTAACACAGCTCAGCTATGTAATGTACCATGACAGGAATTCAAAGTTTTGAGGCATCATTTAGAATAAGAAGCTCAGTTAGCTACACAAAAATAATAGTCAAAGTCAAAAAGTCAAAGTCAAAGAAAACTTTATTGTCTTTCAGAACTACACAACAGTGTAGTTGAATGAAATTACAATGCTTCATTCTCAATGCAGTAAACAGTTGCAGATATAGACAGAGAAAAATTAATAAAATATCACAGCAGAAATTTAATAAGTAGCAATTAGTAAGTATAAAGTATGGCAGCAGTGACCCACACCCTTCCCTGAACAGGAGACAAGGAAGACAAGGAACAATATGAAGGTAATATTATCAAAGTAAAATTGAAACAATAGCAGCATATCTATGAATAGACTGAATTATTGCACAGTTTGTATATTGCACTTTACAGTCCTTCAGTGTGGTAGGTGAGCTACCTTAGTATTGCGCTTGGTTATTGCACATCCATAAAATAAGCCACTTGATAGGCTAGTTATGTAGCGGACGTGGTTGAGTGTTTCGACAGACTCATGGTTCGTTTTTCTCAAGAGTTCAACAGTCTAATGGAGAGTGGAAAGAAACTGTTATTTAGTCTGGTGGTATTATCTCCTGCCTGAGGAGAGGCGACTGTACAGACCATTGGTAGGATGTGTTGGATTGCTGGAAATCTTTTTGGCCCTGTTGATGCTAGTAATAGCCTGTCGATAATAGTATGCAAGATCTGATAGTCAGCAAAATTTACTTCAGTGAATTTCTGAAACCCAGAGAGAAGCACTTGCTTAGAATCCAAAACAGAGACATAGCTGTAATGTCTTGCAAACTAACTTTCTTAAATCAGTGTTTCTGTTGTTTGAAGGTCAGGTCTTGCTTTCTGTTGGAAGCATAGCTGTTATGTCTTGTAGTATTTCTGCTACTTAAAAGTCAGGTCTTGATTTCTTAAGATGAATTATCATTGGGTGGTTTCAGAGATCAAAATATTGTGTTTTTTGAAGGCTGGAGTCTCTTGTTGAATATTTTAAAGTAGCTAATTTCCACAGCATGCTTCTGAAAACAGATTGACTCCTTCAAGGGATCTGATCTGGTGCAGGGAACTGCTCCATTCTGAAATGACTTTTTTAACCATCTCAAAATCAAGATAAGTTGAACATTTTAATGTTACTGTGTTACATAGCAAATAATAACTTTTCAAACTGTTTTATATAATTGCAGGTGGAATGCCTGCCAGGGACAATGCCCTAGCTTAATTTGATTTCTGAAACATAGACCTATAACTAAAACAGTTTATGAAGATATGAGCTTACCAAGTGCTGAAATTAATAGCAAAGACACAGAAATGCACTTATTAAAGGCAAAAGAATATTTTGGAGACCTCAGTGAATGTTACTTCTCCCCTCACTCTGGACTGAATTCTTTACTTGCTCTTTTTGCTTCCTTGTGCTAAAGCTACTGCATCCTCTCCATTTTAACTGTTTCTACCTTTTCTGGTACCATTTAAGCAAGCTGTGATCACTTGTTTCATTTGGCTTCCTGGTACCTGAAGTGCTGCATGTGAGCAGTCTAAGAGAGTGGTGTCTATTCAGTCAGACAGGATAAGCAGCTGTTATTTCTGGAAAGCTAGCATTGCTGGCTGAAGTTAAAATCTGTTCTTTCATTGGTTTGTTTAAATTCTTATCTTAGCCATCTTGCACTGAGCTGTCATGTATACAATGCTGCACAAATCTGTACTTGATAGACATGGGTGGTTCAATTGAAGTTTTACTCCTGGTAAACCTAACCAAAATTAAGTTATTGTAAGTTTCTTTTGCCTTAGAAGACCATCTTCACTAGTTAACTATTACACTACAACTATACTGATAAGTCTTTTAATACCATTCAGATATTTCCTGTTTCCCCAAATGTTAAACTCTTGAACAGTCAGCTTGATTGTTTCCCTCAGTTACCAGCCTCATATAATACTTGGTATATTTAGGCAGTGTAGCAACTACCCGATGTTCATATAATACTTGGTATATTTAGGCAGTGTAGCAACTACCCGATGTTCATATAATACTTGCTATATTTAGGCAGTGTAGCAACTACCCGATGTTCATATAATACTTGGTATATTTAGGCAGTGTAGCAACTACCCGATGTTCATATAATACTTGGTATATTTAGGCAGTGTAGCAACTACCCGATGTTCATATAATACTTGGTATATTTAGGCAGTGTAGCAACTACCCGATGTTCATATAATACTTGGTATATTTAGGCAGTGTAGCAACTACCCGATGTTCATATAATACTTGGTATATTTAGGCAGTGTAGCAACTACCCGATGTTCATATAATACTTGGTATATTTAGGCAGTGTAGCAACTACCCGATGTTCATATAATACTTGGTATATTTAGGCAGTGTAGCAACTAACCGATGTTCATATAATACTTGGTATATTTAGGCAGTGTAGCAACTACCCGATGTTCATATAATACTTGGTATATTTAGGCAGTGTAGCAACTACCCGATGTTCATATAATACTTGGTATATTTAGGCAGTGTAGCAACTACCCGATGTTCATATAATACTTGGTATATTTAGGCAGTGTAGCAACTACCCGATGTTCATATAATACTTGGTATATTTAGGCAGTGTAGCAACTACCCGATGTTCATATAATACTTGGTATATTTAGGCAGTGTAGCAACTACCCGATGTTCATATAATACTTGGTATATTTAGGCAGTGTAGCAACTACCCGATGTTCATATAATACTTGGTATATTTAGGCAGTGTAGCAACTACCCGATGTTCATATAATACTTGGTATATTTTGGCAGTGTAGCAACTACCCGATGTTCATATAATACTTGGTATATTTAGGCAGTGTAGCAACTACCCGATGTTCATATAATACTTGGTATATTTAGGCAGTGTAGCAACTACCCGATGTTCATATAATACTTGGTATATTTAGGCAGTCTAGCAACTACCCGATGTTCATATAATACTTGGTATATTTAGGCAGTGTAGCAACTACCCGATGTTCATATAATACTTGGTATATTTAGGCAGTGTAGCAACTACCCGATGTTCATATAATACTTGGTATATTTAGGCAGTGTAGCAACTACCCGATGTTCACGGACAATGAACTATAAATGACTACTTTTCCCATCACAACCTACAACTGAAAAATGAAAATATTTAACTAGGATGGAGCCAATACTCTCATAAAAGGAGCACCCCCCTCCTCCCCAAAGCAGCACAACACACACATACATGGAAAACTGTCATAAGCTGGAGATATAAAAAGACATTGTTTAGCCTCCAAAGCCAAACAAGACCATACCTTAGTGGAAATTAAGTACCAATGCAATACATACTGTCGCATTGACAACTGAGAGTCACCAGGAAAACAACCCAGAACCAAGCACTTTTAAGGCCTCCACAAACAATAATGTAATGGGGATTGGTTACTCCTTAGTAAAATATAGAGTTGACCATCACAAAGCTAGACAAAAACAGGGTGATAAGGACTCTCTGACATCACAGGGGCTTCCAAGACCCTTAATTTGAATAACTGTAATGACAACATGGTGGCTGTGTGGATGAAAATTATCCGCTGCACAAAACCCTAAGGGAATTGTAGAGAGACATTTCTGAACTTAATGATTTGTATGTAACAAGTACAGGAAAAATTCTTGTATTAAGAGGAATCCTACCTTCACCAAGAAAGACGCCAAGGTACAAGGAAAAAATAACAGATTTTCAACAATTTGCTCAGTAACTGGTGCTATTTGAGGAGAAGCCATTTTTTTGTCAGCATGGAACAAACTATTTTGCACAGTCTCACTTGTTTTGCAAGGATGGCTTGCTCTTCTCTTTTCAATGATTTAGCATACTGGGTAAAGCCTTTGTGCCCCTATAGTGCCCTTTTTAATCCAGAGTCCAGCTAATGGGTCTTCCAACCTAAAACCATAGCAACCAAAGCACCAGACAATATCAATGTGGTACTGCTCACTACCAGTAGTCTTAATGAAACAAATTCCTGAACTTGATCCTCCTGCATTTGGAGCACACTCATGACTGTATTATTACTGAAAGCTGGTTTAAGAGTACAGAAAGCAGGGTTTGCTCCTACCATGCCTTTATACGCAATGGTAACTATTGTGGAGTATCCATATTTCTTAAAGACCACATTACCGCAAGACAGATTTCCAGAGACTCCCAAACTGAACTTAGTGAGCTTCAGATTAGCCTAACTAAATAACAGGTATCAGATCTCTGCATGTTATAGGACACCTCTGATGACTTCAGAAAACCCTGCCCAGTTAAATAGATTGGATGATTTTCATATTCACAGAAACTCCATCATCCTTGGAGACCTTAACCATAATACTAACTTCTTTACCTACATAATTGAATTATGTAATAACAGTCAACATTGCTCTGAACTCCTTCAACATGGCACTATCTGCTCTGTTTCAGTGACTATCACAAATCTACTGACAACCAAATTCAGTGCTAAATTCACTTCAGAGACATCTATACCAAACTGACATATGCCTAAGGACCTAACCCTCTCCCCATTATCAAAGAAGAACATATATTAAAAGTACTTCTAAAAAAAATGCATCTTGTGTGGGACCTGATAACATATCAGGCTGTCTACTGACCAGCCTTAAATATGCACCAGTGGATCCCTTCCTATAACTGTCCTGTCTAAAATTAGCCACTGGATTTTTCCTTGAGCTTTGGCACACAGTTGCAATACCTCTTAACAAAGGTGGCCTCACCATCGACCCTGGGAATTACAGACCCAGCTGCCTAACAACCCTAATCTGTAATGCCATAAAATGGGTCATGACAGAGCTAATCACCTACGATATAAAAAAAATCTTATATAAGACTCGACCCCCAGCAGTTTGGCTTTGTTAAATGTAGATCTGTTAAATGAATCTAGTAAATTTTTGAGAGGCTGACACAAGTGGCTTGTGTTGTTTTGGTCAGTGGTTATGCTGCCCATACTGCATACCTTGACTTCACCAAAGCATATGGTACTATACCACATGCTGATATTATCAACAAGTTAAATGCACTCCAAATGGTCCTGATATAGTTAGATTGATAGCTAATTGCCTGAGGGACAGAACCTACACCATGAGGGTGGCAAGTGCATCCTCAGAGAGCATGAATGTAACAAGTGGGATACCACAGGGTTTCATGCTAGGATCTCTGTTATTTGGCATATACTTCTGTGATTTCCATATTGAAAATCCAGAACTCTGTTTAGCCAAGTTTGCTGACAATTGTAAACTGGATGTTATACTTAAATTCCCTTCAGACAGGCACAAACTAATTTAATTACACATGTTAATAGCTAGTGCTCTGAAATTGAGCAAAAACTTAATGCTAAACAATGCAATATTGTTACACTTGGCAAAAAACCCTCCACTCAATTTATAGTATAGGAAACACCCCACTTCAAAACAAAAATGTTGTGACAGCCTTTGGAAAAAGGGTAGGTATCTCCCTCTTCTTTGACCATCATGTTGCAACAATAGTCAGGAAATCCTTCTATCCAGCACAGATGACCACAAAGGACTTTTTTTTTAGGTCCAAAGAAGTCCTGCCCCCCCCCCCCCCCCCCCCAGATTCTGCACTGATAAGGACCACCATAGAATATAATGTTCCATTTTGGGATAGACCTTACTAAACATATCAAGCAGTTAGACAGACCCCAAAGTTTCCTGACAAAAAAAAAGATTAAAGGACCTGAGCTATCAAGAGAGGCTGCAAAACTTAACCCTGTATTTAGTATCTCACAGACTCCTTGAAGTGATCAGTGCCTTGCCTTCGAGGCTTTTTGGGATCTGATAGTCCAAGACCTCATATTCCCACAAATCAAACAATCATGCAAATACTAGATCAAAACTTGCTTCCATAGATTAATAAATCAATTTATTGATTCATCACACAGGGACTACTCCCTTCTGTAGAACAAACTTCCTGTTCAGATCAAACAATGTAACACTCTAGCTTCCTTCAAGAAGGGATTAGACAATTGGATAGGTTTTTATAAATTCACCCATGGGTTTGTTGGGCCTATTGTAGAGGTAAGGTCTAAGTACACTGTCACTGAATAGAAGCACCTAGGCATAGGCCTAATACTTAACCCTACCTTTTCCATTGCCACACACATAATAAAGTCCTTGCTCAATTAAAATTATGTTATAAGATCAATCACTTCCTTTCACCTGCTGCTCACAGTCCCATTTGTAAAAATATTGTAATGGCTAGGCTTGAATACAGCCTTCCTTTCCTTGTTATGCATTCAGCTCAGAATACACACAGAATACAGACTGTTGAGAATAAATTCATTCTGTTTACAGCCCCCAAATATATTCCATTTCAATTTGCTAAAATCTTCCAAATGGCTTTGAGTGCCTCATAGAGCACTTTTTTTCTAAGTACTCTTTTAATTTAAAAGGTGCAAAAACACTGTCAATCCCACCTCGCATTAAGCATGAAACTACCTTAACAAGACAAGCCTTATGTACTCAGAAATACACGAGACAACAGTTTCTGTCTAATATGCCCTCCATTTAAAACTGCTGTAGGTGAAACAGCCTTCTCTAGACTGGGACCTGCTACCTGGAACAAACTGTCCATAGACACCAAAAATCTAGAAAGCATTAAAAGATTCAAAGATGCACTTAAAAGCATCTATTTACTGAATTTACCCACAACCATGACATTGGTTAGGTAACTTACCATTCCATATCATGAATAAAAGAATACATTTAATAAATATATAATGATGTGTATCTTAGCTTGCATTTTGTATGTTGACTGGATTTTTTAATGCTACCTTATCTGCATTCAGTTTTTCTATGTTTTGAATTTTGCTTTGTACTCATTTTGTATGTAATACTGTTGATTAAAAGACTGAGATGTATTTTGTGCTCATTGAGCTTGGGTCATAGCTGAAAAGGGTCACTAGACCAGTCCACTTACCTGGTGAACAAATACTAAATAAACACATAAATAAATAAGAGTATGTACTGGCAGTGTGTATATAGCCACATGGCCCAGGTGCCTTGTGCAGTCTATGATTCTATTATTCAATGATTCTTTGATTTAAGTTTTCAAAAGCAGACTGATCTGATTTCTCAGCTGTACTTAGATTTAGATGACCTAGATAATAGAAGAAAAAAAAACATAAGGATTATTAGTTAAAAAAAGGCTTCAATGAAGAGCTATATAATCTCTTTAGGTATGCTTGCCTGATGCTCTAAGGCTAAAACTTTCAACTCCATTAAACATATACCCCCGAATTCAGCAAGCTCTGCACAGAGTACAGGAACAGTGCAAGAGCTGCTACATGCAATATGGCCAACGAGCGATCCAGGAATGAGCTCCTGGGACGTGCACGAGCTCCCCTACACTATTCCTGCATGGACACCACTGCTATATGCTAATTACCTCATTTATTGGTGAAAACCATACAAATGAGGTGAATTACTGATCCAGGAAGCAGGCAGGCATCTGTGCAGGAATAGTGTAACCTGCAGAAATGTATCTGGCTACTAATCGAATACATTTCTGCAAATTACAAAACAGAGGCATGATAGCTCGAAAGAAAGCATGCATTCAATGCAGTAGGCATGCCAATGGCCAAATATATGGCCACTGGCATGAAAAATGGTTGCAATTTTATAAATAACAAGTTTTTTTTTTTTTTAACCGATCTCGGCCGTTTAAGCATAGGGCAGTGGTGAGCAAATGTGATCGGCCTGAAAATAAGAAAAAAAGTTGGAAATAAGCTATTAAACCCAAATCAGCATTTTCCCATAATAGTCAAATGGCTTGGATAAGAAAACAATACCAGGGAATAGTGGTTGCTAAGGGGGCAGGCTCAGTGTGAGTGTGGTAACTATGAATTAGCATTCTATTTTATGCAAATGAGGGGACTGATACTGAATCACAGATTTCCTCTCAGTGTTAGCTTGCACCCAACCATGTAGGTGCAGCAACACCATTGTATAAGTATAAGAGGTAGATGACCTCATAAGGGGGAGTGTCATGCATGCTGTAAGCTTATTGAAGCTCTGTGGTCTGTGTTTGCCCTTAGCTAAGCACAGTTAAGGAAGGGTGTGTGTCTGAGACTGCCTAGCAGTGTTTACATTGCCTAAACGGGTGTGCGCACCACGCACCGGGTTTTAAAAAAAAACAAAACAAACAAAAAAAACAGGAAATTGCAGCTCTGTTCACATCTGAGCACTGGGTCTATGTGCTGTGCCTTGAGGCTTAAGCAGGAAGGCAATGGGAAGGGAAAATAGCAGTAGGAAGGCAATCAAGGAGAACTAGCATAATTGTCAGGTGAAATGTATCAGAATCAGCCAATTACCATGGAACAGCCTAGCCCACTACTATAAACTATACAAACACCTTCCAGTCTGTTTTTTCCCCACAAACTCTACACCACCGGTGTACAAAGAAGGGGAAATTTTACCTGTCAAAACTAACAAAATGTTAGGGGCTGCTGTCGATCTCATACATCAATAATTAGCCTCACCTCAGGATACGTACCCAAGGAGTGGCGTACGGCAACTGTGGTCCCACTTCACAAAGGCGGTGCCTCCACCGACCCTGGAAATTACCGTCCCATCAGCTTGACAAGCCTGATCTGCAAAGCTATGGAGAGGATCATAATGGAACTCATAAATAAAGACATAGGGGACTTGCAGACTTTGGATCCAACCCAGTTTGGCTTTGTCAAAGGCAGATCATGCCTTTTAAACTTGGTTGACTTTTTCGAAACAGTCACTAAGGCCATTGATGAGGGAAAGGCAGTCCACACAGCCTACCTCGACCTGGCAAAGGCTTTCGACACAATACTCCACTCAGGTATCATTGAAAAACTCATCAGCTTAAATGTAAACCCATACGTCACAAGATGGGTTGCAAACTGGCTAAGTGACAGAACCCACAGGGTCAGAGTTGCTGGCGCCATGTCAGACTCAAAGCCTGTCACAAGTGGTGTCCCACAGGGCTCAGTCCTGGGCCCACTCTTGTTCGGCATCTACTTTTCAGAAGTACAAGCAAACACAGGAGGGTTATGGCTGAAAAAGTTTGCAGATGACTGCAAACTGGACGCCATAGTCGAGAACACATCTGACACAGATATCCTTCAGAAGGGTCTCATAGAAACGGATAACTGGTGCCAGAGCCATGGCCTAAAGTTAAACGCCAAAAAATGCATAGTCATACCCTTCGGGAAAAACAAGGTTACCCCTAGCTACCATATAGGTGGCAATCCACTAAGCACAGAAGAGGTTATCAGGGATCTGGGGACCCAGGTTGACAGTAACCTTTAGTTTGACACTCACGTTGCCAAAGTAGATAGGAAGACCTTCTACATTGCCCACCTGATCATGAAGGGATTCACATCTAGATCAAGGGAGGTCATCGTCCCCCTGTACTCATCACTCATCAGACCAATGATTGAGTACAATGCCCCATTCGGAATGTATCTGACCCGACACCTGCAGCAACTGGAAAGGCCCCAAAAGTTCCTCACCAAAAGGATAAAGGGTCTCAAAAATATGTCTTATGCTGCCCGACTGAAGGAACTCCAGCTCTATTCAGTCGCTTACCGTCTGCTCAGACGTGACCTGTGCCTGACATACAAGGCCATGTCCAACCCGGAATTGATGAACATGCTTCACCTCAAAAAATCTAGATTCCTCAGAACTACAAGGGCAGGAGACTTAAACCTTGACACGGTTATAAATAGGACGTGCTGGGGGGACAGATTCATCACCCAGAGACTCCCTATGCTGCGGAACAAAATCCCAGTACATGTGAGGCAGAGCACCTCACTGGCTTTGTTCAAGAGAAATCTTGACCAATGGATGGGAGATCGCAGATATACCCCAGGGATTACCTCAGTGTCAATGCTCGACAGAGGCACAGCAAAATAATGGGCATAGTATCCTTCAAACTAAAGGGGTGGCGAAAGCCACAAAACTCTGGGCTAGGCTTATAAATGCCCTTGGGCAGATTGCCTAGTATGAACCTATGAACCTATGAACCTATGTGCAAGAGACTGAGGTTGGTGAGGATGTGAATGCTGATGACCAACCCACAGTGAGGAGAAGGAGAAGAGTATACAGACCCAGGGTAACCTATGAGGGGCTACATGAGCTGGAGATAGTGGAGCACTATAGGGTGGACAGGGACATTCTACAGCAAATTGTTGAGCTGTGCCGGCCACGCCTCACATGTGTGACAGAGGGGAACCCATCCAAGTGGATACCAAGGTATGTGTAGGCTTAAGAATACTAGCCACAGGTACCTTCAAGGGCAACTGCGGATATCATGGGGATCTCACAGGCATCAGCATCCGTGATACTCCACCAGTTCCTGGATGCCATGTCAGCACATGCCGGTGAGTACATATATTTACTCAACACCCATGAGGCGTTGACTAGCAACATGCATCTCTTCCACCAAATATCAGAATACCCTGAGGTAGTGGGTGCTATAGACTGCACTCACATATACTTCAAAGCAGCACCCAGTGAGCAGGATAGGATGTGCATAAACCACAAGGGCTTACCCTCCATCAACTGCCAGGTCATGTGCGATGCCCAGGGCATTATCTTGAATGTGTGTGCTGGCAGACCTGGAAGCTATCATGACTCCCACATCTGGCATATGACACAGCTGTACCAGTCATCTGCCAGTGGGGACATCCCATACGGACACCTAGTGGGGGATGCTGGCTACGCACTAGATACATGGCTGATGACACACATCAGAAATGCACACACACCTGAACAAGAACTCCATAATGAGGCACATGCACAAGCCAGAATCATAATACAGTGTATGTTTGGGATGCTCAAGTCACTGTTCCACTGCCTGGACATATCCAGTGGAGCCTTGCAGTACTCTCCAGCTACATGTACACAAATGTTCATAGTATGTGCTATGCTGCACAATATGATCCTGCGGAAACAGCTGCAACAGAAACAGCATGGGGCAAGGCCACACAGCCCTCCACCATTGCCAAAGCCATCACAGGCACAGAGGGATTTGGAGGATGAACAACCTAAGCCTGCCCATGTAGGCAGAAGGAGGCATGCCTAGTATGCCCAGGCCTTGGCAAAGAGGCAACGCATAACACATACAATGACACGGTAGGAACCCAGCAAATGACTCCTCTCTCTGACTTGCAAATACAGTAAAAATGGAGGCTAAACATGACACTACCTGTACTTTACCATGTATAGGGAGTGTACTATGTGCATCCGACATAGTCAGCCCTTCAGCACCATTCTCAGTACTGGCACAGCCACAAGGTAAGTCACTCTTCCTATCAATTGCTGAATGTAGTAGTATGTTCTGATAGTTGTATCTATGGTATGGACATGAGCATGCAAGGGAATCAGGTGGCTGAATGGGATGGCAGCAGATAGTGGACACCTATATGGGCAGCATGAAACCCATAACAAATACTGGTGTCAGCATACTAGGCAGTACTAGACAAGGTGACAAATCCCACTGCAGTACATGTAGTGGCCAAATGTGTGTCCATAGGACACACACATGCATGCCAGTGAGGCACCCGTCACCAGCCTCAGCCACCAAGACAGGTGTAGATGACCATAAAGAAAGGCTGGGCTAAGGCCTCCAATTGATGGCAGTAGTTAACAGCCCTCCTCCAGACCTACACAGACAGACTACAACAAGTCTGGCAGTTGTATGTTAGTTCTGAAGGGTA
Source organism: Protopterus annectens (assembly GCF_019279795.1). Taxonomy (NCBI): domain Eukaryota; kingdom Metazoa; phylum Chordata; order Ceratodontiformes; family Protopteridae; genus Protopterus; species Protopterus annectens. The sequence continues at coordinate 830,795,429 of NC_056746.1, forward strand.
AGAAGTCTGAAACTGAACTGTAGGTCAATAAAACCTAAGATCTGTACTCTAGTGATATACCTCCAGTTTGCATGATGGGTCAGAATACAAAATCAAATGGAAGCCAGCAGAGTACCTGAAATACCAGTACAGTCATAGCAAATGTTTAAAGTCGTCAAGTGCCCCCCCTCCCACAATCTTACGTAGAAATGCAGTAACATGTAAGTGTGAGCTGTAATAACAGTGAAGCACAGATTACCCATGCTGGCCCAATCTACAGGATAAATTGTTGCATGTGTACAATATGCAGGTGTCCATGTGTTAGGTTGTCATGTGTTCAGTATTGTGTGGAAGTGGTCAGCATGTAGGCATGGAGGGTTCATAGGTTCATAGGTAAAAACTAGGCTATCTGCCCTAGGGTATTTATAAGCCTAGCCAGAGTTGTGTCTCGGTGGCCTATGGGCAGCACTGTAGATGACGGGGCATGTTCCAACAACTGCAGTGCCAACCACAATGCTTCTCAGAAATACCCATGTCAGCAGTCATCCATACTCACTGTCCAGATGTTGATATATGTGACCGTCTGAAAGATGGACATGCCACAAATGTGGACCCAGACATACACACAGTACACAGGTGGAAGTACTCTAGACAGAGTACATAAAATGTAACTGTCAACTGCACATACCTTTGGAATTGTACATACAGGTTAGCAGCACATTAGTTGTCTGTGTAGTATGGAATACTGATGTAGTCTGGCCAATCATTGGCAGACCACAAAAGGCACAGTTATGAAGTAATGAGAGACTGTCTATGTCCCCACACAAGGCAGCATAAGGGGAATGTCCCATGTATATCTGTGAGTCAGCTTCAAGTAACTTCCATATCACACATGCACTCAGCTCACCCCACCATCAGCCACAGATTTATCACAGGTCATATCCTTGCTGTTGGGAATGAGTACAGTATGACCCCCACTTATGTATGGGAATACCCACAGAATGCACCATGCTAAAGAGGTGTCCCATGCAGGCAAGTCCCTAGCTGTAAGCAGCACCTTGCTAGCATCCAGACCAGTGGATTAATATGGACAGTAACTATTGCCATTAACACCTCACACACTTACCCTGTCACCCCAGGGGAATCCACTGGTTCACAGCCTGGGAATGTAGGACTGACAGAATGCACTGGCCTGCTACAGATGGTCTGCATCACTACCAAATGGCCTGCAGTCCTCTGTCAAAGACCTGTGCCTCACCCGTAGTGCCAATGTGTGGTATCTCATGGGATCCCAACTAACAACATAACACAGTCAAAAGAACACAAATGCAAGGCCATGTTGACAAATTCCAGTAGCATGCCCACCATGTCCTACTGCATGAATTGTGGATCAACCCCTAAATACTGCTGAAAGGCCAACTATAGGGATACTTCTCAGATATCTCTCACATAATGTTAGGAAGAGGCTAGATTAACAGAATGAGAGGGGGGTGTAGAAGCATGGACGTCATGGAGTGTATGAAGTCTGAAACTCTGATGGGTGCCCATACTACCCCTGCCTGCAAACCCAGTAATGGGTAGCTACAAACCTGCTTTTAAACCACAATGTGAAGGGGAACTCACCAGATATATGAGCCCTGCCTCTGTGTAACCTGGGTGAATCTGTACAGGTGAGAGGTATGGCAACAGCAGGATATGTTCATTCTGTAACCTCGATATATGTACAAGAAGGGGATCCTCAGCCACCACAGTACCAAGGTGCTGGACTATTTACACAGACCCATCAGTAAGTGTCTGCAGCTACCCCTCCAGAATGACATGAGTGTGCAAGAATATGTAAGCTACAGACCACAATACTGGACACAGCTTCATTCATTTTGTATTTCCCAGGAAATAACTGTGAACAAATAAGTATATCTGTCAGTAGTTGATGACCCAGTTGGGGTTGGGAGGGTAGCCTAATGGTTAAAGTGTTTGCCTTACAAACACAAGGTGTAGGGTTTGAGTCTCACAAGGGATAATTGCCTAGGCTTAAAATGGCTCGCAAGGGCAGTTAGTCTAGTACTAATCTAATCTAATCTAATCTAATCTAATCTAATCTAATCTAATCTAATCTAATCTACATAATACATCACAGTGTAAAACAGTACATATGTCTCAATATCTCTGCTAACACCAACCATGTAACACAAGCAGCACAGACAGCAATAGTTACAGTATCCCACTATATGTCGCCCACGCCCATTTTGACTCCATATCATCAACCTATCTACAGATAACCTGCAGAAACAGGTTGCTAGCTGTAGGTGTAGAACACCAAACCCTGGACTGGAGTACAACCCTACCTGGAATGGATTCACACCTGCAATACAGAAAGTTATACTAGGCATGCTCCTACACTTAGAGAAATGAAGCCCATGTCTGACAACACAGTGGACTATACATATCTGTCAGTATTATATGTCTGTGCACACACACCACATTGTAAACCATTCATGCTTTGCTCACACATTGGATAGGAATGCTCATACATATCCAAGGCCAACACACTATAATATGTCATACACACACAAAGATGTGGGGAAGAGAGAGACAGACAGTGACATAGAGCTTTCTATTATGAGGTCTGCCCCTCCCACCACACATCCAATTGGCCAATATCACATGATGTGCTGATGTCAATCACTGTAGGCATTTCTTCTCATAGCCCTCAGCCCTATAGTGTCTGTGGTGCTTGTGATAACTGTGTAACATGATAGTACAAATCAGTATTCATCTAGCATTTCTATACCCACTCCTGTCAAATGTAAAGTTGTATGTGACTGTGTGTGTGTGTGTGTGTTTGTGTGTGTGTGTGTGTTTCCAGAGGAATGATTTATGGCCCATTCATGCACACTGCACTTCTCATTGCCCATGTTAGCACTCCTGCTGATGTCAGTCACCTTGAAATAACCCTCTGGCCAAATCTCAACCCTATAAGCGGTGTGGTACTTGTGATATATGTGTAATACTCTAGTGAGGAAAACTAGTTAGCTAAGAGTTCTAATCCCAGACATGGCAACTGTGTGTGTGTGTGTGTGTGTGTGTGTGTGTGTGTGTGTGTGTGTGTGTGTGTGTGTGTGGAGATTAATTTTTTTGAGGCCATTCACACTCACTACACCTCCCATTGCCCTACTTTAGCATGTCTCCTGATGTCAGTCACCTTGAAATAACCCTTTGGCCAAGTGCTAGTCCTATAAACTCTGTGGCACTTGTGGTAAGTGTGTAATACTATAATGTAGCATGCTCTTTAGGTAAGAGTTCTAATCCCAGACATGGCAACTGTGAAACTGTGTGTGAGAGAGTGTGTGTGTCTTTGATGATACATGATTTTATGGACATTCACACTTACTACTCTCCCCTTACCCCTCCTTTAGCACTGCTGCTGATGTTAGTAACCTTCAAAGATACCTTTGGAAGTTCTCCAACATATAAGTTCCATGGTGCTTGCGATAATTGCATAATACTGTAGTGTAGCATACTAGCTAGGTAGGAGTTCTAATTTCAGATATGGCAACTGTGAAAATGTGTGTGTTTGTGTGAGAGAGTGTGTGTCTTTGATGATACCTGATTTTATGGACAGTCACACTTACTACCCTCCCCTTACCCCTCCTTTAGCACTGCTGCTGATGTTACTCAACTTCAAAGATGCCTTGGTGCAGCTTTTCAACATGTAAGCTCCATGCCGTGTGCCATAAATGTGGAACAATGTGGTAGCAATAACTACATAGGTATGGGTTTGAATCTTATCAGTGGCAAGTGTTTTTATGTGTACATATGTATGTCCATACCCCAAAGATTTTGGCACCATTTACACCCAATACACATCTCAGTGCCTGACTTTAGCAGTCCTGCAGATATGATCTACCTTAGAAGTACCTGTTGCCAACCCTAAACTATGTAAGGTCAGTGGTGCATGTGGTAAATGTGTAACATAATGGTCTGAAAAGATTGTTAGAGATTTGAATCTCACCCCTGGAAACTGTATTTGTGTGTGTAGGGTTAAATTATTGTTAGGATCTCTCACCCACTACATCACCCAATGCCAGTATTTACAAGGGCTGGTGATGTTCCTCACCTTAGAAGTACCTTGGGACAACATCCATCCTATAAGCTCTGTGCCGTGTGTGATAAATGCGGTACACTGTAGTAGCAATACATAGTGTGTGTGTGTGTGTGTGTGTGTGTGTGTGTGTGTGTGTGTGTGTGTGTGAGTGTGTGTGTGAGTGTGTGTCTGTCATCAGTATCCTGTGTGGGGGGTTTCTGTGATTGTGTAGTAACAGGATCCATTTTGGGGAGAGTTTTGCTAAATTATTAGGTTGAGGACCTAGTATATGTCACAATGTCCACATTACAAGGCCAACATATGTCAAACACTGGAGAGGTTTCTGTAGACAATCCACAGGCATACATGTGATAATATGGAGTGGCGAACAATATAGGCAACCCTTCTGTTACTGAGAAAACACTCTCCACCCACGTATCATACACAAACACACTTGGCTAGGCAACCACCATTATATTGATAGTTCCCTGCATATTGCCTCTGAGATAGTAACCACAGTGTGATAGCAGTGGACTACATGCCTGTTGACCACAACAGTGCCATTAACATCAGAAGGTACTTTGATGTGTTGCATCTCCTGACTGACTGTGTGCTATCCAGCAAGTAAATGGACATGGCACCCTGTTCCATCCCCTCCATAGCCAAATAAATGTGTACAGTGGCCTTTTTGCCATGTTCCCCACTGGGTACCTGCAACAACTGTAGAGTCTGTAAATGTACCCCACAAAGGGAATACCATGCCTTATACACATGCCCTGTATGGACAGATGCCACTAACTCCACTGAATACCTGTATCATGCTGTCAGTGTAGGTGTAATCATGACCTCAGTTACATAACCAGGTCTCACCAAATGAGATCAGGAATGCTACATCAGAAGATAACAATCTGCCCACACAACATGCCCCAGAGACCTCAAGTACACTTCCACACGTCAAAGAGCATGCATGTGGGACATGTGCACAACCTAGATACTGTCCATGTTATGGAATATAGATCACATACATGGGAAGCAGTGCACATCACTGACCACCCACAGTAGAAACCCAGATGAGTGGATGGTGAATATAATACCCACCACTCCATGGACTACACCCCTGAGTGCACTATTGACTATTGTCATGTGGCCTAATGCCAAGGAATTCCCTTGGCCTAGCCTTGTAGAGCCTTCAGGCCCATTCACCTACTACACACCTGTGAAGCAATGAACCTATGGATGTCAGTACTGGCAAGTGTGTGTGTGTGTGTGTGTGTGTGTGTGTGTGTGTGTGTGTGTGTGTATGTGTGTGTGTGTGTGTGTGGAGATGAATGATTTTGAGACCATTCACACTCACTACACCTCCCACTGCCCTACTTTAGCATGCCTGCTGATGTCAGTCACCTTGAAATAACCCTTTGGCCACATTTCAGCCCTATAAGCCCTGTGGTGCTTGCAATAACTGCATAATACTTTAGTGTAGTTAACTAGTTAGGTATGAGTTCTACTCTTGGTCCTAGCAACTGTGATAATGTGTGTGTTTGCATCAGAGAGTGTGTGTGTGTCTTTGTTGACAACTGATTTTGTGGACATTCACACTTACTACACTTCCCTTACCCCTTCTTTAGCACTGCTGCTGATATCACTCACCTTCAAAGATACCTTTGGACAGCTCGCCAACATAAAATCTCCGTGGCGTGTGCAATAACTATGTAACACTGTAAAAGCAGTGCATAGTCAGGTAGGGGTTTGAAACTCAGTACTGGTAAGTTTGTATGTGTGTGTCATCAGTATCCTGTGCGGGTGTCAGGGTGATTGTGTAATGACAGGATCCATTGCAGTGTGGGTTTTGCTACATTATTATATTGAGGACCTATATTTCCCAATGTCCACATTACAAGGCTAACAGTTTTCAAACTCTGTAGAGGTTGTTGTAGACAATCCACAGCCATAAGTGTCTACTGCCATGTGCGATTACTATGTAACAGTATGGATTAGTAAACAATTTATAATACCCAGATACCACTCTCCATCCACGGATCATACACAAACAAGCTTGGCTCTTTCTCTCTTCCTTTCTTCCTTTCTCTCTGTCTCTCTGTCTCTCTCTCTCTTTCCCGCTCTGGTAGATGTGGAAAAATACATCTGTTTTGCATAGGCAGCAGCTTCACTTTTGTAGGTAATGCTCATGATCAGCTGATGGCCTGTGTACAAATTGGAGTCCCCCACTTGCTAATTGCATGTGGAACAGCTGTGGCATCATTCCTGTAGCCAACTGCTTGGAAACACACTCTTATAACTAAGCACTTCATGTGGGTGTTGGTCCTTTTCCTTCACTGTGAGCAAGACTTCATGTGGGTGTCTGACAAACAGCATCACAGAGGGTAGTTGGAAATACCTCTTACAACAAACACTATGGAGACAGGCCAAAAAACAGGAGGGGTGTGTTCCAGACATGGGGACAGAATGTAAGTATTGCTGTTCTACATTTGAAGTAATGTTTGTTTAACAGGGTTTGTGTGGATATGACTGTTCTGCATGATTTAAAGTCTGGCATGACAGTGTTATGTGGTTGAGGAAACTCTCACCTGTAGGGCTATCTGCAGACTAGCCAGAGTTTGGTGTCTTAGATGCAGTGTGTTACTCACACATTTTCTGTCTTTAACAATGCAATAGCATACTCTGATGATTGCAGTCAGTAAATGGTGACATCCATGTGTGTTACTGACTTCATATCCCTCAGAAGAGATATGTCACAACAAATCCTGTCACACCAGCAATTTTCTTAGTTTATCACAGCAATATGTCAATACTGGCCCTATGTTTGTGCCTCTGTCCCTCAAGTCTGTCACCCTTTGTCCATATGTCATGCAGTAAGAGGTGCATATGTACAGTATATCATTATTTACTGACATCATTCCTGATAACAAGCCAGTGATATTTCAGACTGCCAGACATGTTATGTATAGGATGGCTTATATTTGAGGACAAAACCTGGACATTCTTTTGTAGTCTGTACAGTAGTGAGGTCTGTGTACATATGGTGATTGTTGATAGAGTGTCAGTATTGCATAACAGTGTATTGTGAATATGTTACTTGGCCTGTGTACAGACAGTAATAGATGTCAGTGTTCTTGGTCCTGTTCTATCTGACGTTGCATGCTGCTCCAGTTTTTGGTACCCTATCAGTGTGTATGTTTGTAGGGCCAGACTGTACCATACCACTGTCAGGCATCAAACTACACTGTGAATTGGACCAGTATATGTGGGGATAGTGTGTGAGTGGAAAATTTGAGGATGGTTTTGTTCACACAGTCCATATACTGTACTATTAATTAGGCTTACCATAATGTGACTGTGACTGTGTTGAGACTGGTTGTGGGTATGCACTTTCACACTGGTGTTTGTTACTCCATGCTATTACATGCCTGTACTGCCTGCTATATTTGCAATTACATGTGTATTCCCCCATAGAAAACTTGTGTTAGTGTTGTGGCAGTCTGCCTGTAGTTTATACAGTGCTTGATGACATGCCTAGCAGCTCAGTGTATTTACCTAGTGTGATGTTATGTCCAGATATTTGTCAGATGTACTGTTGCCTGGCCACCATACATGCTGTGTAGTTCTGAAAAAGCAGTGGGATGCTGTGAAAATGCATGTCACTAACTAGTGGGAAGTATGTGGGGTTGGGACACCTGCTCCTTCAGTTAATATGTGTTAGGACAGACAGGAGGGTGTGAGTGCATCAACTGTGTGAGCTTATCTACTCCATTATTTGTGATATATCCCCATTTTCATGGCTGTAAACATCCGCCTTTGTCAGGCTTGGTCCACACATCTTGCACTAAGGCGTTCTGTGTATACCTCTGGACTGACCAGATTGTTTCAGACTGTCCATGTATATTGGTCATATTTCTGCTGTATTCCACAGGATCATTACTGTGATTTGTGTGGTACTTCACTATGATGGTTTTATAATGTTTGTCAGTAACTGATGGCATACATGTCAGTTTCAGAAGAGCCTTCCTACACATGTCTGTTGACACAACCCATGTTACTGTAGCAACATTCTACATTTATAACTGCAATACTTACATTGCGTTCCCTTGCACTATGAGGTTGTGAGTTATGTTGTTGAGGTATGACTCCACTACATGTTATGGGCGTATGTTATATATATATATATATATATATATATATATATATATATATATATATATATATATATATATACACATATATATATCTATATATATATATATATATATATATATATATGTACATATATACATATGTATATATATTTATATATATATATATACACACACACAGACACCCATACAAACACACACACACACACACACACACACACACACACATATATATATATATATATATATATAGATAGATAGATAGATATATAGATTTTATATATATATATATATATATATATATTATATATAAAAAAAATATATATATATATATATATATATATATATATATACACACACATATATATATATATATTTGTATATATAATATATATATATATATATATATATATATATATATATATATATATATATATATATAAAATATAAATATACATATATATATATATATATATATATATATATATATATATGTGTGTGTGTGTGTGCGTGTGTGTGTGTGTACATGTATACATATATCTACATATGTATATATACATTGGGAGGGTGGCCTAATGGTTAAAGTGTTTGCCTTACAAACACAAGGTGCAGGGTTTGAGTCTCCCAAGGGATAATTGGCTAGGCTTAAAATGGTTCACAAGGGCAGTTAGCTTAGTACTAATCTATGAACCTATACATACATACATATATATATATATATATATATATATATATATATATATATATATATACAGATATATAATATCCATATCCTTATGTGTAAACATGAGTGTTGTATAGACCTTCTCAGATGTATCCCACCATATTAGTCTGATATGTGTATATTTACATATAAGAACATGACTGATTCAACACTATTTTCACTTACAAGTACTAAACAATTGTAGTAGTCAAAGCAGTTGTTCACTACTATTCAGTATGTGTACTGAATGTTATATTTGAAAAACAATAGACATCTTCACAGCTCAGATGGCTTAGTGTACAGGGTCCTGGGTTTATTTTGTTGCTAGGAAGAACAAGGGTTGTTGGATACAGAGTGGTTAAGGCAGTTCTGAGCAGCTTTAAGTGGGTTTGTGTGGGTTTGCTCGATGGTAAATGGTGCTAACATATGGTTAAATGAAAAGGAGCTCACACCATGTAGGCTTTGCTTACCAGTGCGTAAATCTGCTTAGCATTTACATTTAAGCAATGCTTACACCTGCTTAGCATAGCTCAGCCATGCTAACCAGTGATCACATTCCAGTCTGATAAAATAGCAGGGTAATGACATCTTTAATAAGTGTATTTAATTCCATGTACATAACATGCTTCCATGTGCTGTCATTACAGTAGCAAGAGGTGTGAGTATACTGTATGAGACACCTGAGTATACATGGCTAGTACCATAATCTTTTCTCTGTGTATGTGTTTCATACATGGGTAGTATCCCAGGTTATATGCAGTCACATTTGCATGTATTGTAGCATTATGTTATTATTTTTAACAGCGCTTTTCTAAGTAAGAGTAGATTGTAGATTGTAGTACTGGAACCATGCACCCCTGCATGCAAAGCTGGACTCTAAGTACTGACTATTGTGTTCTTGGTGTGTGAGCTGTATGTTTTTAAGTATCACCTATTGAATATCGATCTGATATGTTGATATAGTGGGATTGTCAAAGAGATGAAGAAAATAGACATGAGTATAAGGAGATGAGACGCATGGCAAAAAGAGAGGTGGCGAAGGCTAAAGATAAGGGTTATGGAGAGTTGTGTGAGAGATTGGACAATAAAGAGGGAGAAAAGGACCTGTACCAATTGGCTAGACAGAGGGACAGAGCTGGGAAAGATGTGCAGCAGGTAAGGGTGATAAAGGATAGTGAGGGAAACATACTCACAAGTGAGGAGAGTGTGTTGAGTAGATGGAAAGAGTACTTTGAGGCACTGATGAATGAAGAGAATGAGAGAGAGAGAAGATTGAATGACGTGGGGATAGTGAATCAGGAAGTGAAACAGATTAGCAAGGAGGAAGTAAGGGCAGCTGTGAAGAGGATGAAGAATGGAAAGGCACTTGGCCCAGATGAAATGCCAGTGGAAGCATGGATGTGCTTAGGAGAAATTACAGTGGAATTTTTAACCAGATTGTTTAATGAAATTTTGGAAAGTCAGAGGATGCCTGAGGAGTGGAGAAAAGGGGTTTTGGTACCTATCTTTAAGAATAAGGGTGATGTGCAGAGCTGCAGTAATTACAAAGGGATAAAATTGATCAGTCACAGCTTGAAGTTATGGGAAAGAGTAGTGGAAGCTAGGTTAAGAAGGGAGGTGATGATTAGTGATCAGCAGTATGGTTTATTGCCAGGAAAGAGCACTACAGATGCAATGCTTGCTCTGAGAGTGTTGTTGGAGAAATACAGAGAAGGTCAGAAGGAGTTGCATTGTGTCTTTGTGGACTTAGAGAAAGCATATGACAGGGTGTCTAGAGAGGAGTTGTGGTATTGTATGAGGAAGTCAGGAGTGGCAGAAAAGTATGTAAGCATGGTACAGGATATGTACGAGGGTAGTGTGACAGCGGTGAGGACAGCAGTGGGAGTGACAGATACATTTAAGGTGGAGGTGGGATTACATCAAGGATCAGCTCTGAGCCTTTCCTTATTTGCAGTGGTGATGGACAGGTTGACAGATGAGATCAGACAGGAAGCCCCATGGACTATGATGTTTGCAGATGACATTGTGATTTGTAGTGAGAGTAGGGACCAGGTTGAGGAAACCCTGGAGAGGTGGAGATATGCTCTGGAGAGGAGAGGACTGAAGGTCAGCAGGGCTAAGACAGAATATATGTGTGTAAAGGAGAAGGAGGGTAGAGCAATGGTGAAGATGCAGGGAGTAGAGTTGGTAAAGTTGGATGAGTTTAAGTACTTGGGATCAATAGTTCAGAATAATGGTGAGTGTGGAAGAGAGGTGAAGAAGAGAGTACAGGCAGGGTAGAATGGGTGGAGAAGAGTGTCGGGAGTGATTTGTGACAGACTGTTACCAGTAAGAGTGAAAGGGAAGGTCTATAAGAGGGTAGTGAGACCAGCTATGTTATATGGGTTGTAGATGGTGGCATTGACAAAAAGACAGGAGTCAGAGCTGGATGTGGCAGAGTTAAAGATGTTAAGATTTGCACTGGGTGTGACTAGGATGGACAGGATTAGGAATCAGTATTAGAGGGTCAGCTCAGGTTGGACTGTTTGGATACAAAGGAAGAGGGTGAGATTGCGTTGGTTTGGATGTGCTGAGGAGGGATGCTGGGTATATTGGGGAATGGATGCTAAGGATGGAGCTGCCAGGTAAGAGGAAAAGAGGAAGGCCTAAGATAAGGTTTCTGGATGTGGTGAGAGAGGACATGCAGGTGGTTGGTGTGACAGAGCAAGATGCAGAGGACAGGAAGAAATGGAAACAGATGATCCGCTGTGGTGACCCCTAGCGGGAACAGCTGAAAGAAGAAGATGTTGATATTAACTTATTCTACTATGTGTTTAGGACATGTCATTGAGGACTGCTGTCAAAACATTCATCCTATTGCATAACCTGTTGGCTACCTAATTTCTGTCTGTCCTCTGTACAGATGTGTAAATATGTCAGGTATCCATCTTGGCTGCTTACAGGCAATCTCTGATTGACACTGACATGTCTGACCAGCTGTGTTATGAATGCCACAGCTAGGAAACCCCACCTTATATGCACCACATGCCATGGATACCTCAACCAGACTACCACAGTCAACATAACATGCTTGGGTACAGGTCTCTAACCCAGACACTGGCCATGTTATGTAATATATGTTGCATACATGTCAATTGGAGCACCTCACTGGCCCTCTGCAAGAGAAAACCAGATGATTGGATGTTAAATTTAACTTTCACCCTGAATATCACTCAAGTGGCATCGGTTGATAGATGGCCTACTGACAAATGTTAGGTAGCATGATACCAGTGTACCCACATGCCCTACTCTTCTCATCTCTCCATGGACATTAGCCTGGTACACACCTAGGAACACCTGCACCTATGGACCTCAGTACCGACAAATGTGTCAGTGTGCATTACTGAGAATAACAGTGTTTGTGTGTTTGTAAACTTGTAGTTGAAAATACTCTGATGGCCTTCTCACCCACTACACCCCCCATTGCTATACTTAGAAATGGTTACTGCTGTGATTGACATTAAATTAACCTTGTTACACACTTCACCCTATGGGCTACCTGGAGCTTGCAGTATCAGCACAACACTGTTCTACAAATGGATAGATAGGCATGGGTTACCCTCTGAGTCCTGGCAAATGTGAGTGGTATGTGTGTGTGTGTGTATGTGTGTGCAACTGTGTGTAAGTGTCCATATTTGTAGGAGACAGCATTCTGAGGCCACATTCTCCAAATACAATAAACCTTGCCATACATTATAAGGGATGGTGATGTTGCTGACATTAGGAGAGCCATGACAAACCCTCACCTTACTATCCCTGTGGCATGTGCAATAAATGCATATCCTTCTAGTAGCACTGATTAGATAGACAAGGGTTTGTATTGCAGTCCTGGTCAATCTGTGATTGTGGGTATGTCAGAGCATTATCATGGGTTTCAGTGAGTACAATATCCAATGTGGGGTGTGGGTGCTGGGTATACTGTCTTTACACCATGGTACACCCAGTACATGTCCCAAGGTCCACTGGATGAGGACCGCTGTCACCATCAACCATACAGGTAACTGAATACACTACCGAGACCAATGATGCATGTTCTGTGTGCAAAAACTCTGTAACAGTAATGACTCACTGACAAGGTAGTTAGCTCTGCTAAACCCAGGTCTGTCAAATGTGTCTATGTCTGTATGTGTTTGTCAATGTGTATATGACAGTATGCCATACTATGTATTGTTCATTAACAATCAATCCATCGCCCATTACCATACTGTGCAAGGCCTGCTGTTGTTCTTCAGTTAACAGCTCTGTGGTGTGTGCAATTAAGGCCAAACACATTAGTAGCAATAAATACCTAGGTAGGGGTTCTACTCTCAGTGTTGCCAAGTAAGTGTGTGTGTGTATGTGAAGGGATATACTTCAGTCTGCAGAAAATATATGTCCCAGGAGATCATTTGTCTGAGAACTAACTGGCAAAAGGCAACATTTCAAAGCAATCATCTTGTGGAAATACATACCATCGAAACTAATAGTGGATGTGTAAATGCCCTCTTCCTCACTGTACAGCTGTACAGTGATACTGGAGTTGGTATATATAAATGAGTGTGGTTGTTGTGGGCACAGCCACCCACATTGTGGTTATTGTTGTGCATATCATCCTGCTTAGTGTGCTGTTATACTGTACAGTTTATGTTAACAGGTTAAGTAGTTGTTAATCACACTGTGTGTGGTTCTGCACCATCCCACACCATCCAAAGTGGGGATCTGTGCCACCTACACCAGCACACCTATGTTTACCAACTCCAGGATTGCACTACACTGGGAAGAGGACATATACCCTGCCAGTACCATTGTCAGTGACATTAAACTGGTGGACTGATTATTTGCTGATGTGATGTTTTGGCAATTTGGTCTTGGTGGAATTACATGGGCCAAAATGACCAAAAATAACACTGGAACAAGTACTTAGACACCAACAACTCCAAAATCAAGCAAAATAAGTACTACAGATGAAGGAAAATAGTCAGCTCAATTATAGAATTCAAAAGCTGGTTTAATAGTTAATTCAAACACATAAACGCAATTCCACACACAGCATTTTCGTCTAAGTTGCTAAGACTTCATCAGATGCAAACAATAAATGAATGAATAAACCATCTCATTATATAATCCATTAGTTTAATTATACGAGTAATTCACCAAAGTACAGTCTATTGTCTCAATAAAGCATGTCATTGATCATTACCAAAGAAAGAGGTATGCTAGCTCCATTCATACGTGGGCCGTAAAAAAAAAACGTAGCAGAAGATATTCTAGCTGTTCATTAAATGGGGAAACTATGATGAGGCAATCACCATACCGCCCATCATATTTGTGTGATACCTCTCCAGTCATCCGGCTGTGGCTGCTGTGTACAGACACACTTGCCATAATCACCACACTTTCATGTCCCATGCCACCACCCGACAACTGTCCCTCATCTATGGCCACTGGTGGTGGGGTACATATGGGCATTGTGACTGTGTACAGGGATGAGGTAGATAAAAGTGGGATGTCAACCAATGGCACAGATTCAGCCTTTGAAAACCCTGCCTGTGTCTCATTATGCCTATCATCATTGTCAGAGTCTGTATGGACACTAACATCAGTTTGCCTACAGGAGGGACCCTGACCCACCTCGCCACCTGTGAAAAGCAGACAAGAAATGCAAATTAAGACCTGTACACTATGGTTTACTTCTACACACACACACACACACACACACACACACACACACACACACACACACACACACACACACACCACATACACACACTTAACAGGTGAGGTGGCACAAAGATATTACACACACCTGTCATTACCCAACAGTCAACATGCATGGCATACAGCAGTCAACAGCATGCACTGCAGCCATACTCAATCTTTGTTACCAACATTATACATCTCTGTGATGCATGAGTTGTGTTAGTAGGTGATGCCTCTTCCCCTGGAACTCACTGCACCCATGTACACAATATTGCTGTTCATCTGTACAGCACACTGGCATGTACTGTGCACCATACCTCACAAATGTACACACCATTGCTGAATGTGTATATATGTGTGTCAGTTATGTTTGCTCTGTTGCTCACAGCCCCTATGTGTTTGTCTGACACATACCTCAGATGATATGAGAACTGGTGCCAGTAATTAATGCATGTCCATTGATTTGAAGATTTCATCATCAGCCGTGCATGTATGTGCAATAAAATCCAGTTACACTGAAAACCTTCAAAGCTTAATGTGGATATGAGGAGTGTACACACCCTTGTTAACATGCCAGCCTCTTCTGTGATATGCAATGGGGCTACAATACTTCATTTGTTAACATCACACACACCTGATATGTGACATATGACCTGTGCAATCCAATGCAGTGTCAAACAAATGTGTTAGTCATGCAGATACTGAATGAGATGAAATACAATTTGTGGTTTGCATAGGTGTGCACACCCTTAACATAATGGTTTGTTGAAGCACCTGTTAAGTGAACTACAGCAGTCACTATTTCTGGAAGGGGTGTGCTAGCATGGCCCATCTTCACTTGCCATTATTTGGTCACTCTGCCCTACAAATGTACCCCAACTCTGCCAGATTGCAAGGTCAGCTCATGTGCACAGCCCTTGGAGGTCACCAGTGGCTTCACTATTGCTGTAGAGTCAGGGTTATATGTGGCACAATTCATAACCTTCACTGTGTTCAGATACAGCCATTCTTAGCAAGATTTGGATGTATGCTTCATTTCACTGTTGTGTTTCAAGCTGACACCCCGCCCCATCCTCAGCCTTATTGCAGATGCTTGACAACTATGTGCCACACATGAGTGTTATTTTGCAGTGTTCCAAATTCCAAACACCATGTGTACCGGCCTAGTTCCAGCTAATGAACAGCAAACCTAAAGGTGTACACTGGCACCAGCAAACTAAATATTGGGGATGGTGGCCCTGAGGTGGAGTGAGGTGTTGCTTGTGCACCACATGTATCTTTATAAATACTGTCTATAGGTTTGAGCCTTGGTCTCATGACACCATTACACATTGCAACACATGCCTTTGTGAGACTTGATGTTATGCTTATGCTACCTGTAGAGAGCCCTGGATGATGTATCATGTGGAACAACTCTTCCGTATGATTACCCTAACCCATAGGCCACACATATGCAGAATCCAGGCAATTGTCAACACAGGTACTGCACAGACAGTACTTGCTAGACATTCCTGCAAGTCCCTCAGTGTTGTTGCATGTTTCTGGGCAGCCTCCATGACCAGTTTGCAAAATGTTTTGTCATCTTTTTTTGGATAGGCATCTGTTTATTTTCTACATCAATGTTGTCCCATATTTCATACAAACATATATGACCATCTGCGCTGTTTGCCATGGTATATGCAATGGTAAAGTAAGGCTACTTTTCCCACTCCTGAGTGTTACCTTTCAGATATGGAATCCATTTCATGGTTTGTAAGATGTGTGCAAGCCACTGCTACCTCTGTTGCAGGTGAGTGGACAAATACCATGGACATACTTTTTGGACAGCAGACCATGACTTGGTGTGACATTGAGGCCCTGTACTTGATGGAAGGTGTGTACTCAAGAAGAGTGAATGCTGTCAGTACATCACAAGCTGCTTCCACAATATGTTATTTAGAGTGTGTGCCCACGCATGCTTCCAGTGTTTGTTAAGGTATGTATTCCACTTATTTGTTGTCCTAACATAGGATACGCTGCCGAAAGTCTCGCTTTTTCTGGCCAAAACTGACTTCTTCTCTAGTGGCTCCGGTCCCAGTGCACACTCGCAAGAGGAAAGGGTGAGTTCATTCCTGGAAGAACTGAACACCTTTGATTCAAAACTTTTTAGTTGTAGGAAGTTACAATTGGAGATTTCCTATCTCCGTGAGTGTATCAACAAATGTATCGTACCAAAGGGTTTGCGCCAATGGCGGTACCCGGCTGGTACGATCAGGAACTCAGAATTTCACACTGAACTTCTAAGAATGTTTGACAAACAGGGTATTGAATTTATGGACCGTTTAATCAAATTTTATCTCATTGAGGTGAATGCATTACAAGATGACCTGATGAAACTTGAATCATTTCTACAAAGTCATGTTGATTTTTGTAGGTATAAATATGATTATGAGAGGGTTCTTTCTAGTATTGAGGTCTCTATCAACAAAATGGTTAATAATAAGAAACGGAAAATAGAAAGGGACATTCTTGAATATGAAAACAGTAAGGCTTACCCCCCACCCCCACCTGGTCAAGTTGCTGCTTGGAGGCAGCAATCATCAGAGGGTGATATAAATTCCAATTTAGATGCTACTGCATCAGGGGATGTTATTGAAGTACAACCAGTCCGTAGAAGTGAACGCATCAGGTCTAACAGATTAAATAGTAATTCACATGGGAGAAACATCATTAATGAAGCTCAAGGTACTAATGAAACTGAGAATGTAGCTGAAACTAACCAGGGTTTTCAGAGGGGTACCAATTCCAGGAATGTAACATCGAACAACAATTATCGGGGGCGGAATCAAAGGAAGAAGAGGGGCAATCAGCGCAGACGCTAGTTTTTAACCAATCTGAGTATAGTAATGACAGCAATGTGTCATTGCTCTCGGAGAAACCCACTGTAATGCTTAATGAAACTGGGGATTTTAAAATTTATAATTATACTTCTTTGACATTGGATGATAGTATAATTAACTTTTTTGCTAAAGGATTGTCATTTGTACCTGACAGAAAATTCAATCTTGTTAAAACTATAGTTGATCTAAAGTTATATGTCAGGAAACTCAATCTTACATCTTTATTGGGGAATACCCCTTCTCTACTCAGTACTCATAGGGTTTCTAGCGTTTTTAACCCCCCTCTGAATAGCACACTTTGTTGTTTTGAGAAGATGTGTGAGCTGGATCTCAGAGCACTGGCTAACAAACAATATTTTCCACTTGATAAGAAAAAACGGAAAAATCGGAATGTTAATGATGATGAATTGGCATTTATTCAATTGCTCAGGCAATGTCAGATTAGGGTCATGGCACCTGATAAAGGTGGAGGGCTTGTTTTTATGGATAATTTTGAGTACGAAAATAAAATACTTGAATATCTTGATACAGGCCCCTATATATCTGCAAGTTTAAATGAGGTTAATATTGCCAACAAGAGGATTAAAGAAACACTGGATGATTTGTTTCTTGAACGAGTAATTGATTCCGATTTACTTCAGTATCTTACAATGACAGCCCCAAGGGTCCCTGCTTTGTTTGGGACTCCTAAAATTCCCAAGAATGTAGCAGACCCTCCCTTTAGACCAATTGTCGACGGTAGAGGGTCTGTTACATATGCTTGTGCTAAAGTGGTAGATAATATACTTAAACCTTTATTGAAACAAGAAGAACAAATATGCAGGGACTCTTGGAGCTTTCTCGAAAATATAAGCCATATAGCTTTTGATCCAGCTCATGTATTTTTAGTGGTGGATATTAAAGACCTGTATACGGTCATTCCACATAGTGTAGGTGTGCAATGGACAACTGATTTCATGCTTCGTAAAGGTGTTTCGACTGAACAGATGTGCTTAGTCAAAATATTATTGGACATCATTCTTCGTAATAATTTTTTAATTTTCAAGAACAATTATTTTCTTCAAACCTCTGGAATTGCTATGGGCTCACCTTGTGGTTGCACTTTTGCAAATAGTGTGCTAGCATACTGGGAACACGAATTTTTGTTTCAAAATCAGTTTTTCCAGAGAAATGTCACTTGGTACACTAGGTACCAAGATGATATGTTCTTTTTGTGGAAAGGGTCTGTAGAAATGATTCCAACTTTCATCGAGAATATGGCAAACATGACAGATTTCTTGGAATTTACTTATGTTACTAACATAGATGTGAAAACGAATGAAGGAAGAGCAACGAACCACAGTAAAAGCTCTCAAGCCAAGGAAACCAAGTACTGCTTTAACGTTCTTTATTCAAGACAAAACGTTTTCGCCCCTGCTATGCAGTAAGCTTCATCAGAAACATACATAAAAAATGCAACACACTTTTAAATGGTGCGGACATGATGTCATTTCCTTCCAAAACAGTGTATTCAATAAAAGGGGAAATGTCCTTATAAAAACCAGTAAAAACAATTTTTAACAAAGTAAAATTATTTCAAAAACATTCCATTACAAATGGCAATAAATGTTAAGTTAAAATAAAATTCGTATTTAACATATTAAATGACAAAAAAAGAGAGAAAGAAGTATATATAAAAAGTAAAATATATAACTGGTCCATATATATATATATATATATATATATATATATATGTATGACAAAATGTATTTTGTTATGAATATTAGTGGGTCAGGAATACTATATCAGGGAAAAGTAACTATCTCTGATAGCTTTTGTATCTATCTCTGATAGCTTTTATATCTAAGTACAGAGGAAATATTAAAAGACTCATTTAGGCCAGGGTAAGAGTAGCTATCAGCTACAAAAGCTATCAGAGATAGTTACTTTTCCCTGATGTAGTATTCCTGACCCACTAATATTCATAACAAAATACATTTTGTCATATATATATATATATATATATATGGACCAGTTATATATTTTACTTTTTATATATACTTCTTTCTCTCTTTTTTTGTCATTTAATATGTTAAACACAAATTTTATTTTAACTTAACATTTATTGCCATTTGTAATGGAATGTTTTTGAAATAATTTTACTTTGTTAAAAATTGTTTTTACTGGTTTTTATAAGGACATTTCCCCTTTTATTGAATACACTGTTTTGGAAGGAAATGACATCATGTCCGCACCATTTAAAAGTGTGTTGCATTTTTTATGTATGTTTCTGATGAAGCTTACTGCATAGCAGGGGCGAAAACGTTTTGTCTCGAATAAAGAACGTTAAAGCAGTACTTGGTTTTCTTGGCTTGAGAGCTTTTACTGTGGTTCGTTACTAACATAGATGAAATTTCATTTCTTGACGTGAAAATAAGCAAAGATTACGACTTACAACAGTTCAAGTCAACTATTTTTAGAAAATCTACATTTTCCAATAATTATCTACACTTTCAGAGTTCCCACCCTACACATCAAAAAACGAAGTGTAGTTAAGGGACAATTTGTCCGAGCGGCCCGCATGGTGTTGAATTTATCAGATTTTTTAATTGAATGTGAAAATATCCAATCCATGTTTATTACAAGAGGGTATCCCTTAGATTTTGTAGAAGACTTAAAACAAGAGGTCTACACCAAAAGGGAATCAGGGCACTTTGAACCACTACTTAGAGGTGGGAACATGGGCACTAAGATTCATAAAAATGATGGTATGATAAATAATACTAATTTTCTGTTTACCTTTAGCATAGATGCCCAGATTATCAATAATATTGTGTTCAAAAATTGGAAAATTATCACAGAGGACAACGTATCGTTAAAACTATTGGGGGATAAACCTACCATCACGTATAGGCGAGGACAAAATTTAAAACAACTATTAGAAATCACCAACATCAAAACTAACAATAATAACAACAAAATGGGAATGAAAAAGTGTGGCACTTGCCATTATTGTAAATATATTTCGGTTACTCCTACAATTTTTATGGCTGGTAGAAGTTTTGACATACGAGGTTCCTTTAATTGCAATTCTAAGGGTGTGGTCTATATGGCACTATGTAAGAAGTGTCCAGCTTTTTACATAGGTAAGACCGATAGACCACTCAAGAAAAGGATATACGAACATCTATATGCTATTCTAAAGAATGACTTGAATAATGCATTAACTAAACATGTTCATGATAACGTAGATCATGATTTTGCTTTTGCAGTTTTGCAACAAGTGCAACCACAGGTGAGAGGGGGTCCATGGCAGTTAAAGCTTGAACAACAAGAGGTTTTTTGGCAGATCCGTACTGCTGCATATTTGGCTCCTGGTTTGAATGAGATAGTGTCCATTAAGTGTTTTTTGAAACTAATGGCACTAAATAGATGAAATTATTCATATTTATTTTCATTATATAGTTGAGATTAAGGGTGTTAGACATCGAATGTTTTTCACATCCAAGTACTTTGAGAGATAAATATACAAAAAATATACGAAAATATATACATATATTTATAAACTTGAACAGCTGTCCACTTGTTATGTTACATTATATTTTATAGCACTATATATATTTCATTACATTTATTGTATATAATTCCTATTTTATAAGTTATATTTTTTATATGTCATTAAGTTTAGTATTATTGGTTTAATACCTAATATAAAATAATACTGAATTTCAAGTTGAGGAATTATAATATTCAGCACCTTTAATAAGGTGAGTGTTCAATCTGTTTGTCATTGTATATTTAGTCTGTTTTTATACAGATTATTTGTTTATTGTATTTATATACATTATCATTTTTCATGCTTGCTGTGCGTAAACTTTTTGGCTATTAGGGGTGTATATTCATGAATAGGTTTTAAATATTTAAATATATATATATATATATATATATATATATATATATATATATAGTCATACACACCATCGTTTAATTGATTTTATAATATAAGTTTATTTCGTATTAAGATAATGTTTTACAAAAGAATGGTGTTAGCCTTTTAAGTTTTTGGTGAACAATTATGAGGTCACAACCAATTAAGTATTTAACAGCACTTTACTATTTTATGGTTGTAACATTTTTTGTCTGAGGAAGGTGGGGAAGATTTTCCTTACCGAAAGCGCTTACAACAAACAACAATAAAGGGTTATTTGGCTCACTTCTGCCTTGCCAGTGTTCTTGGATTCTATTTGCCTTCTTTGCTTTTTGGTTCCAGTTTGTCGGTGTTTTGCGTTCTAACATAGGATTCCATATTATACATTCATTGGTCATGTTAGGATCACATTACAGGTTGTAAAAGGTGTGGAATGTGGTATTGTGATTTGCCGTTGTTTATATTAGGAACAGTGGCCATTGTAATAGTGGTGTATACACTGTTGTAGCCATTGTATCAGGCAATGTTTCAGACATGTCCCTACTGTAGGCCATTTGTCCTGCCATTATGTTCATCTCTGTCCACACATCTTGCACTGGCAGGTTGTTAAGTATACTACAAGACTCTTACATACCCTTCAGATATGCCACCATGGTGACCACTGTGATGCAGTGCAGTTAACACCAACAATAAGTGAACATGTACAGCATGCATTATGGGTAGGTGTGCTAAATGTGTGCATGGCAAATAGCATGGCCATAACAAGGCCGGTGTATTGGCAAACCTGAACAAAACAACTACATACTCACCAGCTACAGGCTGCTGCCCCAGTTGTATACCAGAGGGAGCTAAATAGTTGTGAGATGGAAGTAATGTCAGTAGCCACACCTGTGGCATTGGTACAGGGTGGGAGCAGCATTTCAGCACATCAACAGTACAAACCCACAATACTAGAGATTATGCACATCTGTTCATTATCACACTGCAGCAACAGACTATTTTATCTGACTTTACAGATAAAAATCGATAAGCAACAGTGGTCTAATAATGTTCTCTTGGGCCTTACTGGCACACTTCTCGTCCAGTGTGTGGGTGGCACCCACCTCCACAATGCTGTCTTCAGCCTGTTGGCTTGGCTGGTGGGTGGGTGCCCCAAGGCTGGCAAGGAGCTCCTCGGCATGTGTCAGTGGGGCTGGATGGCATGACCCCCACCTGTGGCTAACTGGTCCCTCCTAACTGCAGAAGCACGCTGATGGGTGTGGCAGATCAGATCTATGTATCAATGTTGCACCTGCTCATAATTTCGGTTGTGCAGTCTGACATTATTTACCCTGTGGATGAGCTCATTCCACAGGGTAGTCCTCTCCTGGAGATCCTGGGCCCTGCAGCTGAAGAGGATGGCATAATGCATGATGATGTACTGGATGATTACATCATTTTCCAGGTTTGTGAATGCGGGCAAGCATTCATGGGACATTGTACCTGGAAGCTGAAGAGGATGGCATGATGCATGATGACGTACTGGATGATTACATAATTTTCCAGGTTTGTGAATGCGGGCAGGCATTCCTGGGACATTGTGCCTGGAAGACATGAACAGGAAAAAGGGTCACAGGACCTCATACGGTTGTCCCTGTGCACATCAACAGTGGATATTACTTGCAAATAATCCAGACTATACCATAACACTGTAAGCCATCATGGCTTTGACATCTTGTATTACCCTCCTGGCCCTGACCTGTCCAGTTCACCAAGTGTTGGACACTTAATGTCATAATCCACTATTCTCCATTAATTTCTGTGTAGAGGGATGGCAGTGGCCATCTTCCATGTGGATGGTGTGTGGATGGTAGCATGTGTGTGTTTGACTGTAGTGTGTGATGGAACTGTGAGCACATGCTTGTGTTCATGTAGGAGGCAAACTGTGATGTTCTCATGGTCCATGGAGACTTGCTGTTGGTGCCATCAGTCGGCATTATGTCCATGCTCACCACTGATGTGGGCAGGAGTGTGAGTGATGTGCATATCCCCCTGTACTAATGTTGCGGCTAGAGTGCCAGTGCTCCTACCTATCCTGTCTGATGCAGGATGCCTGTATCCGTGGTATGTGTGTATGAGGTGTGCTTTACCCCAGTACAGGTTGACTTGTGTTACTGGCCCTGAGACTGCATACATATGTGTAGACATGGTTGCAATTGGCCTTTGTGGTTTAGATATGTCTGATTTCTAGTTATAGTCAGCCTCCCAGGAAGTCACCTGTGAACCTAAATGCTTGCTCAGATAGAGGTGCATTTGCTTACAATTTGTGGACTGCACCTATGTGTGCCTGTACAGCCACTATAGCAACCTATTACATGCTTTGTGTCTTGGAGCTGTCCACCAAGGGGGTTACTCTATCGTTGGTGGAGGATGGTTGTACAGGTAAGGTACTGCTGATTCCATATAGCTACAGTGGATATGAAGTGTACACACCCCTGTTACAATGCATGGTACTTGTGCAATTGGAACATGACCCCACAAATACACATGTTAATGCAACCCCCACCTGTGATGTGTCCGATAGCCTGCTCAGTTCAATAGGGAACATAACCTGTCCTGTGGAAACATATGGGAATTAATATTCAGTACAGTAAGGCAGTTGAATGTGTTTGCACCCTTACATTGATATGTTTTGTAAACATCTGCTGAGATGATTACAGCATCCATTTGTCATGGTTTGTACTCTAACATCATATCACATCTTCACTTTGCAATGGTTTCTCACCTTCCATGAAACAGCTTTGTTTCTTTTTCAATAGAATTGTACAGGTTATGGGTCACATTTGAGGTGAGAAACATTTTGACATGACTTTCTGTGATCTCACTGGCATACAGCACACAGACCTGGCATTCCAACAGGGGTGTGTACACGTTGATATTCAGTGTATATGGGTGCTAATATAGCTGTTAATGGTATGCATGGATAGTGGGTCATAACACAGCTGTACACTTCTCTGATTACTACGTGATAAGCATGCCTCCTGAAGTACACATATCAGTGTCATGGCAATGCAACAATCAGTAGCAGTACACATTTTATTTTGTTGTATGCAGTGACAGTGATATTACACACATGTGCAACATGCACATCCTATTTTCTGGAGTGCTTGTGACCCATGTTATTACTTCTGTGCATTTCAGCTGAACATACACATACATACATATGGTATGGCACACTGTATTTACAGTCTTGCAGCTCAAGCAGACATCTCAACGTGTTATACCGGGACTTCTGATAATTGGTCCACATCACTGGGTGACAAAACAGGGAAGTCAATTTGATAAAGTATTAATATAGCTGCCATAACACAAGTATATGTGTAAGTGACTACAGATATCTGTCAAAGCTGCGAACATTGTCTAGTAGAACACTGTACAGTTGAATGTTATTAATTCAATATCTCACATGCAGTTTAGCACACACATCTGCAACAGTGCTTTACTATGCTCATGCCCTATAAATGTATCCTAGATTTACAATACAAACATGTATAATACTCATATTCACACGTAACATATGGGTATGGACAACATCCCATTAACTGGCCTAGCAGTGGCACACATACAACTGTTTGACAGACACTCTAGTGGTTGCCGTATGTGAGCTGTCTTTTCCCAGGGTGTGTCAGGCTCCTCAGCTGTGACCCAACCTATCCACCTCTTAGAGCATCACATGTGGACAAAGCCTAACATTAGGGGGGTATATAGGGAGAGATTGTAGATATGTCTATTACAAACCTTTAAAGTTTGTAGCATGATACATTTCTCATTATCATGACTGTTCTGAAGGGGGTGGGGTCTGAAACTCATGTGTTTGCCATGACTTCATTACTTCCACCTTCAGCTATTTGCCACATTAGTATAAATGTTTGGAGGAACAGAACACACACTGTGATGGCTAAATCTTGACATTCTGTGAAGATCTGCAAAGTTTGTAGGTGTGGCCCACAGCAGATAGGGTCAGATGCTATGCCTATAGCAGTGGTTCAGCAGGACATCATTACAGCAAGTATTGATGGCACATATACATCTTTCATAATCATCTATCCCATTATTACAGACCAAGTACTTCATTCAATTACGTGCTTACATGTTTCACATACCTGGTATATCTTCAGGTTCCTTCTGTGTACAGGATGTCTTCTTATTTCTTATTTTGAGGTTTTATGTGTTTTTTGTTTTTTTGGTGTCTCTCTCTCTCCACTACTGGGATCAAGCTTGTTTGAATCAGCTGAAACATGGCTTTTGTAAGTGATGCTCATGTTCAGGTGATGGCCTCTGCACCGATTGCTGTTCACTACTTGCTAATTGCATGCAGGCAGCTGTAGTTCTTCCAATAGCCAATGTTATAGCAACCCACTACTATAAATAACATCATCATGTGGGCATTACCCCTTTACCTTTCCTGTATGGAAGACATCTTTTATGTGTGGGAGCAGCAGTGTTACAGACAGCAGGTGGGATTACCTCTTACAACAGGACTTGTGGACACAGGCAATCTACACGTTTGTATAAGGTTCCAGACCTAGGGACAGTGTGTGTGAGTATTGTTTTTATATGCATTGAATACTGCTAGTTTTACAGGGTTTGTGTGTACATGCTAGTTTTGCATGGAATGCAGTCTATCTGCATAGCTCTTAACCATGGGCCTATTCACATGATGGCCAGAGGATTGGCTGTTATGTTTTGTCTGTTCCCCACACAGGTCTTGTCCCTGACATATCAGTGGCATTCTCTCCATTGATTGCTATAAGTACATGGCAACATCTATTTGTGTTTCTGACTTCATATTCCTGAGTAAGGGTATGTTGCAACCAATCCTGTAACACCAGCAACTTTATCAGTGTATAACAGCAATATTTCAAATATGGCCCTGTATTTCAGCCTCTGTCCTCCACCTCTATAAATGGCTTTGTCTAGATGTCATGCAGTAAGAGGTTGATAGGTATGGTCTATCATTATTTAGTGCTGACATTCCTGCTATCATTCCAGTAATGATGTGGACTCTCACACAAGTTGTGGGGTGGGGTCCATATATAATAGGGCTACAGTTGGAGAAAACATGTGTGAGCCTGTACAGTCTGGAGGTCAGTGTATACAGAACACTGTTATATGCCCTTGTAAGACATTTTATGGGGGAGGGGTATTAAATGTTTTAACCTAGGCTGTTACAACATGTGAGGAATATCAGTAATAAGGAACATAAAGGTACATGGCTGTACATTTTCATATGTTTCACCATGGGAACAGTGGTAGGCTAGAGTGTACTGTCTTGCATACAGTTATATTTGTCAGTGTGATAGTGGCATTTTAAGTTAAGCATTGTTATGTAATGGATACATTTACATTGTTACAACTGATACTCTTCCCCCTAGGGGGTTGAGTACAGAGTGTAATTGGAGGTTGTTGAACTACATCTGTAATTAAGCATTGACTGATTCTTATCTTCAAGACAAGTGTGTTTTTTACTGTTGTACTACTTGAAGGCTTTAGCCTAGACAGCAAAGTATGCTATGTTTTGCAGATTACTGTATCATATGTTTTCTTTGAGAGTTGCATTAATCAGTTATTATGTATCTCAAACACCTAAATGCTATAAGAAGTGGCATAAACAACTGAAATAGTACACAAATAAACATTTATACGTATGCAAACTGTGTGTGGTGTCATGTCCTTTGCATTGTGTGTGCGGGTAAATGTTTCATGCAATAATTCTCATTTGTAGGAAAGAATCATGTGTGAAATGGACAGCTATGTATAGGTGAAATTTTTTGGGGGGAACAGATTGCCCTTTTTTTTAAGGTGAGAGTAGCATGTTGGGGAAGGATAGTAGGTATATTTGCAGAGGTAGGTTGGGTAGAAAGACAGACAAGACAGACAAGACAGCATGCAGGAAGTAAACACCTTAGACGGGGAGGGGTGTTTGGAAATCAGGACCCCATGAACCCTGAAATGGAAACAGTGGGACTGAGATTCCCCACCCATGGGCAGTCACCACTGCACCTTCACGGGCCCAAAGGAGGCTGTACTGAGGGCTGAGCAGGAGGGGCAGGCTGACCCTCTAATTTGGCCACATGTCCCTCAAGCTGGCATAGCAGATCTCCAAACTTCTTTCAGAGGTTGCTAAACACCAAACCCTGGACCTGGCTTTGGGTGACAAGATCCTGTCCATGCCCACTCCTGGGGGGGGGGCGAGACCCATCCCCTGAGGTGGTTCCACCTGAAGGTGGTGCAGGACCAGCAGATGAGGAGGTCCCAGGGTGGGTCTCAGTCATGTCACAGCCAGATGAGGTGGGAGAGGTCAGTCCGCTGGGACCAGCCTTCCCAAACGTGCTATGGTGTTACAGTTTTAGAACATATGTGGGTTAGTAATAGTCAACACAATCCAGGATTAGTTATAACAGCATGCACAGATATTCCCATTAACCCAAAACAACAGATATGGAACAGTTGCATAGCAAACAGAACACATGCATATATAGAACTACAGTGGCTATTACAACGGTATGCAGGTTACATTGATAGCAACAGGCCACCAATGATAGTATTTCAACATGGAACATTAATAGAAGCACATTTCAGTATTTGTTGAACAATAAGACATATGTCCCAGCAGTAGGTTTGGTGTAAAACATACCCACTGATCCGTGTGTTTAGATTATTGTTGCAGATATGGTGGGAGAGAGAGAGAGAGAGATGTCAATTAACAACTTGTTTATCCTTGCAGTACTCACAACTTTAATGATCATTGCTCTAATCATTACTCTACAGGTATTATTACAATACCTTATGGCCTTGGTTTGGGCAGTGGTATGTTTGTACACAGTGTATGCTAAAACTGTTTATAGCTAAATTCTACTTCTCTTAGCTGGTAGACCTACCTGTGGAGGGAATGTTTCTTAACACTTCTTGACTGTTTCTACACATATTCCTAGTTATAATTCTGCACATACGTCTCAACCTCTTAATGCAAACAATCTGTACAAAGCTTGACAAACTGGGGGTACAAATCGGGACATATTTTAAATATTGCTCTTATAAACATTTAGAAAGTTGCTAGAGTAACAGCATTTGTTTTAATATACATTTTCTGAAGGATATGAAGTCTGAAACTCAAATGTATGTCATTATTTAGTGACTACAATCCTGAGATCATCCCAGTGATTTGCCAGGAAAATAAAGGTACAGGCCAAAAATATGAGGCAGATATCTGGACATTCTGCCGAAATCTGTACAGTTGAGAGGTATGATTATGCATACAGCTTACTATCACTCCCAGGATTCGAACCATGTCTGTGTGTACTAAAAATACAACAATTTGTATTTCATCAGAGTGAGCTATTTAGAAAGTGCTGTCCCTTCTTTCAGTTTTTTCTGTCTTAAGTCTCTCTAGGTTGTACAATCTGACCCTGTAATTACAACATTCTTTTACAGACATTCCTAGACATATTTTTTATTTAGCACAGTGTGAGAAACAGTTGACACAACAGTACTATTCACATACCAGATCTTGATGAATGCAACATGTGAGGACATACAATACCAGAGTAAACACAACCAGTCCAGGATTTAGAACTTTATTGCCAGGCAGTTAGACTTTTTTATTTAAATATGACCTATATGGGACTATTACTGTCATAGTGTCTGGTTTATTCAGTAGAAACCATATGCATTTTACCACGTGACATTTTACTCCTTTATATTTATTTGGTATGACTACTGCAAGCAGGATTGTTACTCAACAGCCTCGCAACGCAGCCTTTGCAACCTGCTGGCATGGGCTTCCTGGCTCACAGCCTGCTCAGCTGCAGCTGTAATGAAAATAGAGAAACATTTATGCATACCTATCCATTACATGCACAGGCTGGTCTTTGGTAAACAATTATTGCTATGAATACTTACACACTGCTGGGACATCTCTCCTGTATTTTGCTTCTTGGATCTACTGTTCCAAGAGCTCCCTCTTCCTGCGTTTCAAGTCAACATAGTGGTGCCAGACCTGCTCATCAGTCCGAGGAATACCAGTGGCAAAGGTGAAATCATGGGCAAGACTTTCACAGGCTTCTTCTTTATATTGGGAGCCCTGGTACTGGTCCTGCAGCAGTCTCATGTCATGTTTTTTGCTAGGAGTCCTACTATGACCTTGGACTCCTGTATGCCCCAGCACTGTGCCCAGAAGCACATGCCCTCTCCAACACCTGCCATACTGCCAACAGTGGAGAGCTACAACCAGTTATGAGCTGTATTCCTGCCTGTAGGGTTTAAATACTGCCGATTTCCTGCCCTTGGCATGATAGGATGGTTTTGAAAATGCTAAGCTAAGCTAAGCTACAGGAAAACCTGCTTAGCTAAAGTTGGCA
Source organism: Protopterus annectens (assembly GCF_019279795.1). Taxonomy (NCBI): domain Eukaryota; kingdom Metazoa; phylum Chordata; order Ceratodontiformes; family Protopteridae; genus Protopterus; species Protopterus annectens. Next base: position 830,825,246 of record NC_056746.1, read on the forward strand.
GTGCTTAAAGGGGCAGGTTCAGTATTGCTTAGCAATGGGCAAATCCACTTAGCTGGGCTATCCATTGCTTAGTATTCATATATACACAATGCTTACACCTGGTCAACATAGCTGTGCAATGCTTAGCACTGGTTATGTTTTATTATATTTGTCTACCACCTGTATGGGATTGATTCATCATTCATTACATAATATTAGATTTATTTACCTTCCCCTGACATCTCCCAATGTGCTGTGATTAATTTATTCTTGTGTTACTATACTGTATGGGGCACTTGTGTTTATATTGGGGCTTCCACTACTTTATTACACTGACACCTCACATCTGGGCCTAATACACTACTCTGGTGGAGAAAAATCAGTTACTTCTTACATAAATATGCAAAAAATTGTTTACACATACAAAACGGAAATGACTCTGGTGAGGTTCAACCCATGAATGACTACATGCAAGGCATACCCTCTAACCACTACACTATTGCACTTATGCTTACACTGCATGTCTATTGCTTTTTAACTTATTGTGCCGTTTCAGCTGGGCTAAGCATAGCTAAGCAATGGGCACACCCGCACAGATATACTTAACATTTTATTGCATGTATATAAAAAAAAATATTTGTTGTATTTTTTTATTTGTACCCTTCAGAATATCCATGCTAATGCTGAACCTGTTATTCGATCAACTTTCTGCTTTGTGGGACGATTGTCCCTTATGACTTTGTCCACATTCCTTTCTCTGATGGGTTGGGAGGTGTGTGCTATGTGCTTATGCTAAATCTGTCATTCTATCAATTTTTGGCTTGGTAGGGATGATTGTCCCTTATGGCTTTGTCCAGATTTCTAACCCTGATGGGTTGGGGGTGTTACGAACATTCTCGCTCATTTCAAATTGCCAAACGGCAGTTCTGGAGTGCATGGGGCATATGTATTGTGAGAGCTGTGTTCTCAGACACACCCCCTGTGCTCGTACATGGAACTGTATCCGTTTTACAGCATGGCAGCGCGCCTTTATGCATATGCATGGCGTGCTGCCTTGCTGAACAGGAACGGTCCTTGCTGTGCAGGAATAACTTATTCCTGCATGGCTGCTTGCTGAATCTGGGGGATAGTCTTATGACCTTCCATTAATTAGTCTGGATAAAGCAAGGATCATAACTGACAAATATTTAGACTTTAGATAAAGACTACCCATTGCTGCTAGACAGCACTGTTTTGAATTGTCCTATTGGAAATGTCTCAAAACACATGAAAACTATATTAGAATAAAGGAAGTAATTCAATGATAGTAAAAAAGCTGTACATAGCCAGGCTTAAAGCATGTACTTAGATATCCTGCTGCACTTAGCTGTGTAGTTAATGACCGAAATGTTTTTTTTTTCTTTTTTTCTTGTAGCAGCATGCACACACGACAAGATTTCACAGTACATCAAAGCACAAGTGACTATTTTATTTTACACAAAGTGCTTAACGGAAAAGGTGAACATGCTGCCAAGGCATCAAAACCACTTTTAAGAAGTTTTCTAAAACAGCAGATGAATGTTTTTCTTCTTTGGCAACTTCAGGGGAAAAAGACTCTGTGAAGAAATCTCCAGTATTGTCTCTGGATTATGTTCCTAAATAAACACACAAACGTTGTTGCAGGACTGATCAAATAAATTTATTAATGACAGTTCAAGTTACATTTAAAATGTATAAACTGTAAATGTGAACACTATGAACTACATTGCAACGTATAAACTTAGCTGACACCAACTCAACCACAGGCCTGTTTATTGGATGGTGTTGCAGAAAGCCCTTCTGATGCCCTTTAAATTATATATTTACAAAACCATAAAGAACAATTCCTGCTATTGTCTGTGCAGTTCTGTTATGTAGTGAATTCTGAATTTTATAAAATATCAAGCAAGGTAAAAAGGGGGGAATATAACAAAAGGGGAGAGTTGAGGCCATGAATAGGCTTCCATCAGGCTGGAACAGCATGTTCCTCCCTTTTTTCGAATTAGACAGTGGCCAATTAGATGCCCCCAGTAAGGATGCAGTGCAGATCCAACCACAAAGTAATATTGTTAATCTTGAAATTGTTTGTCAGTAGTCTGACTTTTAAGTTTTTGCTAAATAAGTTCAAACCAACATTTGACAAATGAATACCATTTTATTTAAAACAAATGAAATCCATGGTCGGCATAAGACCCTCCTGAATTATACTGACATCATTTAGAGATTCAATAATTGCACCCAGTTTGCAGTTGTCTGCAAAGTTGGTCATCAACAGCCCCTTAGTTTTGGCCTGAACTTCTGAGAAGTATACACCATACAGTAGGGGGCCCATCACTGACCTTTGTGACACCCCGCTGGTGACAGATCTGCTGGTTGATGTGGTCACCCATATTGATAGTGTGTGACTAGTTTGTGAGACATTTAATGACCCATCTTACAACAAAGGGGGTTACATTCAGTTTGCTAAGTTTATCAGTAATGCCTGAGTGTGGGATTGTGTCAATGACCTTTGCTAAGTCGAGATATGCTGTGTGCACAAATTTGCCCTCGTCAATGGCCCTGGTCACATTTTCAAAGAAATCCACCAGGTTTAACAGGCAGGATCTGCCCTTGATAAAGCCAAATAGGGTCGGGTCAAAGGTTTGGAGGTTGCCTATGTCTTTATTTATGAGGTCCATAATGATATGTTCCACGGCTTTACAGATGAGGCTGGTCAGACTTATGGGTCTATAATTCCCAGGGTATGTTGCTAAGTCACCTTTGTGGAGGGGAATAACTGTTGCTGTTCTCCATTCTGCAGGAATAAAGCCTATGGCTAGGCTGCGATTGAACAGAGTATTTAATGGTGATGTTAGTTCATGTTTTAGCTTGTTTAGAAGACAGCTTGGGATGCCATCTGGTCCCATAGAAGCTGTGTTTTGTGCCTGAGACAAGTCTTTAATGACCTGCTCTTCAGATATGTAGTGTGTGTGTGTGTGTGTGGGAGGGGGGTAAGTTGGGGGCAAGGTGTGTGATAAGTTTGGAGGGACTAGAGGAGGAACATTTTCACCAAATCTGTCTGTTAGGTTTGCTGTCACGGCAGGATCAGTGTGTGTGATACTGTTAGTCACTAGTTCAGCACATGCTTGGGTCCTACCTTTTAGGCTAAATACGTAGCTGTAAAAAGCCTTATAGTTATCATTGGCTGTGACTGCTAAATTTTTCTCAAAGTTATCCTTAGAGGATTTGACATGTTGTCTTATTTGCCTGTTGAAGTCGAGGAGGATGCTTTTCCATTGTTGGGGCCTCGTCTTGGTTTTCTTAGATAGCAACTTTTTGCATTTGTTGTAAAGTTTGTTGATGCTGGATATCCACTTGGGTGGCTTGTTTTTACTTGGAGCTCTGGCTTTTATTCTCTATGGAGCAGCCCAGTCTATACACTTAATACAAGCGATTGTACAGGGCTTTAGTGTAAGTCTTGGTGTAGTTATCACCTCCAGCTGGAGGTGGGGCTTGGAAGGCATTTATATCTTCCCCTAGGAGGGTATAGTTTGCTTTGGTGAATTATTTTAGTCTGACTTCACCCTTTGTGAGTTGGGGTGTTAGAGCCAGTTTTTAGGTGACTGATTTGTGGTTAGATATGCCTAATGATGGTCTGACAGTTACGGTGGTACATCTGTTTGTCATGTTAGTGAGGACCAGATCTAGTATGTTTGTTCCTCTTGTTGGGGTTTGAACAACTCTTTCCTGGGCATTTGAGTTAAAAAAGTCAAGGAACTTTTGCATTGGTGAGTTAGGGCTAGAGCAGGTTTCCTAGTTGATAGTGGGATAATTGAAATCCCACATCAGGTGAGTGTTTGGCAATATTTGGATTGGTCTCGTATGTATCATGATACATGGAGGGGGGATCTATAACTAGCTATGCCTTGAATGGGGGAGGGGTCTTACCCACAGTAATCCAAACTTGGAGTAACTCCATGGAGTTGTCCAATCTAACTAGCCGGGAGGTGAATTTATCCCTGATATAGATAGAAACACTGCTTCCTTTGGTTCTCACACATTCATTTTGTGGTCTGAAGGTTAGGAAGGCATCCTCCAGTGATAGAAGTGAGTCCAGGGTGTGCAGTTTTTGGTTTAAGCTCCTAGCATTTATAGCAGCATAACCCTTATTTTGTTATGGTTAACAATTTTCATGTTGGCAATTTTGTATTTGAGATCTTACCTAAAAAAGGCACTATGGGGGAGACAAGAGCCTTTGCCAGCAGCTGAAAGCCTAGTGGTGCCAGGTGCAAAACCATCTCTGGCAAAGCAGAGAGGTTTGTTGACCATGTCATCCTAGGCTGATAGAAACTGGATCCCCTTTGAATGACCAAAAACTAAGCCAATTATTGAAATCTATCATTTTTTGTTTATACTGTGGCATCATTCTAGCTGAAGGTAATATGCTGCTCAAGGCTAGTGTCATACCTGGCTGGCACACATAATTAGAGAGTTCAATCATGTCTCTCTTCATATAGTTCAGTGAGGTACGTCTCAGGTCATTCACTCGAACACGAGCTATGACCGAGTTGTAATGGTACTTGTTGTCAAAAGACCTGAGTACATGTGTGATTTGACGAATCCTGGCACCAGACAGGCAACTGACTATGACTTTCTCCTTATCTTCCCATCCGGGCCTGCACTCTAAACAAACTCTAACAGACTTACCATAAAATAGCCAGATTCATTACTGACTCCCCATACAACTCACACTACTGCATTTCTTTAAACTCTCTTCAATGGCGTGAACTTCCCCAGTTTCTGCTATCTTATCAATTTCATATGCTACACTCTAGTCTTCATAAACCCTCCTTCTGTCCATCTCTATCTTCCTTAGTCTCCATCTACATCCCATCCCAGACCCTCCATACTTCTAACCAACAATTACTTGATGTCTACCACCCAAAAAGTTCAGTAGGCAAACTACTCTACAAACACTCCCTTGCCCATGCTTGGAACAAACTTCCCCTTGACTTACGTTCAATCTCCCACACCTCACACTTTAAAATAAACTGAAAGCTTATTTTCTCAATTCCAGAACCTGCCCTTGCCATGACCCTACCTAGTCTTCCTTCCCTTTATGTACCCTCAAAAGGACCATACTTAGTACCTCATTACACCTCTCTCTCCAATGTGTCTACTATGCATTTGCATAATTTTATACAAACAAAAATATTTTATTGTTGATCTATTGAACTATATCAATGTAAAATTGTTACTTAGCTTCTTTTTAATGCAACTTTAACTTTATGCATGTAACCCAACATATGTGAATCTTTTTGCTATAACTGCTATTATATCAATATTGCTTAACATCGTACTTGTTTAAAATGTACTACTGGAACTTTTCTCCTCGGGTCTTCACTGAAAATGGGCCACAAGCCCAGTTGGACAAACCTGATTAACAAATGTAAATAAATAAATAAATAAAATGATCTAACCTGGTGAGTGGGACATCTGTGTGTCTCACTATAGAGTCTCCAGTGACAAGAAAATTTGGTTTTTGAGTGTTATGCCTTAAGGGCTTGGTAGGCGAGACACTGGTGTTGCTATATGTCTTGAGTACTGTGGGAACTGTGTTAGTTGCAGCAGTCTTTTGTTTAAAGTTTCTGGTGTTTCAGTAAATTTTTTGAGATAACTTCCACATGTTTTGATTTATGTATTAGGTGCATGATATATGTACAAGCAGTGGTACTACGTGCATGAGTAGTGGTACTATGTGCATTAGTAGTGGTACTATGTGCATGAGGAGTGGTGGGTGAGTTGACAACCTCTTCAGTGTTACTGTTTCGAGTGCTAGAGAGTAGGGAGTCAAGATTCTTGGTGTAGATATATTTCTCACACTTTATACAAGAGCGAGTTATTAGTTGAGGGTTGTCAGTGTACAAGAGGCAGTTGCTTCACTGCCTAAGGAGACCAAAGTTAACAAGGCTGGCAGGAGAGACAAGGGTAGTCCCACTGGACATAATAATAGGTTTGAAGAACAACTATCACAAAGGGGGAGCTTTCAGGACTGATCTAGGAGGTGTGTATTTCTGATGGGGTTTTTGGCTGGTGGTTTAATAGATCACAACTCACTAACAATATTTCTTAGACCAGAGATGTACCAAAGGTGAGGACTACATTAATGTACTACACCTGTATCTAAGGGAAAAATTGTCAAAAGTATCTGTTTAGCTATGGCATACAATTGCACAGCTGTGCACTTCACACAATGTGCAAACAAGCAGAAACTCTCTCAGACTTGAAGCTAAAATACCATAAGCTAAAAACTTAAAAAAAAAACATTTAAAAAACTAGAAAGAACCAATGAGGGTGCTTACTCCAAGTCCTAGACCAATCACCCTTCACCAGACAGGTTCCAATCAGCACACTTCTCTCAAAAGAGTACAGAAGAGCCCCTTCCAATCAAAGATGGATTGGAAAATGTGCTTAGAATACAGTAGCCACTGCAAACACCTCCAGCTGCAGCAAACCTGTATCCGAACTATGCTGTAGCTACTAGCTACCCTAAATTAGATGTGAAACACTAAAAAAATGTTTTAAGCAGCAGAAAAAAACAGCATTGTGACACTAAAAATGTTTTAAACAATAGAAAAACAGCAAGGAGACACTAAAAAAAATGTTTTAAACAGTAAACAAATCAGTTATTTAAGACACTGTGTAAATCCTAAATCATTCCCCCCAGTGTGAAGAACAACTGCGAACAGACAGCTTATTTGTTGAACCATCTTGAAAAGATGACTGAACAACTGGTTTCCGTGAACACCCAGTATTCTTTTCAAAGTAACCAAGTTGTTTTCCTCTAACCCAAGATGTGGACCATTGAGTTTGTGATATGAATGAATGTCCCAAAATCAGGATAAAGCTTGATCCTGAAATAAATGAGTTTAATGTGATGTTAATCTTGAGGAGGCTGGTGAACATATTTTAAATAAGAATTAGAAGACCACCTCAATAGTCTTTTGATAATTTCAGCATACTGGCCTATATCAGCTAAATCACAGGTTTGACCAATTCTGAACGAGTGTGACATGTAAATTGTGGGACAACTATTTAAGTATTTTAAAGCTCTTTTGTTGGAGGTTGGAGAAATAGTAATCTTACAAGTATCATTATGAATGAATACAAGGTTTTTGTTGCTATAACATGGAGTTAGTTGATTTAGAGTTCTCCCCCATATAAGATGACAAATGACTAAACCATCACTGTTATGTACTGAAATCTGATGTCCTTGACTTGCTTGGTCTGTTTTGGATCATTGGAAAAAATAGGCTCTGACCATTTTAGGTTATTGATGAGTCTGCTGGCTCTGAAAGCTCCAAAATACAGCCATGAGAATAATATGTCCTAAAGTGAATAATTGTACTATATTGATAGAGCATGTAAACTTCTAAAGATGGATTTCAGTAAAGCTACACTTATTGGCCTCCTTCTGTTGCATTTAGCATTACTGATGAGAACCCACCCTCTTAGTACTCTGGCAATTGTCCAGTGTTTGGTTACTTTGAGGACTTGAAAACATTTTTGCAAATAAACTTAAGGCTGAAAGATGTATTTTGACTGTACCCAGGGAAAGCCCCTTGTTGCAATGGTGGACATACTGTAATACAATTTGATAAAACTAAAGGCAAGCCTGGGCATCCAAACTGTGAAAGAAATTTGGAAATTGTCTAATTCCTGAGCTATATTATTTCTTGGTACTGTTTGACCATGATTTTCAAAATCAAGATCTTTCTTATACTTCTGTAATCATCCAGATTCAAACTGGTATCAGGATGGGAAAAAGTTCTGATTGAAGAGCTTTTTGAATTGGTGAGGCTGTAAAGTGGAAAGTTTATCAGACAGTTTATTCTTGGTTCCTTTAATGTTTACAGCTGTGAAAGGCAAGTTGATACTTTGAGAAAGGAACACCAAGAGCCATACAACTTAATTAATACAAAAGTTTTTGGAAGACTTTTTTGTGAGGACTGTTTGTTTGGTTGTCTGATCAGAATGTTGCACATTTATTTTTGAGTAGATCTTGCCATGTATAGATTGAGACCCATATTAGGAAAATTTCTGAAAAAAGTAATGCTTTTCTTTCTGGCATGGAACCAGATTTTAGCTATAGTTGTGAGAATCATTTATCCTTGAAGTAACCACCCAGGCCAAGTTTGCAACGTATGAGAGAACTACTTGGAGATGCTAACACATATGTTGGTATCAGTAAACAGCAGGTCTCAGGTTTGATAGACAGAGTACATTTTTTGTTCATGATTTACTAATGACTGGTTTAATTACATATGAATTATTTGAATATTTTTCTGTTGAATACCCAGTTTTTCCAGTACTTTATGGCTTACCCAAGGTGCATAAGAGTATGCACGAGCCACCTATGCACCCCATTGTTTCCAGCAGAAAGTGGGTAATAGAACCACTTTCGATAGTTGTAGAGAAAAAATTGAGACCAGTGTTGGATAAAGTTGAAACAATTCTGAAAGACACAAAGGAATTTGTACCTGATTTATATTTCTGGTCTACCAAAGTATTTGGACATAGCAACATTATTTTTGTTATTCTGGATGTCAGGTCCTTATTCACTGTGATAACCAATAAGGTGGGTGTCGACAATGTGAGGATGTTTCTATGTAAATATACAACATTTTCTACAAATAAGACAGAATTAATCTGCACTCTGTTAGTCCTTATTTTGGAAGATAATGTTTTTATATTTAGTCTTGAATATTATTTACAGAAGGTTGGCATGGCTATGGACAGTGCATATGCCAATAGCTACACCAACTTGGTTTTAGCCTTCTGGGAGACGGAACAGGTTTTGAAGATTAATTCTATTTTTTTTTCAATTCACTAGTTTTTATAGATATTTTGTTGATAATGTGTTCCTGATTTGGACAGGGACCTTTGAAAAATTGAATATGTTCATAAGTTATTTACATGGGACAACTGAAATTTTTGAAGTTTAATTTTAATACATCAGACACTGCTATTGAATTTTTAGATGTCATGGTTAACCGGGATTTAAAAGGCCAGTTTAAAAATAATATTTATAGGAAAACTTGTAGGAGAAATAATTTACTACATAAGTCCAGTATGCACCCCGGACACATTGCTAAGAATGTGCTAAAGGGGCAATTCTTGAGGGTCATGAAACTTTATAATAATGACTGAGAACTTGAAGAAGCCCTAAGTATTATGACCAAAGAATTTATTGAGCGAGGATATAAGGTTAGAGACATTAAACAAAGTCTCTCTAAAGCACATTGTCTTAGGGATACACAAGGTAGACATTATTTATCAGAGA
>NC_056746.1:830839564-831054564 GCF_019279795.1 Protopterus annectens
TATATATATATATATATATATATATATATATATGTCTACCTGATAATATTGAAATCCCACATGATGGAAGATGAGAACATGAAGATAAAGACAGCAAATCTCTCCATAACACCAAGAATTTACCCAGGGAAAGTAACTGGTCCACCAGTATATGAGTTTGCCCTTTTCTTCACTATAGTGCAATTTCAGAGTTGGAATAATTAGTTGGGGGTGGGGTGGGTTTGAATTGATTTCATGTGGTTTGTGGTACTTGTTGGTCGACTAGTTACTTTGATTTTTTATCTATTTATAGTGTGTGTGTGTATATATATATATATATATATATATATATATATAGATATGTATATATATATATATATATATATATATATATATATATATATATATATATATATGTGTGTGTGTTAGACCATTCTAACTGCTTTGCCAGGGGTGGCCTACAGTTCTCCATCCAAGGATTTTGTATATTGGCTAAATCCTTGTCCATCACCATCATGCCTTTTTTAGGCAATGTCTGTCTTCTAAAGCTTTCAACCTAACAAAAAAAATCTGGATAACACTAAGGAGTTGCTGCTCGGTGTCAGGAACCTTAACAAAAAACTACAAACACTCCTTACCCCAGAAAACATCAAAATGTGTATCATAACAAAGAGCTGGTTCAAGACCAATGAAGGGGATTCACTGCTTATTATACATTCAGGTTCACGTCAATAGATGAAGACACTAAAGTGTCTCCATAGTCTTAAAAAAAGTTTGGGTCTATGGCTAAATTTCAAAAGGGACTCTATAATCCAAAAAAAACTCATTGCACACAAAAATAAAATTAATTCTCAAGATGCCAAAAACACTCGTACTAAAATAAACATGAACTCTGGATCATGATCAAATCAATCTAAGCCAGATATGAGAAACACGTACAAATAACCAGGCGAAGGATAAACACAAAGCCTTCTTTAACTGTATTAGAAACTTAAGAAAACAATGCCCAGAACTGTACAGAAATAATAATAAATTATATTGTATATTCAAACCCAACAGACATTGCCAGTCTAGATGCAGACAAGTTTAGTTCAAACTTCATCCCCTATTCCCATCAATATTGTCAGATCTCATACCTGCTTCTAGGTCTCTCAGGAACAAGTCCTTAAAACCAAGAACACTATGTCTTTGATGCTATACAGCTTACTAGACTGCCTACTGGTCAGCCAGAAGCATGACTTATCAGACCTCCTACAGATACTATTGGATATCAATATTCAATATCAACCTCAAAACAGGCTTCATGCTGGATGAATGGAGAACGACAACAGTAATTCCCTTGCATAAAGGTAGCATTTCAGTGGACCTGGGTTAATTGTAGACCCATAAGTCTGACCAACATCTTCTTTAATGCTATGGGAAGGCTCATTATGGAAATAATAAATAAGGATATAGTTAACCTACAGAGTCTCAACCCAAGCCAGTTCAAATCCTTCAAGGGCAGCTCCTATCTTGTTAACCAGACAGACCTCTTTAAAAAATTTATTGTACCAATGCTTCAGAGCAAGTAAGTACAGAATTCCTATCAAGACCTTGCAAAGGCTAACACCATCCAACACTTTGGTATTGTAGATAAACTTTGCTAGTTAAATGTAAATCACTATGTAACTCATTGGATAGAAAACTGGCTAACAAACAGAACCCAAAAAATAGGGGTGGGCAGCTGTACTTCCTGCAAAAGACCTGTTACTAGTAGTGTACCCATGATTTCAGACCTTGGACCACTTATCTTTGGAAGTAACTACTCAAAGCTGATGTTGCAGGTGTCTGCAAACTTGGTATGATTATAAACTCCACACAGGACATCATGATCCTCCAAGATGGTCTGTCCCAAACAATTACTAGTGTCAAAACCATGGAGTAAAACTAAATGCCAAACAATGTCTAATCATATCCTTCAGCAAGCACAAGTCTTCATGTGCCTATCACATTGACAGCACCCTCCTAAAAACTGATCCAGTAGTTAGTGACCTGGGAACCTATGAAGACAATGAACTGTCCATGTTCTTCGTGTTTCACTGTTGCAGTCATTACATTTGGGTTATCTGCTTGCAGGTAGCCCTCAGTCGGCCTGATTAACAAAGTCTTGGGTCCTGCGTCAGTTGCTGTCCCTTCTTCCATGACGTCAGGTCGTCAGGGGTATAAAACACGCAGCCGACACCATTACATCAGTCTTTCTTGCTGTGCGGTGCCCGAAGCAGAAGCAGTTTGCAAGTGCCGGTTGGCCGACTCCTGAAATTTTCATTTTCGAGTTTCTGAACCGAAGTCTTCAGCTAAAGCTAAGTACCCCGTTGGGGAAACTTTCTTGCTCCATACCGATGTCAGTAAAAGTTAATAATTGCATTACTTGTGGAAAGCAAATACCTCATAAAGATTTTCATTCGTACTGTATTCCTTGCCTAGGCCCTGACTATAACATGCCTTGCTGTCGGTTTTGTGCTTTATTTAATCAGCGCACTATCCGTTGTCGGTATATTTTCGCCTCTAAATATTTCAGTTTTCGGTTTAATTATCCAGAAATGTAGTTGGATAGCCATCCGACTACCAGGATTCCAAACAAATGCAAAGATAAAGACAGAGACAGGCTGCCAAAGTCCAAAACTGCTGACGAGGCTTCTCCTAAGCCAGTCGCCAGTTCACTGGTACTCAGTGAGGCGCTTTTGCAGCCCTTGATACCCACTACTTCTGATTCGCAGGCCTCTACTGAGACCCATTTGGAGTCTGGTATGCCACGAGATGCTTCAACTATGGAACCCATGAATGTCTCTACCTTGGATGGGTCCAGAGCCGCTGTGCAGGCACCGGCTTCTGAGGATATATTCAGGCCTATTGACTTGCATATTAAACCGATGCCGCCTTCATTACTTAGGCCTAAATCTCGATCCATGTCTAAAAAAACTGACACCCAGGCCACATACTCAGGCCTCTATGCCTAAAAAACAAATGATAAGAATGGCTGAAGATCTAATAACTCTAATCAGGGGTAGCCAACCCCCCCCCCCTCTTCTAAGAGGCCTAGGACTGAAGTTGATTATGAATCTTCTGATCAGGATTCTGTTTTTTCTGACTCTTCTGATGATCTGAATTTGCCCTTACTTGCTTATGAGGATTATGATGCAGAGGACTCTATTCCCTCTGCTTCCCCTCCTGAGGATTTTTCTTTTGGGGAAATCTTACATGCACTAAGGGAACATTTCCACTGGGAAAGCCAGGATTTTTCTGATTCAAAAAGAGGCTTAGGGATTTCCTTCTCCTACCTCAGCATAGGCCTTTAGCTATTCCTCCTGTGCTAGACATTGTTGATGATGCTTTCTCGGAATCTAGTTTGGCACCTGATTCCTTGCCTCCTGCTCCCAGAAAACCTGACAGATGCTACAGGGTCCCTGAGTCCCACAAGTTCCTTTTCAAAAATTCTATTGCAGATCCAGAGACTATTTCACAGGGGCTCAAGGGCATTAAGGCTTCTACTGCTAAAAATCCTACCCCTTCTGATAGAGACTCCAGGGTGCTGGATAGACAGGGTAAGAAGGTTTACACTTCTGCAACCTTGGCCATTAGGGCTTAAAACTGCCAGTTTCATATGTTAAAATATCAGCAACTGGGCTTATATAGGCCCCAGGGCCGATAGCCTAGTACCTACTTATGAACTTATATTCACCCCAGGGATCACCTCTATGGCTCTGCTCGACAGTGGCACAGAAAAATAATTTTCTTGGGTGGCAAAAGCCAGGGTACCTTTTTGGCTGAGCTTGTATAGGCCTCAGGTCTGATAGCCTAGTACCTACCTATGAACATGTTATTGGACTGCTTAAACAGAAAATGATGTTGATTCCTGACTGTGTAGAAAATAAAGAATTACAGGATTTAATGCATTCTGCTGAACAAGTTGGAAAACATGCTTTGCAATGTGGTTTTGATTCATTAGAGGCCTCTTGCAGGGCTGCTGTTACTGGGTATGTGCTCAGAAGGCATGCTTGGCTTAAGGAGCAATCTTTTCCTGATCATGTTAAAGCTAAATTGTTGGATGCTCCTTTAAATCAGGACCGCCTGTTTGGCAACAAGGCTGAGGAAGTTCTTAAAAAGATGGAAGATAAAACTGTTAAAGATTTTTTAAAAGTTCAGCCTCCTAGATTTAGTAGGCACTGGCCCTCTAAGAACTGGTCCTTTCTAGCCCCTTCCAGGTCTTCTCAAGCCAAACCCAGACACAGCAAAACCCCCACATTTCAGTCCCCCCAGAACTACCAATTGGACAAATCTTGCACAAGGACTCCCCACAGACATGCCTGGAAAGTGGATACTCTGTCCTTCAGCTGGAGAAACCTATCAGTCTATGCCTTTCTCCCTCTGCCTCTGCTCTCCAAAGTACTACTAAAAATCAAGCAAGACAAACCAAGGATGATTTTGATTGCTCCAGACTGGCTGCGCCAACACTGGTACCCCATCCTGTGCAGTGTGTCACGGTTATCTCCATGGTACCTGCCTCAGACTCCTTCCCTGCTGTCTCAGTAGGAGAACCAGATTCTGCATCCTCAGCTTCCAACACTGAACCTTGCAGCCTGGCTAATTACTTAATCTCTCTTTTACCATCCCTCAGCAAACCTGTGATTGATATCATTTTAAAGGCAACGAGGTCTAGTACTAGAAAATCTTATGCTGAAAAATGGAAATGATTCTATGTCTGGAACCAATCTCAAGGGATGAGCACAGCAGCACCCAATTTATCTCAGATTTTACAATACTTAACTGAGATGCTTCACAAGGGCCTGTCTTTTTCCTCGATTAAAATCGATGCCTCAGCCATTTCAGCTCATTATAACACAGAACCTCCCCTCTTCTCTCATCCACTGCTCAAGTAGTTCCTCAGAGGGGCCAAAAATTTGAGACCACCCAGGAGAGCTCCAACCCCAGCTTGGGACCTTAACTTTGTCTTGGAGAAACTCACTCTACCTCCTTTCGAGTCAGCTGCTACTGCAGACTTAAAATTTCTTTCTTGGAAAACAGCTTTCCTTTTAGCAATCACTTCAGCTAGAAGGGTATCTTATGGCAGTGGAGCCTGTCATCATCTTTCATGCAGACAGGGTGTCCCTCAGAACCAATCCATCCTTTATTCCCAAGGTGGTATCCAGTGTGGCTCTTAAACAAGCCATTCATTTACCAACCTTCTTTCTCAATCCACAGAATAAAGGGGAACGGATACTGCATTCCTTAGATGTGCACAGACAACTTAGATTCTACTTGGACAGGACTAAACCTCAAAGGAAATCTGAACAACTGCTGTTAGCATTTGCTGCAGGGGCAGAGGGGAAGGCTATTTCAAAGCAAACCATTTCTAAATGGATAAGCCATTGCATTCATTTCTGCTAGAAGCACCATGGAAAACCTATCCCCCAGGGGATCAGACCTCACTCCACCAGGACTGCATCTACATCTACAGCCTTTCTCAGAGGCGTCCCTACCAGGGACATCCTAGAAGCTGCTACCTGGAGTTCTGTATATACTTTCATCAAGCAGTATCATTTGCCAATTTTCCCTAAATCCAGAGCTGGCTTTGCCACTGCAGTCTTGCAGGGCCTTATAGCTGGCCCTAATGCTATCTAAATTCCTCCTCCCAACCATAGCTTTGGGAATCTACCCAAATGTAATGACTGCAATAGTGAAACACGAAGAACATAGTACAGGTTTGTACACCTACCATAAATGTAGATGTTCGAGTGTATTCTCTGTTGCAGTCCTGGTTACCCTCCCTCCAACCCCCTAACTTCTTTTGGCTATACCTCTACTTTCCTTTACTATGCTTAAAAGCCTTTTTGGTGTATTTGCTTTTTTGTTGGAGGTATATCTTTGTGCTTTTATGTTTAATTGCTTCCCATTAGGGGGACACCTGACATCTGGGACAAGAAAAACTGATGTAATGGCGTCGGCTGCATGTTTTATACCCCTGACGACCTGACGTCATGGAAGAAGGGACAGCAACCAATGCAGGACCCAAGACTTTGTTAATCAAGCTGACTGAGGGCTACCTGCAAGCAGATAACCCATATATAATGACTGCAATAGTGAATACACTTGAACATCTACATTTATGGTAAGTGTACACAACTGTACTTGTCACCACATATCCACAGAGTTTGGCGACAAGCTACTGCTCTTCTGTATTTATCTGATCAATCAAAGACATCTGCTGATTTTTGCAAAACTTAAGTATAATTTTTTCAGTGTATTTTGCACTCACGTTTGAACTGTAATTTTACTATATCAATGCTTATTTGAGGTGTTTTTACTGAATTGTTGCACTTTGTTTGTTGTAGCATAGACTAGGTTCAGACCTACTGAATATAATTCTGTTTGGGTAACTTGAGCAGTAAACCAGGCTATCTTTTTTGGAGAGGTTACCTTGCACCCTTGTGGCAGGAGTATACAGTTATAACTCATCTGATTGAATGTTGGTGGAACAGGGCTCATTTTTGAGCCTTTTTATTGGTTAATTTGTTTAAATAAGTTTGCTCACATTTGCTGCATAAGCACTGCATTTGAGCAGCTATGCGCTTGTTTTAACAAAGCTCCACAGAGTTTGGCAAACAGCTACTGCCCTGCTGTATTTATCTGATCATTCCAAGGCATCTGCTGATTTCTGCAAAACTTAAGTAGAATTTTTCATTGTTTTTTGCTCTTTTGAACTGTATTTTTACTATATCACTGCTTATTTGAGCTGTTTTTACTGAATTAATGCACTTTGTTTGCAATAGCTCAGACTAGATTCAGATCTGTTGAATCTAGTTCAGTTTGGATAACTTGAGTACTAACAATCTTTTGTTGAATAGGATTCTCCTGCACCCTTGTGGCAGGAGTGTGCATCTAGAACTCATCTGATTGAAGGTTGCTGGAACAGGGCTCAGTTTTGAGCTTCTTTTATTGGTTAATTTGTTTAAATCAGTTATTTCATGTTTCCTACATAAGCACTGCATTTGCATGGGGTTTATGCTTGTCTGCACATCATTCACTGCTGCACAGCAGTGGATACCTTTGGTGGTTATAGACACAATCGTATTTGCCTGCAAATTTTCCCTTAGTCCTCTGCTGGTGCTCCATCAGTGAGTTCTTGTGATTGTGCTTCACTGACAAGTGATATATTTAGCAAAGCTCCTGAGGTACCAACCCAGATCTTACCCAGTAGCCCTTCATATTTTTGACCACTTCTCATGTCCTCTACTTTATCTGTTCCTTCCTGTCCTCTCTCTGTTTCTGACCACATTAACTTACCTAGCATTATGAATGGACAATTTCCCACAGTTTCCCCAGCCAGCCTGGTCAACATGGGTTTCCTGAGGCAATGTAGCAATTGCCTCATGTGCACTGACAACCAGCTTCTTCTAGTTCACACAAATTCAATATATGAGAGATGCATCTATGTTCAGAACCTCAAATCCAGGCTCTCTTGCTCACCAATCAGTACATCTGAGACTAAGCAGGTTGTCAGCATGCACACCTCACCTCTTTCACCAACCAAATCAACAACACATGAACCCACATATGCGGAGGTCCTTACCAGAAGCTTACCTAAACATCAGAGACCTCTCAAACACAAGCAAGCTTCACATAATACATCCCCTGCAGAACATAGTACACATAACATCTGTGTCTCATCAGATAAATCCTTAAGGCATAATGCAAAACCAAACATCTTAGTCATAGGCAACTCCATTGTGAGACACACAGATGTCCCTCTCACCAGGATGGATAAGGAAAAGGTCATGGTAAGCTGCGTGCCAGGTGCCAGGATCCAGAACATCGCACATGCTCTCAAGTCTCTCAACAACAGGTACTGTTATCACTCTGTCATAGTCCATGTTGGTGTGAATGAGTTGAGACATACCCTACTGGACTATATGAAGAGAGACCTGACTGAGCTCTCTAACTAAGTGTCTCAGGCAGGTATATCCCTAACCTTGAGCCACATTTTACCTTCACCTAGGATGATGCCTCAATACAAACAAAAATGATTGACTTCAACAATTGGCTAAGTTTCTGGTGTCATTCTAAGGGGATCCAGTATCTGTCAATCTGGGATGATATGATCGATAGACCTCAATGCTTTGCCAGAGATGATCTTCATTTGTCACCCCTGGGATTTCGGCTACGGACTAAGGCTCTTGCCACCCCTTAGAGCCTTTTTTAGGCAATGTCACACAAACAAAATTCCCTAAGTAAAAATACATTCTAAGAACAACCTCAAGGTCATTCTGCTAAATGCCAGGAGTCTAAAGATGAAACTTCACTCACTGTTTACATTGCGAGATGGTGACATTTCTGCAGTCACAGAGACTTGGTTTAAGTCTGCAGAGAGCACCCCAACTGATACTGGGTTACATTTCATTCCACACATTCAGACCACCAACTGAATGCATGAGAAATAAAGGAATTGATGTGTCATTATTTGTTAAAGATAAATACACCTCAATTTGGTTACTCTGTACGATTCCCTGGAATTACTTCAGGTGCAATTGACTGTTGGTATGGCCGCTCTTCAAGTCATTGCCAGGTATAAGACCCCCCCAATGAAACAGGACAGCCACTCAGCCTACTACTTGGATTTTTTTGAGTCAATCAAGATACAACCGAACACCCTGGTTTTGGGCAACTTGAATTACCTGTCCATTGACTGGGTAAATTATATGTGTTTTAACTTGCTTACACAAAGGTTCCTGGATTTTGTTAATCAAATACCTGGGATCAACTGGTTGATACCTCCACAAGGGGCTCAAATATCCTGGATCTGGTGCTCACCAGCATGGGGGACTGTTACACTATCCCCACTGTACTGACCTCTCTGGTGAGATCTGACCACAAATCAATCTTATTAGAAGTAGCTATAACACCAGACCCCCCCTCCCCCATAGCAGTGACTAGACTAAAAATTTTCTTCAAGGACAACCTCTTATGAGATGACATAAATAGCTTTGTAGCCCCTCCCACCACAAATGCAATGGACATCTATGTTGGGTTATACACCAATGTTTTATTTTATTTATTTATTTATTTTACATTTGTTGACCGGGCTAGTCTAGCTGGATATATTTCCATTTTCAGTAGAGGCCCGGGGAGAAAAGCTCCAAACATTAATAGTTAGATCATTACTTAAAATACAGCAACAGGATGGTAAACATAGTTGAAACATAGTAAATGAAAGAAGTTCACATAAGTATACAAAAATCAGTAATAATAATAAAAAAGTGATCAAAAAAGATATTTACACTAGTATAGAAATCATTAAGAATGGTGAGATGAATTCTATTACACAATAAAAGCGACATGGTGTTGTTATGTACTAGGTTGTACTAACAATAAGCAGGATGAAACTACGAAATTGCTTCATTGTGGTCAGCAGTTAAGTTCTTCATCATAGAAATTAAGAAATATGTATAAAAAATTGGTAGGGTATAGAAGTAACATTAGTAGAGGAAAAGGTTAGTCAGGTTTACAACATGGACATAACCAGTGAGTTTTAAAGTATGTTTTTAGTCTTTGTTTAAAGAGAGGCAAAGAAGAAAGTGTTGTTAGTTCATTTGGAAGGAGGTTCCAGTCTTTTCCCACTGTGTTAGAAAACAGGGAATCTCCAGCCAAGTTACTAGTTTTGGTTATACTAGCTAGAAGCTTGTTAGAGGAGCGCAGTGAATTTAGGTTTTTATAAGGGATTATGAGATTGGATAGTATGGGAGTGCTAGTAGGTTGATAAAATATCTTGTGGGTCATGGTTAGTTGGGAGATTTTCAGAAGATTTTGAAGTTCTAGCCAGCCAAGCTGCTTTAGATTTAGACAGTGGTGAGTTCGAAAGGGGTTACCAGTGGCAAATCTGGCGATGCTGTTATAGGCATGCTGTAGTTTGACAAGGTTATTCTTTTTGAGGTTGGTGTATATGTGAGAGGCATAAAGAAGAGTGGAAATTAAATGGGAATGAGCAATTTTGGTTTTAGCTGTTGGAGTTAAGAAAGTTTTGATTCGATATAAGGAGCCAATTTTCCTGTTGACATTTTTAATGGTGTTATTTATGTGACTATCAAATGTAAGGTTGTTATCAATGGTAATTCCTAACAGTTTAGTTGCAGAGTCAGGGTGTATGATTGTGCTATTATTGGAGATGACAGAGAAATCATTTGGGGTAGACTTATTAGATGGTGTAAAGAGAAGGAGCTTGCTTTTTTTTCATTAAGAAGGAGACAACATTTATATGAACATCTGTACAATTGTATTGACTCTGCAATACCCGATTGGACCAAAGATCTTCAAGAAAGAACAAACCTGCCTGGTGGACATCTGCCATTAACAGGCTATACAATAAGAGAAAGAAATTTCTGTCTGAGAGTTGGAAGGAGTGGACTCAAAACTGGAAATACTCCCGCCTCAACTTAAACAAGCAAATAAGACTCCTTGTAAAGTCATCCTAAGCTAACTAAGAATCCAAATTAGTTTCCACAAATAAGGACAACTGTAAGACATTCTTTAGTTCATCTATAACCTCAAAAGAAAGTCCCAGATTTGAACTGAGCTTGTAGTTAATGGTACTACATATACAAAATCTGTGGATGTAGTAAACCTGCTGGCTGACAGATTCAGTGAAAACTTCACCCCCCCCTGTCCCCGCAGCACATACCCTAAACTATCCCCACCATCTGTCCACCACCTAGCATCTCTAAGTAGCAGGTATTAAATGTCCTCTCCAAGGTCAAAAACACACCCTCTATGGGACCAGATAACATTCCAGGCTGTGTTTTACATGGATTAAAACAGGAATTAACAACACATATTCACTGTTTTCAATCATAGCCTAAGCAGTGGTTTCATCGCAGAGAAATGGAAAACAACTACTGTCATCCCTTTGCACAAATGGGGTGCATCTACTAACACTGAGAACTATAGACCCATTATCTTGGCTAGCCTTATCTGTAAGGTCATGGAGCGAATCATCATGGACCTTATTAACAAAAATATGGGAAATCTCCAAACACTTGATGCCACCCAGTTTGGCTTTGTCAAGGGAAGATCATGCCTGTTAAACTTGATGGACTTCTTTGAAACAGTTACCAAAGCCCTAAATGACAGTAAATCTGTGCATATGACCTATCTAGACTTAGCCAAGTCTAGATAGGCCAAAACGTTTTTCAACCACCTTTTCCAAAATTTGCAAGTTGTGGGTAGAGGGGTGGGTTAAAGGCACTTTTCCTTCTTAGTGTGTCCTTATCCACCATACCACTCTTTCCTTCAAAGAAAACTTCTAAATTTAACTTTCTAGTGAACATTTTTAAATCTAAAATTAAGTCCGTAATGTTACATTTTTTCTTAGGAATAAACTTAAAACCTTTAGCAAACAGTGCAAAATACTCTCTAGGTGCATCTATCTTACTGCAATTAAAAATGTGGAAATTGTCGAGTGTATACACATTCTGGTTGAAAAACATTTTAGGGAGGCCATTCCAAAAAATAGAGTTAGACACAACCTCACTAGGAATGAAAAAGAAATCTTAGATGGTCTTAAAAACAATAGTAAAGTGAGGGTAATGAAGCCCAATAAGGGTGGGGGGGGGGGGGTAGTGCTAATGGAAACAATTTTGTATGAAGGTAAGATGCTGGAATTGTTGGGGATACAAACACCTATATGAAGATATCAAGAAATGAGATCAATATTGCCTACAGGTGAATTTATTTAATTCTTCAGAACCTGCTCTTTGAAGGGTTGATTGATCTAGAGACCATAATTTTTTTAAGGAATGACAGACCTAGAATCCCCACAATATTTGGTATCTCCAAGGTCATTAAGAACATTATAGACCCCCCTTTTAGACCCATAGTGGTAGCACATGGCTACAAAATGACACCCTTGGACAAATTTCTTGACTGTAAGTTAAAACAATGGTGGGGGACTGAAAACGAGATTTTGAAAGACTCCTGAGATTTCCTTAGAAATATACCATTATGGGATGAGCCAGGTACATTAATCTTTGTAACTATTGATATCAAAGATTTATTCTCGGTTATTCCCCATAAAGAAGGGCTTGAACTTTTTGAGGAAGCACTGGTTTTAAAAAATAAGGGAAATCAGAATGATTTTCATTTATGCTTGGTGTTGATGGAGTTGGTCTTAAAGAACAACTTCATCTTCTTCGGCGGGGAATTTTTCCAACAGATTAAGGGAGTGGCCATGGGGGCTAACTGTGCTGCCACATATGCAAATATTGTTTTATCCATGTGGGAGCATAAATACATTTTGAATTCTGACTTTAGGTAGTGTTAGATCATGTATAAATGTTTTTTGGATGATATATGTATTTTTTGGAACGACACCCAGAGTAAGTTTTCTGTAACAATGGACAGGATGAATTATTTAGATATCAGCATACATAAGGTTAAGGATGGTCTTAAATCAACTGTTTATAGAAAAGAAACGTACTTGAATTCTTTTTTGCACTTTTCTAGTGCACACCCCATGTCCCAAAAAAGAAGTATACTAAAGAGACAATTTTTAAATATTTTACCCTGAATAGTTGATTCTTACTATTCCAAAAGAGTTTATTGTCTAAACGAGGCAGACATTTTTACCCTTCGTTGAGTAAAGGACCACCAATTACCAGAGTACCCCCAACAGAAGGCATGGGGACAAGATTTGATAGAGCCTTTATTATGGAATATAATGGTGATTCAAAGATTTGATGAGATATTATTTTTAATGAATGGGGGACATTTTTAGATTTCACAGACCTTTCTTTCTTGAAGTCTAACAAACTCTAGATAACATACAAGAAGGGGAACAATATTAAAGAATTGCTTGAGAAACAGCACTCAGGTGGGCCAGGGGAAGCAACCATTAGAAGGACAGGAACCTTTAAATGTGGATCATGTTCCCAATGTGTCCACATTCTGAATGAGAGGATGGTTAATATTCCAAGCAGGAATATGGTGATTACGGTTGATTCCTTTTATAATTGCAACACTACAGGGGTTATATATATTTCAGTATGTAATTCCTGCTGTGCATTCTATATTGGGAAGATGGAAAGAAGGTTAAGGAACCGTATCTATGAGCATCATAGGGATATTAGAAGGAAACCAATGCCCTATACAAATACACTAAAAACTGTATTCGGGCAAAATTTAAGTTTTTTGTTTTGGAAAAAGTCCCTATAGATCTAAGGTATTGGGCATGGGAAGTGAAACTGGAGTATAGAGAGCTTTTTTGGCAAGTTAAACTACAAGCCAATCGCTTCCTTGGCCTTAATGGACACATTAATATAGCCCCTGTTTTAAAACTAAGAGCTGCAAAACTGTAAGGGTGTTTGAAAGTTCCCAGCTTATAAGAACTATTACTATGTTACACAGGTTGTACACTAGAGGGGGCATGAGTGTAAGTCTTAAGAATGAAAGTGTTTTCACACACTGTTT
The DNA here is from genome assembly GCF_019279795.1 of Protopterus annectens. Lineage (NCBI taxonomy): Eukaryota > Metazoa > Chordata > Ceratodontiformes > Protopteridae > Protopterus > Protopterus annectens. Next base: position 830,853,035 of record NC_056746.1, read on the forward strand.
TTTACATAAAGTTTTTTTATTTGTATTGGAATGTATTTTAACTGTTTTATTAACATTTTGTACATGAATTTTATGATTATATTGAAAATTAAGTTGGTATATTGCAAAGGGTTGTTTATGTGAAGTTTTTTAACTTTGTATGTTAACTGAGTTTAATGAAGTATTTTACTTGATTGGTTAGTGATAATTACAGGAAGTATAAAAGGCAGGAGGGAAGTTAATGTTCTTTTAATCTGAGGAAGTCTAAGTGTGAGGAAAATGTTTCCGTGCTTGACTGTGCATTAATTAAAGTCGTTTTTTTCATTTATTCAAGTATTTCCATTTGTCCAAGGACTCTGCTTTCCAGTGGGGTATGTTTGGTGGTTACTAGTGAATTTTACACCATTTATTTCCTTGTGTTTTTGCTGCTAGGCTTACAATTCATGTTAAACAGAACCCCTCATTGACCTGATTTGAGGTCACTTTGGAAAACTGGATGGGTAGTCGGAAATTCACCTTGGGAGTTCTACCTTTGTCCCTCTTCTGCAGGGGCAATAGGTGCTGATTTTAGTGTCTGCTTTAAACAGACACTTGGGAACAAGGGTTGAACTTGGTTAAACTTGAAAGGGCCCTAGAGCCTTTAGCCTAGTAACCTCCTATGATCATATGATCCTTTGATCCTATGGCATCCAGGTAGAAGGATGTGATAATTCCACTATATTTTAAACTCATCACACTGATCAATGACTATAATGTCCCCTTCGATATGTACCAGTCCAGACATATGACATATCTTGAATGCCCACAATGCATTCTTACTAAGAAAATCAAGGGCCTAAATCATAAAAGCTATGACGACTGTCTCTAAGCCTTGTCCCTCTTCTCAGTGTTATACAGGCAACCGAGGGGTGATGGCTGCCACGTGTACAAAACCTCAGGAGACCATTTCCTGTCAGACCTACTGTACATTTGCAAGTCCAGTGGGGGGCATAAACACCCACTCAACATATCTCAGTCTCTTTTGCAACATAACTAGAACATTTTGGAGAGATAGTATGTATAACAGAGAATGCCACTTCTTTGGAATCATCTTGCTTTACACATAAAGCAAAATACTTTTCTTACTCTATCCAGACATAATCTGGATGAATGAATGGGTAAGGGAAAATTATTCCTTGGTTTTGCACACTAGTCCCTGAAAGATAGGAGAAATATGTAAATGTTCTTTTCATGCCTGGGTTATTTGTACTTCAAGTGTAAGGGCGAACAAGTTCATTAGGGACCTGGGGACCCAAGTTGATAGCAATCTCTCATTTGACAACCACGTGGCCAAAGTGGTTAGAAAAACATTTTATATAGCCAACCTTATCATGAAGGGATTCACATCTAGATCAGGGGAGGTCATCGTGCCTCTTTACTCATCCCTCATCAGGCCCATAATTGAGTACAATGCCCCTTTTGGGATGTACCATACCAGACACCTGCAGAAACTGGAAAGACCCCAAAAGTACCTCACCAAGAGGCTCAAATGGCTCAAACAGATGCCATATGCTGCCCGGTTAAAGTAACTCCAGCTCTACTCAGTGGCATACCGCCTGCTCGGAGGTGATCTGTGCCTGACGTATAAAGCCATGTCTAACCTGGAATTAATGGACATGCTGCACCTCAGAAAATCCAAATCCCATCAAGCTACGCACTCGAGAGACTTGAACCTCAGCACTGAAATAAATAGGACATGCTGGAGGGACAGATTCATAACTCAGAGGCTCCCTTCACTCTGGAATAAAATCCCAGTCCAGGTTAGGCAGAGTCCCTCATTGACTCTCTTCAAGAGGAATCTTGATGAGTGAATGGGGGATCATAGGTTTACCCCAGGTATCACTTCTGTGTCACTGTTAGACAGAGGCACAGTATACTAACCTCGAAAAAGGGCATAGCAAAATTAATTTAAAATGGGTGGTGAAAGCCAAACACACTCTGGCTAGGCTTATAAATGCCCTAGGGCAGATAGCCTAGTATGAACCTATGAACCTATGAACCTATGATAATACTGTAGGACTAGGCTACTAATGATACTCATGTTCCAATAGCCTAGTCAGTATCTATAAACCTATGAAACTATAAAATGCATTTGCTTACATAAAGTAATGTTTTTGTTTAGTGAGCGTACCCTGGGAGCTCCTGTTATCATGATGCAGCTGCATAAGATGAGTAGTTAGAACTAAGATGGTTCATTAACATAGGACAAGGATGAGAAGAAAGAGCAGTAGAAATGTGATACAATTTGCAACTACTTCCATGTATGCTGTACTGCTTAGCTTGTGTGGACATGAAAGTAATTTAAGGCAAGTGCATATGCATGGATTTAAAGGCATATTTAGAGTTTTAATGGAATATTAGGTTACATCTACAATATCACTGCACTTGAGTTGTTATATTTGCAAGTGTATACAAGGTGTCTGATTTAAATTTGTTTTAGTACCAATACTTGTAATTTTCATTTTGCTATGGAATTTGGTCAGTTCAACCTGTTTTTTTTTTAGTTTTTTTTTTTTTTGCATTTTATAAATTGCAATATAAGGCCAGTCTTTTTTCTAATTTTTGATGAAAAAGTTGATATCATGTCCCTTTTTTTCTGTCTTGTGTTTCTTTACTAGTTTATTTATTAACATGACTGCAATTCCAATGAATTTAATTTTGAATCTTGCTCTTACAAATATTTTTCACTGAACAACCACTCAAACAGCTTTTCTTTGAATTTTAGCTCAGAATGACTTGTTAAAAAATGACAGTTCTAGATCCAACAACTTAAACTATATTTCACTGTGAGTGAACTTGTAGCAAATACAGAAAAAGACACATTGCTTCATGTAACAGACGAGGAAAGAATTTAAGTATTTAATATTATAAATTTAATGGGGGGGGGAAGAAAGAGAAAGGCAAATGCCTGAATGAAAGAAAAATTTCAGCCTCATTGTAAGCCAGAAAGATTATACTCTAAGGCATTTATGTTTTACCAGGGATTAAGGAGTTCAGAAATCAACTGGTGCTTGTTTGACAGAAATGATAAGAACAAGACCGAGTTTAATGATTTGGATGATTCACTGACAAGACACAGCCTTGTGTATAGAATTAAACATGATCAGATAAAAAAGCTGTGAAAAAAGAGACTGAGACATAAGGACCAGTAACTCTCCCAGTTTTTGTAAATTCAGCTATTAGCTAGTAAGTACACTGGCTGGATGCAAGTAAAGAAGAAACTCAGAGAGCCCGAAAGAAAATCAACTAGAAAAAGTGAAGAGGAAACTCTGACTGGGAAGAATCATGCAGCTGTTCAACAAAAAGAGACTCAATATCCATCTTTGGTACAAGGGATGGCTTCCAATAATGTAGAGGAAAAAATAAATCAAATGTGTCCAGAGCTGATTAAATTAAATGCAACACTGAAGAAGTTTATCAATTCAAATAACAAAAGGCTGGAAAAATAGAATAAACAACCATTCAGAGGAAGACGACCAGCAACACTGAAATTAGTGAATATATGTGTGAAATTGCATCAAAAATATTTGTGAAATATGGCTTTACAAGACAAAAATCGAAAGCTTAGACTTGTTGACTTTATTAAAATTGTGAGGGACTGTAAAGCATGTACCCCACTTCATGGTTTTATGCTTGGAAGGACACTATAAGGAAAGAAAAAAAGCAAATGTAAATGAAACAAATTTTGTTCTTAATATTTGTATAAAACATTTCACAGTACAAATTGCATGTTGTATAGCAAAGTATTTTTCAGTTATTATTGTACAGGATAAAGATACTAAAGTAAACAAGTGCCTCTTTCCTTAGTTGTTTAGTTTTATGAAATCTAAGCATTACAATGTAAAAAGGCTGGACCAAAAACATGTTTAAGTTAATATGCTGTAATATTGGATTGTTGAGGTAGTGAAGGGGGTGTAAAAGTGCATAGATTATAATATATGTAGAGGTGGTATATTTTCTCTTACTTTTGCATGGATGAATATCTGGATTAAGGCACTTAGCTTAATCTAATTATATTTTTGTGTGTGTTTAAGCAAGTAAATAAACCACAGAATGTAATGAAAGGTTTTCCTTTAGCAAAAAAAGTTCAGTGTGAGTTGAAAAGTCTGCAGCTGAGGGCAGTTGTACATTTTTTCTTATGTTTCCATGTAAACAAGCTGATGACAGGGCCAGGCAATAAAAGCCAGAACACTTTTTTAGAGCTAAAAGTAATATTTTCTGAAAGCATACAAGTTTTTTTTTCACATCTGGGAGGGAAATAAAGATAAGACAAAAACAGGCAGCAGTTAGTGTAAGTAAGAGTGTAGGCTGTAACATGCGCCTTTGCATGGATAATCTTAATTTTAGGTTAGGCAATGCCTATGGTTGCAGCTGCCAATTTGGGACAATTGCTCCTATCAGGGGGATTAAACATTATTATTTGAAGATATACATAGTTTTATGTATTTGTTTTAAGGCAATAGGTTATGTGTGTGCTCTGAGGAGTGCCTTTTTGTGTGAGGGTTTTCAATAAAACACAGTGTTGTAACATTTGATATAGGTTCTAATGGAGATGACAAGAAGCAGCTGTACAAAAGATCAAACTGAGAAACATTAGTGAGTGCATGTAACACAAAAGTTGGAAACAGACATTTAATAAAGCTACTATGTAAAATAGAGAAGAATACTAACTTCTTATCATGACAGGTACACTATACATTTTATTTTTGAATTTGAATAGCCTCACAGGTATAGACAAAAAGTTAAGATAATTGAATCATGTTAAGAAATGCAGAGTGCAAATACAATGCCACAGTTGACAGATTTGTAAAGAAGTGAACATCGGAAACTGATAAAGAAATAATTTCAGGATGGAGATTCAGCACAGTATCAGGGACAAAGGAAAAAGGAGCATTTACACTAATTACTAGATGGACTCTAATAGTGATAGAACAGGAAAAAAGATAGATGTTTGGCAGTAAGGGGCTACTGGCAAGGGAGGAGGATTATGCTGGCAAGTATTTATAGTCCACTTAAAACTGCTATTCTTTCTAGAATTTAACAAACTTTTGGGAGGGAGTATTACTTATAGGTGGGGACTGGACCTTGTCTTGCAAAAGCGTGGGTTTATATGGGGGGCCTAGAAGAGAAAATATAACTAAAGAGGGTAGATTTGTGAAGTAATTTATGAAAGTATTTGGTATGGAAGACATGAATTCAGTAGTAGGAATTTGGAGAACATTTACTTATTATTCCTCAGTGTACAATAATTAGGTTAGACTAGATAGCAATTATATTTCATGGGAACATATGCATTTAATCGAAAGCTTTGATTCACATCCAATAACTATTTCAGATCATGTTCCAATAACTAAGATAAAACTGTAGGGTAATGAAGCAAAAATGAGTCACAGGAACTTCCTAACTACTTGTTAAAAAGAGAGGAATATAAGCAATGGGTAGTGGAAATAATTTGCCAAAGCATTATATCCCACTGCAGTGATACACAACCCAACCCAGGCCCAACCCCCCCCCCCTCCAGCCCCAGCAAACCAAACAAATCTCTCATGCTATCAACAATAAATCTCCAAAGCTGTAGAAACAAAATACCTAACTCCAGGTGGGAATTTCACAAAAAAACACAGTATTATAGCAGCTACCAAAACCTGATTGGAATCATATGTAAAAGACAGAACCCCCCCCCCCCAGCTTCTCATGTCTAAGAACCGATCAGCCCCACATGAGAGAAGGGAGAGTAGCAATACTTTCCATAGCAAATAAACTTTACTTCCCTACTCAAAACCAACATCCAACTTCTCCCCAGCTGCAGTATCAATCTCTGTATTAAAACTTAACAATCATAAAAACATTTGCATAATTACTATGCATATACCACCAGGAAACTAAATACTAATATTATAGAACATACTTGCCTGGACATCCCAAAACATAGATAATGAAAATATTCTAGTTTGTGTAAACATTGATTGGCTAGACATTTCCCAAAAGAACCCCTCTAAAAAACATAAACCTTTACAAATTCTCCCAACTAATTCAAGACATCAGTAGACCCCACAAAACTAACAACTGGGGCTTCACAATAGACTGGATATTAGTGTCCAGTTATAACAATATCACCACTGCAGGCATACTACCTAATACCATTAGCGACCACCACCAAGTATGTATCCTACTCAAGTCGTCCCCAACCCCAGGCCAACACCAATACAAATTAACCAGAAATTTGACTAAGTTCCAACCATCTGTATTTAATGAAACCTTAGCTAAAGTAAATTGGGAACACCTCAAATCCCTACCACTTAATGAGGTTGTTGAATTCTTTAACTCAACTTTCCTAGACATCCTAAATAGGCAAGCACCCACCTGGCAAAACTGAATAAAACATAACCATGCAAGCTGGCTCTCAAAATCCACCAAATAAGTCAAGTCCACAAGGGATAAAATCTGGAAATAGGTTCATAGGTTCATAGGTAAGTATTAGGCTATTGGCCCTGGGGCCTATATAAGCCTAGCCAAAAAGGTTCCCTGGCTTTCGCCACCCAAGAAAATTATTTTCCTGTGCTGCTGTCAAGCAGTGCTGCAGAAGTGATCCCCATGGTAAAATTTGTATTTCCCATCCGGTCGTCAAGATTTTTCTTAAAAAGGGCCAGTAAGGCGCTTTGCTTGACATGAATGGGTAGTTTGTTCCAGAGTACCATTCATTTCATGGCACAGCACCACTACTGCCCTCCTCTCCTTCCTAGATACAGTCAACCAGGCATGGGATTCTGGCAAAATAATCATTTCTCTTTACCTAGGCCTCTCCAAAGCTTTTGATACCATTCCCCACACCATCCTCCTCTCCAAACTATCCACCTTCTACATTTCCCCACCTTCTCTACAATGGCTCAATAGATATCTCTCCAATAGGCAGTAATCTACCAAATAGCAACAATCTTACTCTCCCTTCCTCAATACTTCCACAGGTGTACTCAAAGGCTCCGATACTTGGTCCTCTCTTATTTAGCATCTTTACTAACAACTTTCACTCCACTCTGCCACAACGCACAGTAATCCAGTATACTGATGACTCAGCAATAATAAGCACTGCAAAGTCCAGCTCTGAACTCCAGCAAATCACCCAGAATGCCCTTGCCTCTACTGAATATTGTATGTTTAACAATTATCTTGCGCTAAATCCAGCAAAAACTAAACTAGTACTTTTTACCCCTAAGAAAACCATTCCCCTAGATAAAAAAACTCTTCTCTGTACAAGCCCAAGGCAATGCCACTATAGAGGTTGTCCCACACACTAAACTACTAGGCATTATTATAGATGAAATCCTTAACTTTGACCTACACATAAACAATAACATCATAAAAACACACCAAAAGCTCAGTATGCTCTACAGGCACCAACACTTTCTTAGCCTCTTTACTAGACAAACCCTTTCAATCACCTTTTTATTACTCTCACTCCATTATGGCACCCCTTTCCTCACTAATATCCAAAATTCTACAAAATCCTAACTTGAAATGTGCTACAACAGAAAAGCCAAATTTGCCACCAAAGCCAAATTCTCATCCCATCACTGCAAGTCACTGAAACAATTAAGCTGGCTGGAACTCCCCCACCATCTATCATTCACCCAACTAACTACAGCACACAAAATAATCTACATGTCAAGCAGAACACCTCATTGGCCCTCTTCAAAAGGAAACTTGACGATTGGATGGGAGATAGAAAATTTACCCCGGGGATCACGTCAGTGTGCTAGACAAGGGCGCTAGACAAGGGTCCAGGGAAGTAAATATTGTGGGAAGAAATATCCAGGGAATTGTTATGGCTAGGCTTGTATAGGCCCTAGGTCCTATAGCGTAGTACCAACCTATGAACCTACAGACCCAAAGACTATCATGCTCTCTCGACACTACTCAACCAATACCAACCCAGCAGGCAAATAAGATCTGAAAACCATCTACTTCTAAAAGTGGAAAAGCCCACCTTACCTGCTGGTCAACTCCTTTATTCCTTCATCATTGCCAAACTATGGAACTCACTTCTACCTTCTATAACAAACACAGGCAGCACCACCACTTTCAAACAAATACTGAAAAAATCATCCCATCTGTTCCTGGCTATGTACCTGGTCTATAACCTAACCTCTTCCTTATCCTTGTATGATAACTAAACTCCTATGCTTTTTGCTAATGCTGACTGATGACATTTTCTCCATAATTATTATTTTTTACCACTTTTTGATACTGGTACAATAATGCTGATTAATATATCTCTGTTTATACCTCTCTGACTGAATTCATCTGACAACAAACAAAATTTCTGCTTTTATGTATATATTCTGTATATATTACTGTAAACCCTATCTGTAACACTGTATCCACTTTTGTACCAATTAATGTTTAATATTTTCTGTATCTATGATCTTGTCAGAGCTTTTTTCCCCAGGCCTCCACTGAAAATGGGCTCTTTTAGGTTCAGTGGACTTTCCCAGTAAACAAATGTAATAAATAAATAATCAATCAATCAATCAATAGATAAATAAATAATTTATTCAAAAGTTATTAGGGAATATAAAATTTTCTTTAGAAGTCATAGCTAGTGAGTATGATAATATGAAAATGAAGTTTAAAAATAGGGTAGAAATAAAAGAAAAAGATATGGTTTAGAAGTAACAGGAATTATTTAGAGGTGCTGAAAAAGTTTAGAGTATTGGAGAATAAGAGGAATTTCACAGAACTAGAAGATATGCAACTGCAGAGTGCTAAAGAAAAAATAAAGTAGTATCTGAATGATATACATGAATTTAGAAAGATTGCTGTTAAGCAACTGTTTTTGATAGTAACTCCAGAGTACAAAAACTTTTAGCACACCAACTTAGACAAAAGAAAGTAGAAAGGCCTGTTACCAAACTTGGGGAGCCTATGACAAAAATATAACCAGAGATCCTATAGAGAGTATTAGAAGTATGCTGGAAATTTTATGAAAATTTGTATAAAGCAGGGAAATGTGGAAATTAAGAGAGGAAATATTTATGGAAAAATCAAGTATCCCAAGGTTAGAGGTAGATGGAGCTCAACTATTATTATTTAAGGGAGGAGGAGCTGTGATAAAAATGATGACGTACAATCAGACTGCAGGAAAGTCTCCAGGAACAGATGTCATTCCTGTGGAAGTTTGGATGTTAGGAGGGAAGAAAGTGATAAAGATCTGGAAGGTTTTGTTCAACAATATTTTAAAAGGAGGGGAAGCATCAACATCCTGGAAGAAAGTTGTGGTGGCCATAATACCTAAAGACAGCAAAGTCCCATCAGACCCAGCTTCATATAGGCCTATTTCAATTTTAAACCACGATTATAAAGTGTTTATGTTTATAATAGCTAAAATAATTGCAAAGGTGTTGCCCAAAACTGATAGATATGGATCTATAGGGTTTTATGGAGGGGAGGCAAACATCTGACAACATTAACAGAACAATGAGCAGAAAGTAAGAAAATACATCTGTTATTGATGGGTCGTGATGCAGAGAAAACATTTAACAAAGTAAGCTGGGATTTTGGGAGCAGGGTAAAGGAACATCTGTGTTCCCTGATGCAATATTAAGGTTAATTAGGAGAGTATATGAAGAGCAGCCGAAAAAAGAAAAAAAAGAAGGAGGAGCGTATATGAAGGATCAGAGACAAAATTAAAGTGGGAGGGTTCCTGTTTAACAATTGTATTTGAACAGAAGAGCTAGGCAGATGTGTCCTCTTTCCCCTTTGCTATTTGGTTTATATTTAGAGCAATTGGAAAGGAAAATAAGGGAGTCAGAAATTTAAGGATATAATTTGGTATGGTAATAAAGAAAAGTTGTCTGTAATTGTAAAATATATTATTTTTGTATCTGCCAAAACCATAAAAAAGACATTTTGGTGTTTTGGAACATGTTCAGACAGTTTCATGTCTTTTTGGGGTATAAAATTAATGAAGACAAAAGAAAGGTTATAGCTGTAGACTATGTACCCAGACATGAATTGGACTAGCTATGCCCATTTTTATGGAGACATGATACAATGAAATATTTAGGAGTATGGATTAAAAATGATTCTGTTATAGCAGCTAAGAATATATTGGAAGAGACTAAACAACAGATAATAAAAAACAGAAATTGGAATCTCTTGCTTTTGGATATGTATAGCAAGAAACAAGCAATTCATTTTTATACACAGGTCAGGCATATTTTTATTTACCAGAGAAGAAGTTAAGAACAACAATTAGTAAAGAGTTGAAGGAAATCATTTGGGAGGAGAAAAGGGCAAGGTTTAAGTGGGATAAGTTGATCCTTCAACAGAACAAAGGGGGTTAGGATTACCTGCTTTGAAGGGATATTTTGAAGGACTATATCATTGGTAAAAAAGTTACATGAGCCACCTCTAAGTAGGCTCATGGTATCTTTATACCACACTCCAGCAAAACTTCAAAGGGTGTTACCATCTATTCAAAAACTATGATCTGCAAGTTTGCTACTAACTCATATGCAAAATCACATAGCTGGTGCTTTTAATTAGAGCATATTTGCAAGTGGATAAATCTGACTAATTTGAAAAGAAAAACACTTAGAAGTTGAATGGTTTCTTTCTAAATTATTTACATCTGTTTATAAGTTAATTCAGTGACAAGCATGTGCAAAGTCAAACTGTGAACTAGAGTGATGTGGTACAATAATGAAAGGGTGGCCAGATAATGCTACATTACTTTGTCCAAGTGTGTGTGTGTGTGTGTGTGTGTGTGTGTGTGTGTGTGTGTGTGTGTGTGTGTGTGTGTGTGTGTATCTAGATGGGCTTACCTGTATTCAAGGTTTATTAGTTAAAGCTAACACAGCCATTACTCCTTCTCCATCCTAACCGTAATACATAAGCCACACGTGGGTATGACCAAGTGTAAAGAAGCACCATGCGGTTCTCGTTTTTGTCTAGGAGCTCTCAAAAGCTTGAACAAATGATGCAGAAATGTGAAGTTTGAAATTTGCTCTGGAATCAAAATCAAAAGGACATTTTGAATTTATCTTGGATGAAAGTGAGTATTGACTTGTATCAGTACAGAGCTAATAATTAATAATTATGTGTAGATTATTGCTTGAAATATTCAGAAGTTGAATAATTACATGAAACCACAAGCCACATTGCTATTGCAGTCTTAAAATCTATCTTTACCTTTTTTTAATTTCTCCAAGTCTTTTGGGTTTCTAATACCATGAAGGGAATGGACTCCATTCCTAATTGAAAATATGATTACAGTTCATGAAATTAGTAATGTTTCAGTCTTTGTTGATAGCCAAAAGTGCTTTTCGCAGCACCTGCCATGTGCCCAGTAATGACTCCTTCTGCAATTCGTATGGAGTTAGCATGTATTGGTAACATATCTAAATACGATTGTAGATTCTTTTTTATAAGACCTGTTGCTCATACTACTATTGGAACTGCCTGGCTATCTTTCTTCCACATTGCTCTCACTTCTGCCTGCAAATCCTGATATTTTATGACTTTGTGCCTCTTGGTACGCAAGACACTGCAGTCACTGGGTGTAGCGATTTCAATGATCAATGCTACTTTTGTCTTCTTTTCATGGACCACTATATCTAGTTTTCTCGCATCTATCTTTTGAACTGTTGGTAGTAGGTGATCCCATGTGATACTGACCATCATTTTCTATGATGTTTTGTACCTCATGTTTCCAGTGTTTTTCAGCTACTTCAATATTATAATGTTTACACAATCCCCAGTGCAACAGTCTTGTCCCATTATTATGCCTTTTGGTATACAGTCTTTCTGCCATTAGTATGTCACAACCAGCAACAAAGTGTGCGACTGTTTCCAATTCTGTTTTACAAAGCCTATGTTTGTCTGTTTCTCCCACATGTTCAATGGACTTTGTAAAGCAACATGTATGTAGCCAACTATCTTGAGCCGTCAATATTAACCTTTCATCTTTTGGTTTGAATTCATCTCTCCTTAACCATATCTGCGTTCGATCCTGATCAACATGCAGTTATTCCAGGAGTTTTCTATACTTGCAACTATATTTATGCATTTTCCACATTTCTTGCATTCTCATCTGATCCTTTGCCTTATATTCTTTCTTTTGTTTTTGGCACATTCAGCTGCTGCCTGATTTTTATCTACTTCTAGTTTGATTTCCATTCCCGCTTGATGCCGATATGCTTCTGCTGGACTAGGAAGGGAAGTCATCTTAGATTTATTCTCCTCATGTTTCAAAACTTTCACTGTGTTTGGGTCTTGTGAGGTCAGCAGATATGTGTGGAGTCCCACAACTGCAGATCCATACATGTAATCATTTTCAAGGAGGCTCATACCTCCTTCAGAATGGGGAATATATAATGTTGGTATGCAATGATTTTATAAATCATTTGATGAAGGTGAGGCATCCTTCTTGTTTTCCTGTCTAATCTATCCAACACCTTTTGGGGCCAGTCAATTGCTCCAAAAATGTAAGTTAAAACAGGAAGAGCAAATTTATAGCTTGAATTTTGTTCCTAGATGTCAACGCTGTTTTCAGGAGTAATTTAAGTCTTGTGAAATCTTTATTACTACGTTTTATTTGCATTTGTTCATATTTTATTGTCAATCCTTCATCAATTCCCAGATATGTATGCACTCCCGCTTGCTCACTTTCTTTTATAGCACATTCTTGTCCCAAACTGATTTTTTTTTGTGCTGCAGCCTTCCTGCTTTAAAGGTTGCTTTTGCACATTTATCAAGACCATATGACATTCTTATATCTTCTGAAAAAGTTTTTACTACTTGCTGTTGTGCTTTCAGTTCATCATCTGATGAGCTATACACTTTTAAATCATCGACAAAGAGAAAATGAGAAGTCTTTACACTTTGTTGCTTTCTGGGAGACAAATTATAGCCATGACCTAATCTGTTAAGCAGACAGCTTAATGGGTTAAGGGCAAGATAAAAGAGCAACAGTGACACTCACCCTGGAATATTCCCTTTGGATTTTTATCACTGAAGTAGTAATTTGTCCTTTATCATGGCTTAACTGCAAACTGATTTGTTACTCTTTCATGGTCACTGTGATGTAGTTTACCAGTGTAGGGTGTATCTTATACATTTTTAAGCACTCTTTTATCCATTAATATGGGATACTGTCAAACGCTTTTTTGTAGTCAGTCCATGCCACACTTAGATTCTTTCCCTTTTTACAGTTCTCCACTATGATTTTATTTAACAACAAATTTATTTTATTTTACATTTGTTGACCGGGCTAGTCTGGCTGGATACATGTCCATTTTCAGCAGAGGCCCGAGGAGAAAAGCTCCACTAAATACTAAGTACATTACATAAACAAATCATTACTTTAAAAAATATCAAAAATTGGAGTTATATCAACCTAATGACTAAAAGATCATTTCAAAAGAGAGACAAGTTTCCAATATGAAGTTTGTTGCAAGATAACAAATTGTACATAAAATGAATATACTTAAATCTATACAGTGAAAGGAAGAGAAATGAGAAAGGAAGAGATGAAAAGAGTGAAGAAGAACTAGCGTATGAGGAAAAGGTTAGTCAGGTGTACTGCAGGAACAAAGCCAATGATTTTGGTAGTACAGTTTAATTTTCTGTTTGAATTGTGGCAGGGATGTGGTCAGAGTTATGTCACTAGGTAAAAGATTCCAAGTTCTACCTATTGTGTTAGTGAAAAGAGAACCACCTGCTGTGTTGTTTACCCTTATTGCTTTAGTCATGAGTTTATTAGAGGAGCGAAGTGAGTTAAGGTTGTTGTAAGGGATTAGAAGTTGAGAGAGTATTGGGGTGTTGTCAGGAAGGTGTAATATGTTGTGAGCTATAGTGAGTTGAGGAATTAAAAGGTAGTTTTGAAATTCGAGCCAACCAAGTTGTTTTAGGTTTATACAATGGTGGGTTCGGAAGGGGTTGCTGGTGGCGAGCTATGTTGTGATAGCAAGTTATAAGTTTGTTAAGATTGATTTTCTTAAGGTTTGTATAAATGGGGGAAGCATAAAGGAGAGTTGATAAGAGGTGAGATTGAGCAATTTTTGTTCTAGTTGCTGGGGTTAGAAAAGGTTTGATACGATATAGGGATCCAAGTTTTCTGTTAACAATCTTGATGGTGTTATTAATGTGCTGTTCCAAGGAGAGATTATAGTCAATGGTTATTCCTAACAGTTTTGTAGTTGGGTCAGGTGAGATGATAGTGCCATTATTTGAGGAGATGGTAAAGTTTAAAGGGGGGGACCTAGAGGTGGGGGAGAAGAGGAGGAGTTTAGTTTTATTGGCATTAAGTAGGAGAAACCGTCTAGAAAACCAGGTTTCTACTGTGTTAAAGGTATTTTGGGTCAGTGAGCTCAGTTCAGTAGAGGAAGGTGCTGAGCAGATAAGGGTAGAATCATCTGCATATTGTATGCAGGTTGCTTGTGGGATTGCAGTTTGAAGATCGTTAATAAAGAGGGAGAACAGAAGTGGACCAAGAATGGAGCCCTGGGGAACTCCGATGGAAATGGGCAAGAGGGATGAGATATGGTTATCCCATATTACTGCTTGTTGTCTGTTGTTAAGATAAGATCTAAACCAATTAATGGCTAGCTTATCACAGGAGAGAGATTCAAGAATGTTAATTAAGAGAGAGTGGTTGACCATGTCGAATGCTTTAGAGAGATCAATGAAAAGAGCAGAAGAGAGAGTATTGTTGTTTCGATTTTTGTTGATGGTATCTACAAAGGATAGAAGGGCGGTGGTGGTACTGTGGTGGGGTCTGAAACCATGTTGGCAGTTTGCTATTATGCTGTGAAGTGAGAGATAGTGTACAAGTTGCTGATGAATACATTTTCCATGATTTTTGCTAGGGGTGAGAGAAGGGCAATTGGTCTATAGTTGGAAAGGTCAAGGAGTTACCACCTTTATGTAGTGGGATAATGTAGGAGACTTTCCAGATATCAGGGATGGTTCCTTCTAGGATAGTTCTGTTGATAAGTAAGGATATAGGATATGCAATTTCTATGGCAGCTTTCTGAAGGAAAAGAGAAGGGAGCTTGTCAGCGGAAGGGGTACAGGGTTTTAGTTTATGAATGAGTTTGTAGATGAAAGAAGTAGATACAGGTTTTAGAGAGAAGTTGTAGGTGGAGGTAGTTATGTTAGATGGAATATTAGAGTTTTTAGAGTTCATTTGTTTGGCTAGGGATTGAATAGTTTCAGAGAAAAAAGAGTTGAAAGCATTAGCAGTTTGGAGAGGGGTATCTGGGTCAGCATTTTGAGGGGAAGGAGTTTTAGCAATTCCTGGGGAGAGAAGTCTATTTACTGATGACCATAACTGTTTAGAGTTGTTAATATAAGTTTCCTGAAGTTTACAGTAGTAGTTTTTCTTGTCAGAGATTATTGATTTTTTAGCTAGATTTCTAAGCTGGTGGAAATTAACTAAATCAGGGTCCTGTCTATTGCATCTCCATTTTGTCCATACTTTGTTTCTAGCATGAATGAGTTTTTTGGTATTATTGGTCAGCCAAGGGGCAGATTTGGTCTTTACTCTAATGGAGCGTTCTGGAGCATGTATATCAAGTATGGAGAGGAATGTAGTATTAAAGAATAATACTGCCTCCTCCAGGGGAAGTGTTTTTAAGCAATTCCATTTGCATGCTCTCAGTTCAGCTTTAAAAAGGTCTGTGTTAAAATGCTTGGTAGATCGAATAAGCCTAGTATTTGGGAGGTTAATATATTGAGATTTTTGTCTAGTAATGTAGGTTAGGCAGTGGTCGCTGATGTCGTCTGGCATAGTACCTACTTTATACTGTTTGTTAACTGTATTTGTGAGTATCCAGTCTAATATACTCTCTTTCTTACTTGGTTTGTTGATTCTAGTGGTTGAGGTGATGGTTTGGGAGAAACCATGTAGATTAATATGAGAGGAGGGATTGTTAGCATTAATTGTATTCCAGTCTATGTTGACGTCACCTAGAATTATGGTTTCTTGGGGGTAGGTGGTAGATACCCAGTTTAGAAAGTCTTCTAGTATTGGAATGTTATTACCTGGGGGAATATATAAACAAATGATGAAAATGGATTTCTTGGCATTTAGTTGGAGTTTAATGATGATGGCTTCTGTTTTGCTATTTTGGTTAGGGCATACTGGTAGAGTAGAGATGTTAAGTTGATTTTTGAAAAGTATTGCTACTCCACCACCTTTACGTTTTAGGCGGTCATGTCTTACTATGTTATAACCTGGAGGTATAATCTCAGAATTTTTTGTGCCTGGGTTAAGCCATGTTTCAGAGAGGCAAAGAATGTCAAAAGAGTGGGTATCTAAGAGGGCATGGACGAAGGGTATTTTGTTATTTATGCTTTGGATGTTAAGGTGTCCTATGAGGAAGTTATTGTTGCGGTGAGGTGAGCACTGTTGGGGAGGTGTTGAGATAGGGCCAGGATTGGGGTGGATGTCTCCATCTTTTAGGGTAGGATTAACTAGCTTAGTTAAGTAGTTGCTCTTTTGAATTGTTAGGGTTTTTGTTTTTTTGTTAGATTGTGTGGGGTAGGTGAGGTGATGTTGCCTGTGGAATTTAGAGAGATGATAGTTCGGGGTGTAATTAACATTAGAGTAAGGTGTAAAAGTGAGTTGAGTAGAAGTGTGTTTTTGTGAGGAGATGAAATTATTGCTGAGTGAGAATTCAAAGAAGGTGAGAAGGTATGTAGAGAGAAGGGTGGTTGAGATTAAGACTAAGAGTAAAGGTATAGTTAAGTAAGGAGACATAATTTAGTAATCACTTTTAGCAAAGTGAGGAGTAAGGAGGTAGCTACTGTAGAGAGAGAATGAGTATAAGCAAGAGAGGGGTTAATAAATTTAATTAAAAAAGTAGGTAATTAAGAAAGGATTCTAAAGGGAATGAAGAAGGAAAGCTGGAGAGGAAAGAGGAAGTGTACAGAGAGAAGTATAAGCAATGAAGAAAGGTAATAGAAGAATTATGGTATTAGGGCATAGGGAGAGGAGGGGGGAGTGGAAGGGGTGTGTTATGGCAAGGTAACAATATGGAGGGAAGGAGAGTAATTGGATAGGAGGGATAGGGGTGTGGTTTGAGAGCTATAAAGGTAGGACCCCTGGGGGTGGGTGGGAATTGGAGGTAGGGAGGGGAGCGGAGTGAGCCCGCAGGGCCCGCAAATGATCCTTTATTCCATATGACTTTCTTTTATTGCCTGTTCTATTCCAAGGGGATCCAGTACCTGACAGCCTGGGAGGATATATTTGACAGACCATGATGTTTTGCCAGAGATGGCCTTCATCTGTCTCCCCTGGGCTTCAGGCTTTTGGCAAAGGCTCTTGCCTCCCCCATAGTGCCTTTTTTATGCAAAGTCATGAGGACAAAATTACTAAGGTGAAAAATTCCTCTAAATGAAATGCAAAGATCATGCTGCTAAATGCTAGGCATCTTAACATGAAACTGCACTCATTTCAAGCATTCCTCACTTTGGAAGATGCTGATATTTGCACAGTCACTGAAACCTGGTTCAAAGCTGCAGACAGCACCCCGACCTTACCAGGTTACTTGTCCTACCATACTTTCAGACCCCAAACAGAGGGCTACAAAGCCAAATGAGGTGGAATTTCAATATTTATCAAAGACATACACACTTCCAGGCTGGTCAAACAGTATGATGCACAGGAGACACTCCACGTGCAGTTAACTACTGACAAAATACCTATTCAAATCATAGCTAGCTACAGACCCTCAACCATGACTCAGGATGTCCACTTCACCTATCTGGACATACTTGAATCCATCAAGATTCAACCGTCTAACCTGATCCCGGGTGACTTTAACTACCCAGCCATAGAGTGGAAGACCTGTTCTAGCTCAAACATGAACACCCAGGGATTCCTCGACTTCATCAATGCCAATGCATTGGATCAGCTCATCGACACCCCCACAATAGTTGAAAATATCCTAGACCTGGTACTAATCAACATGAGTAGCCACTGTAGCATTCCTACAGTGTCATCTTCCTTGGTAAGGTCCGACCATAAAGCAATCACATTCTAAGTCACCATCTCCCCTGATCCCCCCCCCCCCTTGCCAGGGTCGAACAAAAAAACTTTTCCAAAGCTGATTACAACCTTCTGAGAGCAGGTATAAACAGCTTCACAGCCACCATCCCTTCAGTTGAAACAAGCACTAATGTCCAAGTCTACACCAGAAAAATTATATGAGCACCTATATAGCTGCATGGACTCAGCAATACATGACAGGACCAAATCATCTTCCTCAAGGAAGAGTAAACTGTCTGGTGGACAGAAACAATAAACAGACTCTATAATAAAAGGAAAATATTGCTGTCCATTAGCAAGAAGGAGCAGGTGTCAAGTTGGAAGCAATCTCTCCTTTGTCTGAACAAGCAAATAAGGTCATTGGTGAAATCCAATAAGGCTAACTTTGAGTCCAAATTGGCTACATCCATTAAGGACAATCACAAGGCCTTCTTCGCATATGTCCACAATCTCAAAGGTAACTCCCAAATCTGCTCTGAATTAGTGGTCAAGAATACAACATACACAAATGCCATAGATATAGCTGACTTGCTGGCAGACAAGTTCAGTGAAAACTTTACCCCCCATCAGTAAAGCAGAACATCCCCAGCACCTGCCCCCACCACCCCTCACCACCAGGGAGCAGGTTATTAATGCCCTCTCAAAGTCAAAACAGCCTCCATGGGACCCAACAACATCCTTGGCTGTGTCCTATATGAACTCAGGCAAGAGCTCTCAGCACCACTAGGCACCCTATTCAACCAAAGCCTGCGCACCGGCTTCATCCCAGCAGAATGGGGGACAGCCATTGTCATCCCAGTTCACAAAGGTGGAGCATTCACTGACCCAGGCAATTATAAGCCCATCAGCCTAACTAGCCTGATCTGTGACGCCATGGAATGCATTATTATGGACCTTATAGACAAGGACATTGGCAGCCTCCAAATGCTTGATCCCACACAGTTTGGTTTTGTCAAAGAGAGATCATGCCTGTTAAACTTGGTCACCTTCTTCAAAACAGTTGCCAAAGCCATGAATGAGGGCAAGACAGTGCATACCACCTACCTTGACCTAGCCAAAGCATTTGACACTATTCCCTACTCGGGCATAATAGATAAACTCTCCCAGCTAGGTGTCAACCCATATGTTACCAGAATGGTAGCTAACTGGCTCACTGATATAAGCCACTCAGTCAAAATAGGGGAAGCCACCTCTAGTAGTAGACCCATAAAAAGCAGCATATCCCAAGGATCGGTCTTGGGGCCTCTACTGTTTAGGATATATTTTCTAAGGTAGAAGGCAATGCCAGTGGTCTGTGGCTGACCAAGTTTGCAGATGACTGTACGGTGGGCACTGTCATGAATTCCCCTGGTGATGTGAACATCTTCCAAGAGGGCCTTAACCAAACTAATGACTGGTGCTAGAAGCATGGCCTCAAACTGAATGCCAAGAAATGCATCATTATTCTCTTTGGGGAAAATAGTGTCCTCACTAATTATCACATCAATAACAACATACTAAGCACATAATCAGTCGTGAGGGACTTGGGCACCCAGGTTCATAGCAACCTGATTTTTGACCACCATGTTGCCTCCGTTGTATGGAAGGCTTTCTATATGGCCCACCTCATAAGTAAGTGTATTTCAGCCAGGAACAAGGAGGTCATAACATCCCTGTACTCCTCCCTTATCAGACCCTTTATCAAGTACAATGCACCCTTTGGCATTTACCTTGCCAAGCACATGCAGTAGTTGGAGAGACCATAGAGGTTCCTGACCAGGAAAATTCAGGGTCTCAAACACCTATTCTATGCAGATAGGCTAAAATCCTTGTCCTTTTACTCAGTCTCATACAGACTGCTCTGAGGTGACCTGTGCCTGGCATACAAGGTCATCTCGGACTCAGTGATGGAGTTGCTGCATATCCATAAGTCAACTCCACTCATACAACCCGCACACAAGGTCTCAACCTGGTCTGTGACATTAATAGGACATGTTGAAGGGATAGATTTGTGTCCCAACACCTCCCCCATCTGTGGAATAGACTTCCTCATCATATCAAGCATGGTCCCTCACTAGCCATCTTTAAGAGGAACCTGGATGACTGGATGGGAAACAGAAAATATACCCCTGGGATCCCACCAGTGTCCCTGCTGGACAGGGAGAACAGGTGCTGACTTTGTGGAAACATGGGTGAAATTCTTGGCTAGGCTTATAAGGGCCTCCGGGCCAATAACCTGGTATCATCCTATGAACCTATTACCATTGACTGAGTTTTCTTCTTAATGACTGTAAACTCTGCTGGCATCAATTCCAGTGTATAGTTTATACATCATCAGAAGGCAAGTTATTGGTTTATAATTTTTAGGGTAGCTTGCAGGTTCACTCTTAAGTAGGAGCGTTGTTTTTCCTGTTGTTTAGCCAGGTTGGTGTCTGTTCGGGATATGCATATAAATGCTCATGTCTAAATCTTCGTTCAAAGATGTTAATACTTTTAACCAGAAGTTAGGTACTGCATCTGGGCGGTTTTCCAATTAGAGGCTTTTCTTAACTTTGTTTCAAATTCTCTGGCTGTTACTTCATCCCATTTCATATCCTGTACCTTTGAACTTCTTATTCTTTCTTTTACTTCATCTGTCCATTTAGCATCTTTGTTATGTCCTACAGGATCTTTATAAATACTTCTCCAAAATGTATCTGTTTCTTCTTTTTTGGTGGTCTTTCAATTCCTTTTATCTTGTTTCTCATTTCTCTATAAAACTTTTTTGAGTCATCAATAAATTGCTTAATTTGTACTTTTCCTTTATATTTATCTTCTAAGTTTTTCTGCCTGTGTTGCTATTTTTAATTTATTATTTGTCTTAGTGCATGATAAATCCTGATCTGTTATAATACTGCACATTGATTTTATAATGTCTTTCTGAGTATTTTTGTTGATCTGTTCCGTCTTCTATACTCTTCTAATAGTGTCGCTTCTTATCTTAATTGCTTTATAGCTTTCTGTTTGATACTTCCATGATGGTATTCAGTTTCTCCCCTTCCTTTCCCTCACTACCCTGTGTTCTTGTGGTAGAATTGTATCCATTATTAATTTAGTTGCACAGTAATACATCCTGTTTACTTCTGTTATATTGCATGGATTTCTATTGACAGTCCTAATTATTGTGTTCATTTGTTTTATCAAACTTCTAACTTTTTTGGTTTTATTGACCTTCTGCAGTCTATTTCTTTCATTGATCTTAATATGTCTGTCTATCTCTGTTAAACCAAGCAGCTCTTCTCTTAGCTCATTTTCTTCTAAACTGAGGGCACATTTTTTGTTCTCCTTTTCCTGTGGGGATTCTATAGAAAATTCTGTAGCATCTTCCTGTGGCACATTCTCTTCAATTTCATCCATTGTAAATCTTTGCTTATTTTTAATTTCTCCAAGTCTTTTGGGTTTCTAATACCATGACGGGAATGGACCCCATTCCTAAGTCAAAGTACGATTACAAATCATGAAATTAGCATTGCTTCACTCTTTGATGTTAGACAAAAGTACTCTTCGCCGCACCCACAATGTGCCCAGTAATGACTCCTTCTGCGATTCGTACGGTGTTACAGAAATTGGTAACATATCTAAATACGACTGTAAATTATTTTTTATAAGACCAGTTGCTCCTTCTACTACTGGAACTGTCTGGGTATCTTTCTTCCACATGGCTCTCATTTCTGCCTGCAGATCAATGTATTTTATGACTTTGTGTCTCTCTGTACGCAAGACACTGTAGTCACTGGGTGTGGCAATTTCAATGATCAATGCTACTTTTGTCTTCCTGGACCACTATATCCAGTTTTCTAGCATCTATCTTTTGAACTGTTGGTATTGGGTGATTCCATGTGATATAAACTTCATCATTTTCTATGATTCTTTATGGCTCATGTTTCCAATGTTTTTTCAGCCACTTTGATACCATAATGTTTGCACAATCTCCAGTGTAACAGTCTCGCCACATTATTATGCCTTTCAGTGTTCAGTCCCTCTGCCATTAGTGCGTCGCAGCCAGCAACAAGGTGTGTGACTGTTTCTAATTCGGTTTTGCAAAACCTACATATATCTGTTTCTCCCACATGTTCAATGGACTTTGTAAACCAGCGTGTACGTAATCCACTGTCTTGGGCTGCCAATAATAGCCTTTCATTTCTTGATGTGAATTCACCTCTCCTTAACCATTCCTGCATTCGTTCTTGATCAACATGAGGCTCTTCCAGAAGTTTTCTATACTTGCAACTATATTTATGTTTTTTCCACACTTCTTGCCTTCTCATCTGGTCCTTCACCTTATATTATTTATTTTGTTTTTTAGCACATTCAGTTGCTGCCTGATTTTTATCCACTTCTGGTTTGATTTCCATTCCTGCTTGATGTTGATATGCTTCTGCTAAATTAAGCAGAGATGTCTTCTTAGAATTATTCTCCTCATGTTTCAAAACTTTCACTATATTTGGATCTTGTGAGGTCAGTAAATATGTGTGAAGTCCCACGATCGCAGATCTATACATGTAATCAATTTTAAGGAGGCCGATACCTCCTTCAGAACGGGGAATATATAATCTTGGTATGCACTGATTTTTATAGATCATTTGGTGAGCATGAAGCATCCTTCTTGTTTGAATATCCAATCTATCCAACACTTTTTGAGGCCAATCAATCACTCCAAAACTATAAGTTAGGACAGGAAGAGCAAATTGATTTATGGCTTGGATCTTGTTCCTAGATGTCAGTGCTGTTTTCAGGATCAATTTAAGCCTTCTAAAGTATTCCTTACTAAGCTTTATTCGTATTTGTTCATGTTTTTTTTTTGCTGTTCCTTCATCAATTCCCAAGTATTTATACAATCCCTCTTGCTCAAGTTCATTTATATCACATTCTTGTCCCAAACTGATATTTTCCTGGTGCTGCAGTTTTCCTTTTTTAACGGTTGCTTTTGCACATTTATCAAGGCCGAATGACATTTACCAGTGGGGAACTCCTGATGTAATATCAAATGATGGTTCTTAAACTATGGGTTATGAATGTCATAGTTTTGTGAGCTACTGGGAATTCTGGGATATCATCTCAAGTCCTAGGTATCCACATAGCAATAGACAAGTGGAACAAACAGTCCAGGCAGTGAAAGATTATATCAGAAAACGTGACAAGTCAGACAATTCATATTATATGTCTATTTGCACATTCTAGGGCTCGGAATATACCTGCTGCAGAGCAGAGTGTGTAGCTCTTGTCGTCACATTTTTTTATGATTAGCTGTCTAAATGACTTATCTCGCTCTTATTACCAGTGAGTGGCAACAATTAAAGTACTGCTGAAATACTGCACTAAACATAACATAAACTGCAGCAGATAATCAAAAAAAAACTTGCTATGTTAGCAAAAAAGATAAGAGGTTGAATATAGACTAAAAGTGACGTCAATGACATCGCTCACAGAATGTTCCAAGAACTATGACTCATTCTAGACACCAGATTAGATCAAATCTGATTCAGAGTCCTGATAAACAAGTGTACAGATGAAACAGGAAACACCCCTGATCAAGGAACCCATTTCATCAGATGCTCACTTGTTTACATGTCAAGACTCAAGTAAATTTTCTGAAGAACTAGAGATAGAGAAATCATTTGCATATTTACAAAGTGAAAGTGCTTCCATGGATAATTCAGCTCCCCCTAGAAACTCTGTACTGTCTGATCTTGATTCTGATAGAGTTGCATCAGATATTCAAACTACTTTAAGGGACAAAATGCTCAGACTACTGTACATGAATATAAAAAAATGTACATTCTACCATATACTTTGAACTAAGTAGTTACATTTCTTTTCTTTGCTTAAATGTGCCTGCATATATCATGGTGCTCATACAGTAACAGCAAAGTACAGATTTGAAAAATTGAAATACTGTATGGCTGTATGTAAATATAGATAGATTGAATAGATATTTTATATATATATATATACACACACACACACACACACACACACACACACACACACATGCACACACATATTTATATGTATGTGTGTGTGTGTGTGTGTGTGTGTGTGTATGTATAAATATATATATATATTTATATATATATATATATATATATATATATATATATAGTACCCTTCTATGTCAAGTAAAGTTCCTCATTAGCACTCTTCAAGAAAAATCTTGATGAGTGGATGGGAAATAGGAAATACACCCCAGGGATCACTTCTGTGGCTCTGCTAGACAGGGGCACAGGAAAATAACTTTCTTGGGTGGCGTAAGCCAGGAAACCTTGTTGGCTAGGCTTACTTAGGCCCTTGGGCCGATAGCCTAGTACCGACCTATGAACCTATAAACCTATGTAACCCAGCAGAGAATCGAAGCAGTGAACATCTCTTGTTGTTGCATGCATGTATATGCAAACTGCAGTAAGTCACATATATAGGTATAATTGTAGAAAATAATAAATAGGTAACTCTGATTGTTGGTTCCATTGGGCCAGAGGAATAAAACCCTGACTATGATTCTGGTGACCCAACTTTGATTAGCAGTTACGGTACCTGTTGGAACCAACACAGGGGAGGAAGGGAATAATTCAGCTATGCTGGCTTGATGGAGTCATGAGGTTAGATATAATTCCACAGTAGAATTCTAAGTTTAGACAAGAGATCATATTGTGTTACTGTCTACAAGGAGAGGAAGGAACATTTAATTAACAACATGTAGAGGCATATACTTACATCCTACTGGCCCATTACATGTCAAACAGTGGGGTGTTTTGGGCAAGATCAGGGGAAATTTGAGCTTAACCACAAAACCGCAGTCCCTACCTCTTGGTATAGAATCCCACCAAAGGAAATAAATTAATCTTAGGGCCATCAACCCTAGGGATACAGTAGGTTAGAAGAGCTGTTGGGAAGGTACAGCTTGATGGTCAGTAGCAGAGTAGCATAAAAAAGTATATGTCTTTAAGGAAATTATTGCTGCTGGGATCAATATGTCATATGACCTTTCTCTCTTGGGCAGTTCAGTAAAGGTTCTTGTTGAGCACACATCATGTATGACATCTATTATTCATTCATCTTGACAATGTGTATACTTTTCCAGACAGGTCCATAAACTACATGCATCATGAGCAGCAAATGTCCCTGCACCACTCCTACCATGACTTCCTATGAGAAACCGATATCTATTTCTCCAAGCAAACCAGTTAACAGTGGTTCTAGCTCATGATCACTTTAACAATAATTGGCCAGTTAACAATGATCCTAGCTCATGATCACTTTAACAATGATTGGCCAGTTAACAGTGGTCCTAGCTCATGATCACTTTAACAATAATTGGCCAGTTAACAGTGGTCCTAGCTCATGATCACTTTAACAGTAATTGGCCAGTTAAAAGTGGTCCTAGCTCATGATCACTTTAACAATAATTGGCCAGTTAACAGTGGTCCTAGCTCATGATCACTTTAACAGTGATTGGCCAGTTAACAGTGGTCCTAGCTCATGATCACTTTAACAATGATTGGCCAGTTAACAGTGATCCAACTCATGATCACTTTAACAATGATTGGCCAGTTAACAGTGGTCCTAGCTCATGATCGCTTTAACAATAATTGACCAATTAACAGTGGTCCTAGCTCATGATCACTTTAACAATAACTGGCCAGTTAACAGTGGTCCTAGCTCATGATCACTTTAACAATGATTGGCTAGTTAACAGTGGTCCTAGCTCATGATCACTTTAACAATAATTGGCCAGTTAACAGTGATCCTAGCTCATGATCACTTTAACAATGACTGGCTAGTTAACAGTGGTCCTAGCTCATGATCACTTCAACAATGATTGGCTAGTTAACAGTGGTCCTAGCTCATGATCACTTTAACAATGATTGGCTAGTTAACAGTGGTCCTAGCTCATGATCACTTTAACAATAATTGGCCAGTTAACAGTGATCCTAGCTCATGATCACTTTAACAATGACTGGCTAGTTAACAGTGGTCCTAGCTCATGATCACTTTAACAATGATTGGCTAGTTAACAGTGGTCCTAGCTCATGATCACTTTAACAATAATTGGCCAGTTAACAGTGATCCTAGCTCATGATCACTTTAACAATGACTGGCTAGTTAACAGTGGTCCTAGCTCATGATCACTTTAACAATGATTGGCTAGTTAACAGTGGTCCTAGCTCATGATCACTTTAACAATAATTGGCCAGTTAACAGTGGTCCTAGCTCATGATCACTTTAACAATAATTGGCCAGTTAACAGTGATCCTAGCTCATGATCACTTTAACAATAATTGGCCAGTTAACAGTGATCCTAGCTCATGATCACTTTAACAATGACTGGCTAGTTAACAGTGGTCCTAGCTCATGATTACTTTAACATTGATTGGCCCGTTAACAATGGTCCTAGCTCATGATCACTTTAACAATGATTGGTAAAACATAAGCAACGTGTCAGCATTCATAGTTACAGTCAGTTGTTTCTTGAGTAACCACTCAAGACTGCAGACTCCAAGGTTAAATTATACTGTTCCAAGATGTACCTTGTCCTCCAGTAGGCTCTAATCAGTGCCCTGGTGCTCTCCCTCTATTTCACTGACTACTAGCTCCACCACACTCTTCCTTATGATCCGTGAGTACAACAACAGAGCGACTTCTGAATCCTGTATCCTCACGTAGTGCAGCTCAGCAACAGAAATAAATCAGACAGCTTTGCTCATTCTTATATTGCAATCTTTTGTGTACAAGCAATCCAAATTCCAAACGCCAACTCTCTCTATTCTTTTATAAAGCTGTGACTTCACAGTTGCTTACATAGCTCTCTTCCTAAGTCTGTGGTACCTCCCCTACTAATGTAGCCAACTACTATGCATATCTCATATGACTATGCTTAACAGACTATAGTCTCAGTCTAAAAGTTCTGTCTGAATTAAAGTGCTGTAATTTCGAAAGACATGCGTGCGTAAATGGGCATGCCTTTGTTGAAGGTTGGGCGTCGAACTGGCACCTCGGCGTTTTGTACAAATCTACTGCCAATCATTAGCAGACCGGAGTTCCGTTGTGGCGACCCCCTTACTGGGAAAAGCCAAAAGACAAACAACAACAACTGCTAAAAAAGTGTGAAATATACTAATTCTCTATAGGGAGCACAAAAGCCAGCATTGCTGTAAACCCCCTTGTGTATCACAGTTGGCAACAATTTTGCCATTCTCTTAGTTAGACATAAACAAGTTATAATAATGGTTTAAAATTGAAAATGGTCTATATGGTAATGGGTCTGAAGATTCTTTAGCCTCTGTGGGTAATACAGCTGCCACAGCTTTCTTCCACGAATGTAAGTTCTGTACCTCGTTTTAAACATTGCTAGGGAACCTTCCGAATCGGTATCACTTTCTTCATTATTTTCCTTTCAGTACTCAGTACTTGTTCCTTTTCTTGCTATGTGAGATCCTCCTTCTTCTTCAATACTTTAACCTTTGTCAACTCCCTAAATAGCTCCTGTTATCCCCCTCTCTTATTTCAACTCAATGAAAACATACATTCAAGTTACAAAAATATATATATATTTCAAACCCTAACCCCTTTTAGCTCACAGGGAATACACAAAACTATGTACATTTTATAAAACGGAAGTTACTCTTCTATAGCGAGAGAGTTGCCCTAATGTCCTTCTTTCTTTATTTCTTATTTCTATCATATTTTTAAATTCCAGTTTTATTTTATCCCACTCAATAGCTATCCCTAATGAAGAAATTTCTATCTTCCTTAATAACTCTCATGATAAAGCCGCGGTGGTACAGTGGTAGCGTTGTTGCCTCACAGCAAGAGGTTCTCCTGTTTCATTCTTGGCTGGAGTGCCTTCTGTGTGGAGTCTGCATGTCCTCTCTGCGGTCGAGTGGCCTCCGAAAGACATGCGTGAATGGGCATGCCTTTGCTGAAGGCTGGGCATTGAGCTGGCAACTCTGCACCATAAAAATCTACTGCCAATCATTAGCAGACCGGAGTTCTGCTGTGGCGACCCCCAACCTCAAAAAGCTGAAATGACAAACAACAAAACGTAATAACTCTCATATCATTTCCACTATTGTTCCTTAAATTCCTTTCTTTTTAGCAGATAAGACTTTATTGGTGCATGGTCTGAAATAGTTATAAGATGTGCTTCAGAACTGTCAATTAAATACCCATGTTCCTGTGAAACATAATGTCTGTTTAGTTTAGCCAAGTTATTGCACATGAGGGCAATAATATGCTAATTCTGTCAGCGTTACTGCTAGTTGCTAGTGCATTCACATCTTTCATTCTGTTTTTTTCTCATTTATTTCTTCAGAAATCTACCATCTTTTATTATATTTTCCCTACTAAGTCCCCCTAATGCTTACTATTGTAAATCAAGTTCTAGTCCCCAGCCATAAGTAATATTCTCTGCTGAAAGCTAATTATTTCTTCCCAATTTTTTACGCTTCATAATAGTAGCTTTAAATAGCATATAAATACTTACCAGTGTAATATTTGTTCCCAGCCTAAAACCCCTTATTACCCCAAATCTACTATTAATGCCTTGCTTTTCCTTTTCTTTCACTATTGGAGCACCTCTCAGAATTAATATTATTAATCCCATTTCCTTTGTCCCTGATAATCTACTGAATATCCATTCTGAGATAATTTCTTTGACAAATTCATATGCTCATTTCTATCCAAATGTTTCTCCTGTAATAACGTTGTTTGTTCTCTACACTTCTAAGTATAATTCAATATTCTTTGCTTTATGGTTATACCTGCAATGACATTTACATTCTCTAAAAAATCAATAAGGCAATCATTCTGATAAAAAGCTGTTACTTTTGCATATTCTGAATGACAGTACTTTTGAATATATATTTTCAACTTGCAACTTACATGCATACACTGATGCTTGGCAGACTGAACTTGTATGCTGTTGCAGCTTTTCAGCCTGGTTTGAACCCATGTCACATTTTCTCTAGACTTTTTAATTCAGTATAAACATTCATCTAACAAAAAAATCTATATCTTCAATCCCAACCCACTTAACACAAAATAAATTCACGAAACTTTGTAGACTTTCTAAAAATGGTAGTTAAGAAGTTAGGGCAGCTGCTCTATATAGTCAGCAATGCTCACTGAGCTTAGCTATTCCAAAGTTAAAGATCAAGTGCAAAGATTTTCTTACTTCTTCATTTTGTTGCAATTATGCTATCATCATGTATAATGGGCTTTCTGATTCTTAAATGTTTTTTTTTTTTACTTTAGTTATATCAGTGGAACTATACTTATGATGTTTTAAAAAAACACGTGTTTTTATGTACTGCATGCTGAGTTTCCGATTACTTCTGGATTCTGTATCACCCATTGGCACTTTCTGGTGATGTCATGAAGAAGCAAACAGAGTGTAGTTCAGTAGCACAATATATTAAACTGAAGGGAGTCTTCTTTATACCATAGCTATGTTTTAAGAGTCTGTACATTTTTAGCAACAAAAATCTCATAATCTATACTGAGCATAGCCAAAATATATCCAGGATTTGGTGTGACAGCTGAGTCCAGGCAATCGTTTCCATTGCAGCAGCTTCACTTATGTGACAGATATGATATTGCTGAACCTTCTGTTCGGACTAGGTTTACTACCCATAGAAGGATTTTATATCGGAACAAGAAGAGGGTGGGGATTATTGTTTTCCAATATATCGAGTGATTATATGGACGCTTGATTAAGGACATTCTGCATGTGGAACACGAACGCAGGCTGTTATTGCAGCCACATTTGGTTTTGTTTTAATAGACTAGATCTAATATCTTTTCATTCTTTATATAGTCCAATTTATGCAATTGTTTTTGTGTCTCTAGCTTATTGAGCCATCCTTATGATACTTATATTTAACTACTCTAAACCTTGTATTATCTGATGAACAGAATTTAACACATTGGATTTATGTATTTATTGACAATATCTGTCATGTAGTTAGATTATGATTGTTAGTACGGGACAACTTGATTCTAAACAATATCCAATTTTTCCAACTTCTTACAATCGTGACTAGGAATTTTGATTATTGTCAGCTATATATTCAGTCTTTATTACCACTACGATTTGAAAAGGCACGATATACTTTTATGTATATATCATCACTATTTGGTTTTTGTGACATATAAGGAGTTCATTGAATATTTATAGTAAGAATTTGGCGTGTGAGACGTTATTTATGTAGGCAGTTACCGGGGCTCTTATTTGGCATGGTGTTGATACAACTTTAGCTTATACTATCAGCTCATGAGCTTCCAGCATAGTTGAGTGATTTTTATGCTGGCTGCATTTAACCATTCAAATATTTTTATCATTTTCACTTTATGTATGCCAGACATAACAGTGGGATACTGATGTGTACTATTTTAATGTTATGTCATATATTTTTTTCACCTATGAATAGGTTGGTGTTATTTGGACCCAATATATAGGATACTGTTCAGGCTAGGCCCTTTGACCCTTAACATTGATTGACATATAGTCCACTTTTTTGACTTTTTCCAGCTGTTATATTTGGAATTATATTTTGGGATTAATATCAGCAGGATTTTTACACCAATACATATGTTTTTGTGAGAGGGCTTATAGGTGCCTTTAACATTTGTCAGATATTTTATAACTTATAAACATAAAAATGAAATATTTAATTTTACTGTTATAGATAAAATAGTAAGACCTAGAAGCAACAAATTAGGGTGGCATGAATTATTAAACAGTATGGAGAAAAAATGGATTGTTAAATTAGGAGGTCTCTTTAAACCAGGGCTTAATGAGCATCTTTAATTGGTCACGTGTCCTTCAAATTATGTATATAAAGCATGACTTAGTTACTACACATTAACACTGATGAAGGCTATGTATATGTAAAGCCGAAACCAGTCTGTACTTGTTCTTGTGTGTAGGGCACTTCAACAATAAAGGATTATTTTGGTGCCACTGTATGCTGGTCTCTTATATTTTTTGGTTTGCTTTGACTTTATTAAGACCGTGCAGCTGCCCTACTCGCAGAGGTTTTTTTCTGTTTCAGTTATGGTATTGCTGTCAGGGAGTTAGGTCTGACACCCAGGTAAAGCTGCATGGACATGAAACTGTCTAACACAAGAGATTAACCTGTAGGGTAACATGTCTATCATAGCTACAATTTGCCTATCCAAGATGAAGAACAGGCTTGCAGATCCACTAGTCCACCAGGGAATTCATGGAATTAAATATATTTTTGAAAACAGAACACTTGGAGCCATCCTTACCAAAGTTTAATGATGGCTCACACTATGCCAAACTATGGACAACATGTACAAGCCCAGGCTTTCTCCCACAACTCTAGACGCCTGCAGAACTGCTCTACCTTTATATGGAACTTGGCACCTGCAGCAATTAGAAAGACCCCAAAAGTATCTCACCAAGAGGATCAAGGGTCTCAAACAGATGCCATATGCTGCTCTGTTAAAAAAACTCCAGCTCTACTCAGTTGCATACCGCCTACTTCGAGGCGATCTATGCCTGACATACAAAGCTATGTCAAATCCAGAATTAATGAACATGCTCCACCTCAGTAAATCTAAATCCCTTAGAGCCACATGCTCAAGGGACTTGAACCTCAGCACAGAAATAAATAGAACTTGCTGGAGGGACAGGTTCATAACCCAGAGGCTCCCTTCGCTCTGGAATAGAATTCCAGTTCATGTGAGGCAGATCACCTCACTGAATCTCTTCAAGAAGAATCTCGATAAGTGGATGGGGGATCGTAGGTTTTTTCCAGGGATTACTCCCGTGTCACTATTAGGCAGAGGCACAGTAAACTAAACCTTAAAAAGGGCACAGTATACTCAAATCAAGGGGTGGCATAAGCCATACAGAATCGGGCTAGGCTTATAATTGCCCCAGGGCAGATAGCCTAGTATGAACCTATGAACCTATGAACTGGAGGCTTACCACCAAGTATTCTCTGCAGTACCTAATCTGAAGTACAAGTGAAGCCTCTGCCTTTATAAGAAGCTCATTCAGTTCAGTGGACATTTTTATTCCAGCAGCAATTCAGATGGTGTACAAAACATCCAAACATACTTTATTCTAAACTAAAATTGTAGTGATTCACATACCTGTAGTTTTCAGCCCTAAGAGATTAAACATCCCACACTTGTAAACTATTTATTAAATTGTTACATATGTGGTATTCCACTGTATAGCACACAGTGTACATTGCTTGCCATACAGTGTATAATGCTTAGCCATGTCATGCCTGAGTTCCCTAACTGATTTTAATTAGATGGTCATTATTCTCAGAGTATAGGATCAGCACCAACTACCCCTTTCCATGAGGGACATATAAGTACCACCCCTGGAGTAAATTTACAATGTCCCATCCAATTGTCTAGGTTCTGCTTGAATACAGCCATTGAGGAGCTCTGCTTCAAGTGAAGTGGGAGTTAATTCCAGAGGAGTGGCAATCACTGGGAGATATATCTGTCTCTCCAGCATGTTCTGTTAATGTTACAGGCTACGTTGATAGCCCTGAAGTGAGCAACATTGTAACACCTATGTAACATTGTTATATATGTGTTATTATACTGTATGGCAAGCATTATACAACGTTGTGAAATGAGTTCACTACATAATCTCGAAATTTTGAAATATCATATTTCAAAATCTCGAGACTATATAGCCGAAACCCCTAAATGCCGAAAGACCAGAAGCGCAAAATTCAAAATCCCGAACGTACAACACACATACAGCACACACATACACATACACACAACTTCCCCCCACAGTCAAACATATTATCCTACACTACAAATAAGCAGGGCAGGGGGGCAAGCCCCCCAGCACCCCCCATGTGAGGGGCTGTGCCCCCCACACACACACACTTAAATATACTAACTCCGAGATCGCACAAACAGACACACAAGGGATACTCACACCCACACATTTTACAGTCCCTCACACACACATCACAGTCACAACACACACTAACACACACTAAAGCCCCTAACCAACATACTTGCACATAGATATTTACCTGAATTCCATCTTTCCATCCACAAACTACAACACCAGAAGCGCTACTTCAATATCTCCGTACATCGGGATTTTGAATTTTGCGCTTCTGGTCTTTCGGTATTTAGGGGTTTCGGCTATGCAGCCTCAAGATTTTGGAATTCGATATTCCAAAATTTTGAGATTATGTAGTGATCCCTGTGACACATATGTAATATTGCTATATGTGTGTTATTACACTGTATGGCAAGCATTATACACTTCACTGGGAATCTTATCCTGTTCCATTTCTCTTTTACTACTGTTTATTTGAATATAAATATATTTAGTTAGTTGCTGATTTCTTGTCTGGTTGACAGATTGACTGTGCTGTATTCTATGTAACTTAATGTTTTGAGCTGTACTGCAGGCTACAGTGAACATGTCTACTTACTATAAGCTGTTTGCCCCCAATTATATCATCAAAATGCAGGACCACATGACTCAGAATCAGGAAGTACCTGACAACTGCTCAGCATACAAGAATGCAAACACAAGTTTATTAACTTTAATAAATATGGTTCCAGTGAAGAAATTAAAATTAAAACTATATATTTTAGAATCAGAAATTCCACTTTAAATGACAAGAGCATAATTACTGCAAAAAGTAACAGTAAGAAGGGCATATTTGCTCTTAATCTTTATGTTTAATCGTGTTGGAAGTGCATGTTAGAGCTTGCATTCCCGCTTGCACAGATGCCAGTTGTCTTTGTCCTATCTCTATTTCCCTCCCAAATGTGAAAAAGATTTTACATGCTCCCAAGCAACTGATGAATTAAGAAAAAGTGCACTGGCTATCATTAAATGAATAAACTAAATTGTGAACTGGTAATAATAGTACCTATTTATTAACCCCACTAGGTCCACTGGACACAATCCCTTTTCAAGGGTGACCTGGGAGCAAAGTCTGGTTAAGTGATTTGTTCATGGTCACACAGCAGGGGAAATGAATTAAACTCTGCATCACACAATAGTTCACTGTATTAACCCTCTCCACTACCAGCCAGGCTGGCATGTTTGATACTGAAGTACTAAGGGTGCTGGGGATGTAACCACTTACAAAATTATTCACTTTCCTAAGTGCCAAACTTCAGTTCACTGAACTGCTTGCCAAACTCCCATTTAAATGCTATTTATGATGTTTCTTCTACAAATACCTCAGATCACATTATTCAGTCATATCCTGATTAATTGTCTGCATCTGCAGACTTGCTGTCTCCAACTGCAGAGATCTGCTGATGAAAAAAAAAACAGCTAATTGTTTTAGAAATGCAAGAAACAACTCTTTTTAAGTGTAAGAAAATTACTATTTTCATGCTTTCCATTTTTGATCCTGTTTGCTTAGAATAAAAAAGAAAAAAATGATCTTCTCTGCAGCATAAGGAAGAAGAACATTGGTTTATACTTCCACCTGTTAACTAAGTCTTTGTACTAAGATAATTATGCTTTAATATATACATAATATGATTAATACTTTTATATATCACCTGTTAGCCTAAGATCACAACATTACAACTGCTTATATCTAGACTTTATCTTATTACAATATAATCCCCAAATACATTACAATTAAGAAATGTGATTTCTTACTTTAATATTGGGTCTATATTAGTTCACCGAAATGCAATATAGTAAGGGCAAAGAAATAGTTGGCTAACTACACAGCTTTGCCCTTTTCCCACTGTAGTGCAATCTCAGAGTTGGTATATATAGTTAGGGGGGTGGGGCACTGCCTCCCACATCTGAGGGTGAGGGGGGTGAAGCCCCCCACTTGGGTGGGTTCAATTTGCTTAGATATCAGTTTGTTGTACTGTAAGGCAAGTATTTTCTTGCCCTTGGTAAATTCAGCAAATAAATGATTTTCGCTGATTAGGTGTTCGCTGAAATGACATTTCTGCGAACTAATATGGACCCTTAATATCACTATCATAAACAGTCTCTGATAAGACTCCCACCTCACATTTAATATACACCTACATATTTTACAGAACTACTTTACAATATAACACTCAATTTACTTCAAGAAATGTATTACAAACACGTTGCTAAAAAAACAAAACAAAAAAAACTTTCACTTACAGTCATATCTTCAATCCCTTCATTATCCTTCCAAATATTAATGCTAAAAGAGCATGCGAGTATGATTTAGAGTCCTCAGACCAATTTAGCACAGTCAACAGACGTCTGCAGGGGAATTCAATAAAGCCTACATGGAGTGATTTTCCATGCAGGCAGAGTGGCATGGAAATAACACGGAAACCGGCAGCCATGCAATCCTGTAAACAGAGAAGAGGAACGTGCACAAGCATCCAGACATGGAAGTGTCCATGGCATGCAAATCACCTCATAAGGAAGTTAAATGCATGCAAATGAGGGTGTTTTGCAATCCAGTAAGCAGATAGCTATCTGTGCAGAAGCCGTGTTGATGCCAGAAGTGTACACAGAAAATATCCGTGTACAGAAAAGTAAAAATTGAACAGAGGCTGTAAAAGCCCAATTAGAAGATCAGAAATGTCAATGTGGGCACAGATATGTGCAAAACTATGCCCTGTGAGTCCAAAATGTAATGCAAAATTATATAAAATAAATTTCTTTTAATACCCATATTATGTCTGCGC
The DNA here is from genome assembly GCF_019279795.1 of Protopterus annectens. NCBI lineage: Eukaryota > Metazoa > Chordata > Ceratodontiformes > Protopteridae > Protopterus > Protopterus annectens. The sequence goes on from NC_056746.1 coordinate 830,888,796, forward strand.
AGTGCGCAGCAACATGCAAACATGCCATTATGCAAAAAAAAATAAATTAAAATGTTTAAAAACCAAAAGTAAGACATATGTCAGAATAATACATTATAGTGCCCTGCATGCAGTATATACAATGGTAGGTTTCAGTGGTTGCTAAGGTGGCAGCCTCTGGAATAGTGAAGCATCCAGAGTATGTGCATGGATCTGTATGTAAATGAGCTGAGGTTACCGAATAGCAAAAATGAGCCACTATATCCACAGATAAAACTTGTAAGGGGTGTGTCACTATAAGTTTAAGTGGATTGGAGCTCACCAGCACCCGTTTGTGCACCATTCAGCTCAGCTAAGCAGGGGGGTGTATCTCATGCTGCTAAGCTTTGTTTAGCTGCAGAGCACATGTTTTAGCTGGTTTAAGCTATGCTGACCATGTCTGTGCATGGGGGTGTGTCCAGACTGTTGAGCAATGTTTACACCAGTGCTGCGAATTTGCTCACTGTGTCACACTGCTTATCAGGGAAAGGATTTAAAAAAAAAAGGAAATACCCTGGGAAAGCCAATATTGTATAAATTAGTGATAAGACCAGTTCCACTGACAGTGGGCCATTCAAACCCTTCAATGATATACCTGGCAGGTGGAATGCGTCATAGTCAGCCAATCACACAGGCTGTATTTGCAGCACACCACTATAAAGTATGCATGCACCTTTCAATCTGATTTTTCTCACATTTTCTGCACCACTAGAGTAGACACTTGGGAAACTTTAACTGACAGGATGCTAGGGGCTGCTGCTGCTCTGATACATCTGTATGTGCTAGATGCTCAGGTCTGTTCTGATGCTGACAATAGGTCTTTACTGAGAAGAAGAGTGTTCAGGCCCAGGGTAACCTTCCAGGAGCTACATGAGCTGGTTGTAGAGTGCTACAGGGTGGACAGGGATACACTACAAGAACTCACCAAGCTCTGCCTCCCTCAACTAAGACTCATAGCCAGCAGAAGGGAAACCCTCCCAGTGGAAACAAAGGTATGTGTAGCTCTTAGAACACTAGCTGCAGGTACATTTCAAAGACCAACTGGGGACAAGATGGGGGTCTCACAGGCATCTACATCCAGGGTACTCCACCAGTTCCTGGCTGCCATCAAACACATGCCAGTGAGCACATTTATTTACCACTCATCCCTGAGGAGAGGGCCAGCAGTATACTTCTCTTCCACCATGTAGCACACTACCCTGTGGTACTGGGTGCCATAGACTGCACTCATGTGCACATCAAAGCACCACCTAGTGAGGAAGGTAGAGTCTATGTCAACCACAAGAGGTATCACTCCATTAACTGTGAGGTCATGTGCAATGCCCAGGGCATTATCTTGAGTGTGTGTACAGGCAGACCTAGCAATTATCATGACTCCCATATCTGACATGAATCACAGCTGTAACAGATGTTTGCCGGGGGGGGGCATCCTGTACGGGCATCTACTGGGGGATACTGGTTACACACTACAACCATGGATGATGACACCCATCAGAAATGCACACCCACCTACCAAAGAACACCATAATGAGGCACACGCACAAACTAGAAACATTACAGAGTGTGTGTTTTGGCTGCTCAAGTCACAGTTCCGCTACCTTGATATATCTGGTGGAGCCCTTCAGTACTCTCCAGCCACATTGGCACAGATGTTCATAGTATGTGCCATGCTACACAATATGATCCTGTGGAAACAGCTGTAGTAGGATCATCACAGGGAAGGGATACACAAGCCCCCACCAGTGACAAGGTCCCGCCAGCCACAGCCACAGGGGTACTTGGAGAAGGAACCCCCTGAGCCTGTCCGTGCATGCAGATGTAGGTGTGCCCAGTATGTCCTGGCCTTGGCAAAGAGGCAATTCATATCACATGCACGGATAACCTAGGGTCCTAGGGACTGACACCTCACTATGACTCACATACATAGTAAAAAGGATGCCAGCCACACCACACAGCCTGTACCTTACCATGTATTGGCTGTGTACTGCATGCATCAGAGTCAGCTCTGAAGCACTGTTATCCCAACTGCAGCAGTCACAAGGTAAGTCACTCTTCTATACAACAAATGTATGGGATACTGGACCATGGTAGCATATGTATGGACCTGGTGCATGTATGCAAGGAAACAGAGTGGGATACTGGGCTACCTAGAGAGAACTAACAGCTATATGGGACAACAAAGAACACTTTATGCAGCAGGCCACAAGGCAGCAAAACCCACTACACTATGCAAGGGAATTGCCAACCAGTGGGGGGTCATAGGGCAGATGCACTGTCAATGCTAGAGTCTTCTACCCCCAACACAGCTGTGTTTCATACAACTGCAGTAACAATTTGTTTGCAAGGGTATAGCAGCAGACCACACAATCCCAGGGCTCTCCCAAACACCCTGGCGACATGTTCTATTTCCTTATATGCAGGGGTCAAAGTGTATGTCTGATGTTGATAGTGTCAGGAATTAACCTTTACTTTCTGGTGTCTGGTGTGGCTTAGTGGGATAAGTACATAAGCACAGTTGATGGTGTTTGTGAAAAACTGAGGGGCTGTAAAGAATTCTATGTTATAAATATTAATATGATCCACAGGCTTGTTTCACAAATATAGGAAAATTGTGTTATGTGCCAAGCTTCAAAAATGTAACCACAGTGCACCCTGCCGGAAGAAAGTTAATAAGTAAAGAATTTTACAGCTGTGTGTGATCTCAAGCTGGGAGACAGGATGTCTGGGAAAGGAAATTCTTTCTATTGTCCTCAGGCAAAGATAATTACTAGGCTTCACATGTAAAGTGTCTTTTATTGCTGTGACTTCCTGGCAGGTGCAGACTACAAAGAAATGTTACATTTTAAGTTCTGTGAGCCTGGGAAACTTAAGCAGAAGTGTTAAAAATGATGTAATCTGAAATGACTCAGCAGTAATATGTATTGTCAATTTAAAACTTTCTCAGAGAGAAAAATTGAGAATTTTGTATTTTGTTCTGAGTCTGAAAATGACTCACCAGCACTGTGCCTTGCTCTGTAAGTAAGACCTAGATCTTAGCATTTTTCTTAGAGATAGATAGAAATACAAGCTTAGTCTAGCTGTTTTCTATATTTGTGTCAGATTATCCTATATTGTTGTTTTAAAGTATTTCCTGTGATTTCTGAATTCTGTACTATCACTGTGTTGAATTAATGAGTATTGTCTTGCGCTTTTGTTATTTATTGTTAAATATTTTTTAAAACTTTTAACTGTGGCTGTTTTGTGTAGAGATAATTTAAGCTCTAAGAGTACTTGCATGTATTTGGTGATACTTTATAAACCACTCCAATAGCCTTAGCCCTGGGTTACACTTACTATTTGGATAATAATAATATTACACAGTAGAATTGGATACCCTTTGGTAAGGGCATTTATAGTAGCTGATAAGAGTAGTTGGTGGCAGTGGATTACTACCTTATGGCCTGGGCAGAAGGGGGCATAGCTAGTGAACCTGTGCCAGCCTTCCCCAGGAGTGTCTGTGTGTTGGTAAATAAATCAAATCTCAAAATGTGTGTGTGTCAACTACTTGAGCAGGGACATGAAGCACTGGATGGACAGAGAGGGTACTGGAGGTTATGGCTTGACTACTTGGCTGAGATCTGAACCCTATAGCTGTGCCAGTGGGAAGTCTTATTAGGGATCTGGAGAGAAAGAGAGAAACCAGTCCCAGACTGACTGTAATCTCTGTGTGCTCTTAAGGGAAATTGTACTTTACTGTGCATGTACTTGTTATCTTCCTAATGTGGACGCCCCTCACTGGTGAGGATTGAGGCTCCTTGATTACTGGGCCAGTGCACAGGCATCACATATTAATTGTTTGGCAGTGATGGGATATCCACATCAAATATTAATCGTCTGATAGTGGTGAGTTATCTACATCACATATTAATTGGCTTGTAGTGGTGTGGATAGTGAATTCCTGTAGCTTTTGTACAATGATCACTGAAGGTGTTTTTGTACTCTAAATCAGCCATGCAGTGAACATTCAGAGTTCAGATCACAATTGTTTTATTTCTTTAGTTACTTTAGTTAGTCAGGGAGAGCAGGCAAGCATGTCAGCAGAGGAGTATGGCAAGCTGACAATGAGCCAGTTTGCTGAGATGTGCCAGGTTAAAGGACTGCTGCATGGAAACCTGACTTAGGCAGACATGATTGCAGCTTTGTTGACAGTTGCATCTGAGAATAGCAACCAGGAAGATGATCAGACTGGCCGTGGAGATATACAACACTCAGAGAATGGACAGCTCAACCTTTCTACAGAGGACTTAAAAATCCATCTGGAGCTAAAGAGACTTGAGTTGAAGGCCAGGCATTTGGAGATAGAGGCAGCAAAGATATTGAGAAACTGCTATGCCTTGAAGCTGAGGAAAAGAAGAGGCAGAGGCAACATGAAAAGGAGATGCTGACTCTTTGCCAGAGTCATGGAGGTAATGGGGAAAGGAGTAACTGGACCCCAGAAGCACAAAAGGTCAGTACATTTCTTCCACAGTTTAAAGAAGGGGATAATTTTGATAGTTTCATTCATATGTTTAAAAAGGTGTGTAAACAGTATGATGTTGACCAAAGGCTCTGGGTACAGTTCCTGACCCCCTTACTCCATGGTAAAGCTGTAACTATTTTGTCCAAACTGTCTGATAATGACTTTTTAAATTATAATGTTATAAAGAATTGTTTGTAGAATTTTTTAAGCTAACACCTGAAGCTTATAGGAAAATGTTTTATGAGCATAGCTGCAAGGCAGATGAAAGTGTGTGTGAATATGTTGCTGAACTAAGCACTTATTTTCATAGCTGGGTGAGTGGATGTCAGGTCACCACTTTTGAAGGACTGGCAGACCTTTTGGTGAGGAAACAAGCCCTTAGCACTGCCTGAGGACATGAGGATCTGGTTAGCTGATAGACAATGCTCTGTTGTAGATGAGTTGGAGAAGAAGGGAGACCTATGGCTAGCAAGCAGAGCATCACTACACAGGAAAGGGACACCCACTGCTGCTCATGAATCTAAGGGAACCCATGGTAGACAGCCCAGACTTCCCCAACAGAATCTGCTAGGAGCAGAAGTCACTAGTCCAGGTACACATTCAGGACCTAGGGTTAAATGTTTTGAATGCAACCAGTGGGGCCATGTGGCATATAGATGTCCATGGAGGCAAGGTGTGGAACAAAAGGTGAGAGAGCCAGTAAGTGTAGATGAGAAAATGCCAACAATAGGTTGTCTTGAGACAACAAAGGTACCAAACTACCACAACAGGTTATATCCTATCGTAGTGAGTGACAAAGAGACCATTGCCTGCAATGGTAACAGAGAAGCACAACTTGCCTGGGAAGTCTACTCCAGTCAGAGCTTTAGGAGGGACCCCATTTCAAATACATTTGACTAGGTTTCACCTTGACTGGGAAGGTGGAAAAGGAAGCCAGCTAGTAGATGTGTTTGAGGATATACCTGCAGATGTCCTAATAGAGAATGATTTTGATAATGCAGTATCATGTGCTCATGTATTTACATGCAGTAAGGCTTGGAGACAAGCCTGTGGGTCTGGTAGCCTGGGGGAGACCAAGACAGATTGCACACTTGCAGCCAGGACTGGTGAGGTGGCTACTTCAGGGAGGGGGCTACCCTGTATCAGTGAGACTGAAGGTGAGCTACAGCTGCTTGTGGCTACTGATGTTCCCTTGGACAGAGTGACTGCAAGGGCAGAGGTGAGTAGTAGTACCCAGGCTGACAGTGAGGCACCATTGTCAGAGGATGCCAGATTTCCTGTAGAAGTTGAACTGGGAAGGTTTACAAAGGAAGAGTTGAAACATGCTCAGCTCTCAGACCCTACATTACAATGCCTGCGGCAGTTAGCTAGTGAGGCACATGGTTCTCAAGAGAAGGGGGAATCTGTATACTGGGACAAAGGGTTACTGTATAGAGAGTGGACCCCTGTGGGAGGGCTAGAGGGTGAGAGAATACAGCAATTGGTAGTGCCTAGAGACTACCATCTGGCACTTCTAGCCATAGCCCATGATATTCCCTTTGCAGGTCATATGGGCATAAAACGTACAAAGAGACATATTATGCAAACTTTTATTGGACTGGGATTTCCAGAGATGTAACAGGGTACTGCAGGACCTGTGAGCAGTGTCAAAAGGTAGGCAAGGCAGGAGACAAGTTGAAAGCTCCTTTGATGCCTTTGCCTGTGAGGCAATTTCAGAGGGTAGCTATGGATATTGTGGGCCCGCTGAATACCCCAAATTCCACAGGGAAAAAGTATATGCTACCGGTAGTAGATTATGCTACCAGATAGCCTGAGGCAGTGACATTGTCCTCCATTGAGGCAAAATGGTGGCAAATGCTTTGTTAGAGATTTTCAGCAGGGTAAGTTTCCCAAAAGAAATATTGACTGACAGATGTGCCAATTTCATGTCAGACCTTTTGGCTTGTCTGTGGAAGCACTGTGGGGTGAACTACCTGAAGACCACCCCTACCATCCCCAGACTAATGGTCTTGTTGAGAGTTTAAACTGTACACTCAAGTCCATGCTACAGGAATTTGCAGACCAGTTTAAGAGGGAATGGGACAAATATTTTCCCCATCTGTTGTTTGCTTACAGAGAGGTTCCCCAGGAATCCGTAGGTTTTTCACCCTTTGAATTGCTGTATGGGCATAGCGTGAGAGGACCTTTAGATTTAATTTGGGATGAGTGGGAGGGTGAGTGTGAATTTCACCAGGAGTCTGTTGAGGCATATGTCTTAAACCTCAGGATAAGGCCCACGGAACGTATGGGCTTGGCCCAGGAGAACCTAGCAGAAATCCAACAACAGAAAAAAGTCTGGTATGACAGGAATGCTCAAGCTAGAGAGTATGCTGTAGGGCAGCAGGTAATGGTTCTCATTCCTGTCAGACACAACAAGCTGCAGGCAGCCTGGGAGGGACCCTACAAGGTGGTAAGGAAGGCCAGTGATGTTAACTACATGGTGGAACTGCTAGTCAGGAGGCAGGGGCACAAATTGTAACATGTTAAAATGATGAAACCTTACCATGATAGGGAGGGTCTTGAGCTGAGTATTTGCAGTGGATTACAGGAGTCTGAGGGAGATCTGTTGACCGATCTCCTCAGTAAGGTTTGGACTGACAGCTCAGTGGAAGGGATAGCAATGTCCCAGCAGCTATCTCCTACCCAGGTTCAAGAAATCCAAGCAGTGTTACAGGAGTTTGGGGACATGTTCAATGGGAAACCAGGGTGCACCCACCTGGTGCAGCACCAGGTAGATTCAGGACCCCAAAGGCCTATTAGGCAGGCCCCTTATAGGGTGCCTGAGAGAGTCAAACAGACTCTGAGGGAGGGAGATACAGGAAATGTTGGAACTAGGAGTAATTCAAGAGTCCAATCATCCCTGGGCCTCCCCAGTAGTGCTGGTGCCAAAGAAGAATGGCAGCACCAGGTTCTATGTGGACTAAAGGAAATTAGTCACAAAGAGTCAGATTCTTACTCCATGCCTAGGAGAGATGAAGCCCTAGAGCAGCTGGATGGGGCTAAGTATCTTACCACCGTTGATCTCAACAAGGGTTACTGGCAGGTACCCTTGACTCCCAGTGCTAGAGAAATGTCAGCCTGACTGCTTTTGGCTTGTATGAGTTCACAAAGATGTCCTTTATGATGAAAAATGTCACAGTGACTTTCCAGAGGCTGGTAGATCATATCCTAGCAGGAGCAGGAGGTTTTGCCATTGCTTACCTAGATGATATTGCCATCTACAGCCGCTACTGACAAGAGCACCTTCAGCATGTAAGGGAGGTGCTGGACAGACTACAGAGGGCAGGGTTGTCCATTAAGCCCAGAACATGTCAGGTGGGTATGGCAGAGGTCTCCTACCTGGAACATAGAGTGGGGAGTGGTAAGATCAGGCCAGAACCTTCCAAAGTGGAAGCCATTCAGGCTGTTACCAAAAAAGCAGGTGAGGGCATTCTTAGAGACAGCAGGGTACTACAGAAAGTTTATCTCCAATTATAGTACCATATCTGCTCCCCTTACAGACCTGATAAGGAAAAACTGGCCAGATAATGTAATGTGGACCACAACATGTGAGCGGGCATTCTAGAAGCTTAAAGAAGCTTTGGGAGGACCCCCTATGTTAGCCAGTCCAGATTACAGCAAATAATTTGTTGTGCAGATGAATGCTTCAAACTATGGGGTGGGGCTGTATTTAGCCAGATTTCTTCAGAGGGAGAAAAGCACCCAGTGGTTTATCTCAGTTGTAGGTTCCAATCCAGTTAGGAATGCCATGCAGCTGTAGAAAAGGAATGTCTAGCCATAGTGTGGGAACTATAGAAACTTCCACCTTATCTGTCTGGAAGGAAATTCACTGTAGTTACAGATCACGACCCCCTAACATGGTTACATTGAGCCAGCCAGCAAAATGCCAAGTTGCTAAGCTGGAGCCTAGGGTTGCAATCATATATGTCAGTGCAGCACTGCAGTGACATTAGCAATGCCAATGCAGATTGGCTCTTAAGACAGGGAATGGGGTAAGGTATATCCAGATAGACTCAACCCTCTGAAGCAAAGTTTCTCAAAGGATACTTGAAAAACTAGCTTGAGTTCTCGGGGGCGGGGGTGTAAAAGACTGAAGGGATGCCAGCCCAGCCATATAGAATTTTGTAAATAATTCTATGTCATTGTAAATATTAATATGATCCACAGGCTGGTTTCACAAATATAAGAAAACTGTGTTATGTGCTAAGCTAAAAAAAATGTAACCACAATGCACCCTGCTGGAAGAAAGCTGATAAGTAAAGAATTTTACAACTGTGCATGATCTCAAGCTTGGAGACAAGATGTCTGGGCCAGTAAATTCTTTCTATTGTTCTAAGACAGGCATAATTACTAGGTTTCACATGTAAAGTATCTTTTATTGCTGTGGCTTCCTGACAGGGGCAGCTTACAAAGAAATGTTAAATTTTAAGTTCTGTGAGCCTGGGAAACTTAAGCAGAAGTGTCAAAAATGATATAATTTGAAATAACTCAGCAGTAATGTGTATTATCAATTTAAGACTTTCTCAGAGAGAAAGATTCAGCATTTTGTATTTTGTTCTGAATCTGACAACAACTCACCTAGATCTTAGTATTTCTCTTAGAGATAGAAATAGGAAGATTAGTCTAGCTGTTTTTTATATTTATGTCAGACTATCCTACAATGTTGTTTTAAAGTATTTCCTGTGATTTCTGAACTCTCTATTATCACTGTGTTGAACTAATGGGTATTGTCTTGTGCTTTTGTTATTTATTATTAAATATTTTTTAAAACTTTTAACTGTGGCTTTTTTGTGTAGAGATAATTTAAGCTCTTAGAGTATTTGCATGTATTTGGTGATACTGTACAAGTCACTCCAATAGCCTTAGCCCTGGGTTACACTTACTATTTGGATAACAGCAATATTACACAGTGGAATTGGACACTCTTTTGTAAGGGCCTTTATAGTAGCTGATAAGAATAGTTGGTGGCAGTGGATTACTACCTTATAGCTTGGGGAAAAGGGAGAATAGCTAGTGAACCTGTGCCAGCCTTCCCCAGGAGTGTCTGTGTGTTAGTATATGAATCAAATCTCAAAGTGTGTGTGTGTGTGTGTGTGTGTGTGTGTGTGTGTGTGTGTGTGTGTGTGTGTGTGTAATGTGTGTGTGTCAGCCACTTGGGCAGGTTTTGGCTTGATTACTCGGCTGATATCTGAACCCTATAGCTGTGCCAGTGGGGAGTCTTATTGGGGATATGGAGAGAAAGGGAAAAACCAACCCCAGACTGACTGTGATCTCTGTGTGCTCTTAAGGAAAATTGCACTTTACTGTGTGTGTAGTTGTTATTCTCCCAATGTGGGTACCCCTCCTTGGTGATAATGGTGAGGATTGAGGCTCAGCTGTGTAGTCAAGCCAAAACCTCCAGTACTCTCTCTGTCCAACCAAAGCTCCGTGTCCCTGTCCAAGTTTATATACAAACACACAGACACTCCTGGGGAAAGCTTCCACAGGTTCTCCAGCTGTTCCCCCTTCTGCCCAGACTTTACTGTAGTACCACCTGCCACCAACTACTCTTATCAGCTACTCTAAAGAACCTTACCAAAGAGTGTCAAATTCTACTGTGCAATGTTATTATTATCCAATTGGTAAGTGTGACTGAGACTTGAAGGCTATTTAGGAGTGGCTTGTACAGTATCACCAAATACATATAAGTACATTAAGAGCTTAAAGTATCTCTACATATAACAGCCACAGTTAAAAGGGTTAAAAATATTTAATAATAAATAATAAAAACACAAGACAATGCTCATTGATTCAACACAGTGAAAACAGAGAGTTCAGAAATCAGAGGAAATACTTTAAAATAACATTGTAGGATAGTCTGACATAAATATAGAAAACAGCTAGACTAATCTTGCTATTTCTGTCTGTCTCTAAGAGAAATACTAAGATCTAAATCCTACTTACAGAGCAAGGCACAATGCTGGTGAGTTATTAACAGGCATGAAGACAAATACAAAATGCAGTTTTTTTCTTTCTGAGATAGTCCTTAAATTGATAACACACATTACTGGAGAGTCATTTTAGATTACATCATTCTTTTCACTTCGGATTTAGTTCCCAGGCTAGCAGAACTCAAAATTTAACATTTCTTTGTGATCTGTAGCTGCCAGAAAGTCACAGCAATAAAAGACACTTTACATGTGAAACCTAGCAATTATCTCTGTCTTTGGACAATAGAAAAAATTTCCAGCTGCAGACATTCTGTCTCCTAGCTTGGGGTCACACATATTTGTAAAATTCTTTACTTATTAGATTTCTTCCAGCAGGGTGCTCTGCGGTTACATTTTTGAAGCACAGCACATCACACAGTTTTCTTATATTTGTATAATAAGCCTGTGGATCATATTAATATTTATAATAAGATAGAATTATTTACAAATTTCTATCTGGTTGGGCTGGCAGCCTCTCAGTTTATCACACCTTGCACAGTCTATTACAATATTTACACACAGTACACTCAGATATTTATGTGCAGCTCATAACCAGGGAATCCCTTGACATAATATTAGGGAGGTGCTGGACTGTTGAATCAGGTGCAGCAGCCAATTGGCTGTAGCACACAAAATTCCGGACTGGAATACAGGTAGGTCTGGCCTGGAGTCACACTGGAATCCCTGACGGTCACACTGGGCATGCTCCTACACTTAGCTAATGTCATCCCATGTCTGATGCCTCATCTGCCTAAAGAACTGAGATGTGAATATATATCTGTGCATACAGACAGCTATGTATATGTATCTGTCTCCCCCTATCCCCTTAGGACATGATTACCCTTATCTATCAGTATGTGGCACAAACACACACACACACACACACACACACACACACACACACACACACACACACACACACACACACACACACACACACACACACACATATATATATATTGAACTTTTAAATGCTCGACTTTCATATGGCCGAGACTTTTAACTTTTAAAAGTTCAAACTGTCTGAATGGGGATCTCCATAGAGTGTGGAATGGGAAAATTTCCCTTTACCGCAATGTAGTGCAATCTTGGAGTTGGTTTATTTAAATAGCAGGGGAGTGGGTGGTGCAGGGGGGCTTACCCCCCTGCTAGCACTGTTTAGTTTTATTTTTTTTGTTTTTTATTTTTTTTCTCACATTTTTGAACATTCAGATGTTTGAGCATATGGTCTTGGCCATATGAAAGTCAAACATTTGGATGTTTGATTATGTGAAGTAAATAAATATATATATATATATATATATATATATATATATATATATATATATCCAAGTAAACCAATAGTCAAATCACAGTTGGGTGAAGAATTGAATAAGCCAAGTGATATATATATATATATATATATATATATATATATATATATATATATATATATATATATATATATCCACATGAAGGTGCAGAGTGATGTAGTGCTGCATCCACTTATACACCAAATGTAACCAGTGGCATTTGCAACTAACATGGTGAGCTGTAGTGTGTAATAGTAGGTAGGTAGGGTTTCTAATCTGACATCAGCCACCTTGAGTGTGTGTGTCTGTGTGTGTGTGTGTGTGTGTGTGTGTGTGTGTGTGTGTGTGTGTGTGTCTGTGTGTGTGTGTATGTGCTTATGTGAGTGTGTGTGTGTGTGTGTGTGTGTGTGTGTGTGTGTGTGTGTGTGTGTGTGTGTGTGTGCGCGTAGGTATTACCCTTATAACAGTACAAACATGTCCATCAGGCTTACATCTGTGCAATGGTCAATCCTTTTTCTGGCCCTGTGATTAGCGTCCTCCACAACAGTGGCCTCCTTGTCAACAGCTGCTGATATCATCCACCTTCACAATACTGGTAGACACTCCTAAAACACATAAGCTCTGTGGCACAAGAGATAAGCACTTAGTGCTATAATATATAATACTAGATAGGTAGGGGTTATAATCTCAGAAAAAACAACTCTGTGAATGTGTGTGTGTGTGTGTGTGTGTGTGTGTGTGTGTGTGTGTGTGTGTGTGTGTGTGTGTGTGTGTGTGTGTGTGTGTGTGTGTATGTCTATATAAATATATCCCCTTGCAGCAGTGTGCCTGTTTTGTCTATCTGTGTGCAAAGGGTGTACATTTTGATGCCCTGTCAACCCATCCCACTGGATTCCTTTACATGGCCTGCTGATGTCACCCACCTTAACAGCAGTGGCAAACACTCCCAAAACACATAAGCTCCATAGCGCACGCAATAAGTATTCAGTGCTATAGTATATACTACTAGATAAGTAGGGGCTCTAATCTCAGAAAGGGCAACTCTGTGAGTGTGTGCATTTGTAACTATACCCCCTCACAGCAGTGTGTCTTTCTTGCCTATGTGTGAGCAATGGTTATACATTTTAAGGCCCTGTGAGTACCTGCTGCCCTAAATAGCCCACATCTACTTAGGCATAAGTGCTATCTGCCACCACCTACATTTGTAGGTACAGAACACCCAGGTGACACATATCAAGGGTGACATACCTTGTCACAGGGTATGCATGCAGGATTAAACTGTCAGCCCCCATTGCCTCTGACACACTGCTCTACACAGATGCACTTAGGTAACCATGCACATATAAAGCCTTACATTGCTGATGTCATATTTCAGCTTTGCTACAATGCCATCTTGAGCCACCATATGACCACCAAGTCTCCACAGCATAGCCACTCAGACCCCTGCAACAGAAACATAGAAAGTTCTGAGAGACACCTTTCAGTCTGCAACACCTCCACCAAACTAACATCATGCAACAAAGGAACAAACACATTAATGTGTACTCATGACACATACCAGCAGACAGCACCTGTCATGGCATAACAGATCCACAGTAAGCATTGTCATGCAATGTACTATAGTGACCCTGTGCAACAGACACATATTTTCATGTCCCTGCATCAATGTTATGGATGGCAGGTATGTGGCACAGGCATCATCACATGCACAGGGTGTAGTATGGGGGTGTCAGAGACCTTGGCTGTGCCAAACAGTTGACATCATGTGTGGGAGTCAGGAAGGGGTGCTGGTCAGCTGGGTCATGAAGAGGTGCCATGTGTGTCTGCTGGTGACCTGCATGTGACACTGATGTATAAGTGAGTGCATATACACAGTCAAGCCATGTGCTAGCCCTACACATGGGTATGTTGGACAGCAGTGGACCATAGGTGGCAGACTGGACAGTTCACCATCTCTGGCCATAAACACGGGAACTGGCTCTGCCAGGAGTGGCACTGGTAGCACCATGCCCAGGGTCAGATGCAGTACTAGTCGTTGACGATGACTGGATTCTGCTGAGCCCATGTCCCTCATGGGAGCATCAAGGACCACATGCCCATGACCTGCCACTTTCTGGTGTAGACAGCACCCTGCCTTCTGTAGTACTGGAGGTACTGCCACTATGCAAGCATGAGTGTGCATGGCCATGTGGACTCTCAGTGGATTTTGTTGTTGACCTATGGCCACATGTCTGATGCCCTCCACCACATGTTCTAGCACAGACAATGTGCGGTCAAGGACTGACAATATCTTACCCTACCATCTGTCCACTACATCAGTGAAATGATGCATGGCATCACCAATGTGGTGGAGGGAGTCACGGATGTCAGACAGTGATGCATCCATGATTGGTGTTGCATTCAGAATGTGCCTATGCTCCACAATGGACTAAAACATGCATTGAGTGACTCGTGATATGATGCCTGTGACAAGTAGTGGATGGGGAACAGTCCTTCTTCGAGCACCTCTGTCAATCTGCCTATATGGGACCTCGCCAGCTCTCTGGCTATGGCTAGTGTCTAGAGTCATGGATGCCATAGTCAACACTCTCCTGTTCGATGCCACCAACCACACTGTGACTGTCCAATACCTGTGGCCACAGGGGACTGGGAATGTGTGCAGTTACTGACTGTGTGTGGGGACATTGGAGGAGGAAGTGGGATGTCAACCCATGGGACATATTCAGCCCCTAACAACCCCATCTGTGCCTCACTATGGCCACCATCATCATTAGAGTCCAATGAGACACTGACATCAGGTTGTGTGGGGGAAACACTCCAACTCCCATAGTCACCTGTGAGGAGGAAGACAACATAAGTACATTAATATCAGCACTATTATGTCTGCTGATCCATACACACATACAGGTCCATTATACATACCACATCTTATTTCTGATCCCATGCACAGCACACAAGCAGACTACAACATACACAGACAAGAAAGGCTCTTAATAACATGCTCTGCAGCTGCGTCCGGTTAATGTTGCCAGTACTATGCACCTGTGAGGTAAGCGATATGTCAGTGTATGTGATGGAACTCCACTTAAAACAAAGTGCACCCATCTTCACCATACTATTGCCCCCTGTATAGCAGATTGCATAGACCTTCACAAAAATAAGTGGAAATATGTTACAGCTCCTGCAAATACACTACTGTGATTACTGATTCAATGCACTTCAGTGAACCCCTCCAAAACTGAACATACAAATATTGTACTCTGGCTAAGCATAACAGTTGTGTCTACAGCAAAATGGCAGCCCTTAACATTCTTAGGGTATATACGAGCCATACCAAAACAGTTTCAGACTCACCGTCTATAGGATGCTGGACTCTGGCCACACCTGCTGTACCTATGGAAATGTGAGGGAGAGGTGTTGTCAGCAAACACAAATGTGCCATCGTTACAGGATAATATGTGCATATATCAACATGTACAGTAGGAAATGTGATACTGCCCACATTGCTGATATTCTGAGTATGTGTGCACAAGTGTGTATTACAAAGAAACTCCCCAACAAATGCAGATTGACCTGACATCCATGTACTGGTATGCAGCGGCTGCCACAATGACTGCTACAGTATTACAGTGATGAACACAGGATGCTTACCTGGACGTTCCTCTGCTGTGGAAGCTGTGCCGTCCACTTCCACGATGTATGCAGTGATGGATGCTTGGGAGCTGGTAGTTAATCCCAGGTTTGCCAGAAATTCCTCTGTGGCTGAGAGTGGTTGTTCTGCTGCAGGCCCTCCACCGGTGCAGCACGGTTCCTGGCTACAGCAGCAGCCCTTTTCCATGCAGCATTTATCATGTCTGTCATCTAGTGTCGGACCTGCTTGTAGATTCTTTCCTGTAGCCCTATTTGGTTTACTGATGTGATGAGGTCAGCCCACTTTGACCTGGCCAAAGCCTTCGACACTATTCCCCACTCAGCCATAATAGATAAACTTTCTCAACTAGGCAACGATCTGTTTGTTACCGGATGAGTAGCAAACTGGTGCATTGATGGAACCCACCTAGTCAAAATAGGGGAAGCCACCTCAAGCAGTAGACCCGTAGCAAGCAACATACCCCAGGGTTCTATCTTAGGGCCTCTGTTATTTGAGATATACTTTTCTGAGGTGCAGGCCAAAACCAGTGAGCTATGGTTGACCACATTTGCAGATGACTGCATGCTGGGTGCTGTCATCAAATCCCCTAGTGATGTGGACATCCTCCAAGAGGGTCTCACTCAGACAAATGACTGGTGCCAGAAACATAGCTTCAAGCTGAATACTACAAAATGCATCATCATCCCCTCTGGGGAGAGTGACGTCCCCACAAATGATCACATTAATAATAACATCCTAAGCACACAATCAGTCATGAGGAATTTGGGCACACAGGTTGATAGCAACCTGACTTTTGACCACCATGTTGCTTCTGTTATACGGAAAGCCTTCTACATGGCCCACCTCATAAGTAGGGGTATCCCATCCAGGGACAAGGAGGTCATAACATCCCTGTATTCTTCCCTAAGGCCCATTAGTGAGTACAATGTTCCTTTCAGCATGTATTTTGCAAAGCATATGCAACAGCTGGAGAGACCACAGAGGTTCTTCAGCAGGAGAATCCAGGATCTCAAATACCTACCATACACAAATAGGCTAAAAGCCCTATCTCTCTACTCAGTTTCATAGAGACTCCTCAGAGGTGACCTCTGTCTGGCATACAAGGCAATCACAGACCCCACCTTGATAGAACTGTGCATATCCACAAATCAAGCTCCACTCGAGTAACCCACATGCATGGCCTCAACATGGTCTGTGACATCAACAGGACTTGTTGGCATGGCAGATTTGTGTCTCAGAGATGCCCCCGTCTGTGGAATAGGTTCCCTCTCCACGTCAAGCAGAGTACCTCTTTACCCCTTTTTAAGCGCAATCTGGATAACTGGGTGGGAAAAAGAAAATACACCCCTGGGATTTCACCCATGTCTCTACTGGACTTGGGCATTGAGTGCTGACTTGTATAAACATGTGCTAAACTCTTGGCTAGGCTTCTAAGGGCCTCAGGGCCAATAGCCTAGTAACCCCTATGATCTATGAATACGGGTTTGTCGCTGTGTGCTGTGACAGAGTTTGTTGTTATGTCTCCACTCCCATGAATACCATCTACTGTAGTGTGCCTCCTATGTGCAACATCCCAGTACCACGTCATACAGCCACCATCTGAAAATAGGTGAGTGTTACTACAAGTATATGGGGACAGTCCAGCAACATCCATGTGACACAATGACAGACAGCACTGCAAACGTGGTGTAGGGTAGCTTTCCTGTAGCTGTCTGACTTTTGCAGTGCACAGATGTTTGTGGAATGTGCACATGTGCCTGATAAATGTGGGCCCTCTGCCAGAAAAATGTGGATGTCTGGCAAGCGATTGGATAATATGTACTGGTTGTTCTCAGACTGTGGGGAATCTGTCACATGCCAGAACCCTCAGAAAAAAGTTATGATACAGTAATATCTGGTACTGTATTCATTCCCTTACTTTATATGATAAATACGTACACTTTGTCACTGAGGTCAGGCCTGTGTCCCCCTATGGGTCTATGTTATATGAACAAAAGATCAAACTCTTGAATGCTCACATGAACGAATATTTAAAAACTCAGTTTTGTTATTTTTCTTTTTTGCACTACAGTGAAGATCAGAATATTTGCTCTTTCCTCACTATAGTGTGATCTCAAAGTTGAAATATATATTTAGCAGGGGATTTGGGGGGGCTAGCGATTTTGAGTTTTTAAATATTCGCTCATGTGAGTGTTTGAGAGTGTGATCTTTCATTCTTATAACATAGACGCTCCCGCCACTACTACTGATTATGACCTGAAGTCCTGCTGTAGGGGGTCACCAGGTATGCTAGCCATAGATCTCAAGCAATGAGATAAGGATGTCGAGTGCACACTGACCTAGCCAGAGTACATCAGGGACAGTCAGGGACACCTGTACAATGTTTGAGATATTCCTGTGTGACATACACAGACTGAGAGGAGCTAAATGACAGTACCTCATTTGATATGCCAGCTATCTCCACCATTACTTACTGTCACTATTGTCTAACACACAATCCAGTAGCATTCGTACAGGAGCCGACTGTTGTAGGAGGACTCAGAGGGCTAGAGCTGTGATCTACGTCACAGCAGGTAGAGTTGAAAGGGAAGTCTGTAGGTGCTGGATAGCTGACTATCACCAACATATTCCAAGATATGTACTACAGGCCTACTATTGTAATCCCTATTCACCATAACTGCATCCTCCCATCTGCATCCCATTACATGGGGACTTCTATTACATACCTGGTAGAGTGCTGTACTCCTTTTTGGGGAGAAACCCTGAAGAATAATCCTTCTGATATTTCAGTCTGTCTTTGTAAAGCAAGTCACAGACCTGTTTACCATAGGCAGCTGCTTGCCTTTTGTAGGTAATGCTCAGGAACAGGTGAATGTATGTGCACCAATCTGTGGCTCAGACTTGCTAACTGCATCCAGAACAGCTGGGTTGGACTTTCATTAGCCAATGCCATGGCACAACAACACTATATTTAAGGCCTTCATGTAGGCCTTGGCCCCTTACCTAGTCTGTGAGATGGACATTATTGAGGTGTGGAGACTACAACATCACTGAGGGTAGGTAAAATACTGTCCACTCTTGGGATTTATGTGGTATGTCCACAGTTTTGCATGCTATGTTTGGCTATTGTGAAAATACTTTCTGATTATGTGGCAGTTTAGTGTTAAACAATGTGGGTTGAGGTCAGTAAGGGGGAAGACAAAGTGTCATATGTCATACACATCAGAATATGCATGCTGCTGCAGTAGCTGCTGGTCTAGCAGCTATGTATGTTTGTAGGGGAAGACTGTAACATATGTCTCTGTCACTTGACCTTTGCCCCACACCCCTTTATGTATGGGTGTTGTGTGGATCCATTGTTCCAGGATGTTATGAGGTATGGTATGTCTGCAGGTAGCTGAACATACTGCCAAATATGTTGCAGGCTGCAGCTGCTGCATTTTGTCCAGGAGCCATACTGGGGAGTGTGAACACATTGGAGGACAGCAAGCTGTATGGATCACTGAGGGAGCAGTGTCAGCTCTATTGCTACAGCATAACCAGGGTGAGGGTACCCATAACAGTCCAGGTGAGGCATGTACTTCAGGTACATATGTTATGTAATAGTGTCATTCAGAAAGTGGTAGGTGAAATTTAGGAAGCCTATAGATATTTGTGCAGTGTGTCCCTACCTACAGGCCTTTGACATGCTAACATAAGTAGCAGTAAATACAGTAACAGCAACCGATTTTGTGTAAGATTGAAGGACTCAGTCATTATTTGTTGTATTCAAAAGCATGTACTTGAAGTGCAACAGACTGGAATTGAACTCAGGACTGTGGGTGGCAAAATGTACAGGATGCTAGGAATGTAACAGATTGAGCTACTGAGTCAATACTGTAGCAGCTGTCTTTGTAAAATATATGTGCATGCATACAGTCTGTTACACAGGATTCACATAAGAATGTGTGTTCGGATGGGTATGACATGCGACATTGAACTGTCTGTCATCCTTTTCTAACATCAATCTGTACTGACTTACCAGTACTTCAGCACACAAAATAGGCTTTGTGACAACCATGCCAAAAGAAGATGGCACAACTGTGGACATTCTGAAACAGTCTGTGCAGTTGTCAGCTATACCTGATATTCTAGCCCTCACATACATTCATCATTATTTATTTGGCTGTGTACTGGTTTGGTGTATGCCTCACAGTCCCAAGTACACTGTCAATTTTCCCATTATATGTACAAGCAATGTGTCATTGGCAATCAGGATATGTTAATGGAAACATCTGTTTTACTGCAGAACTGAGTGATCTAGTGGTCTAATGCACTATACTGTAGTTGACAGGGTCCAGGGTTCAAAACTTAGAAGTGGTGATTATTTTGCAGATGTGCCTAACAGTGCCAGAAACACAGAAGGTGAGTAAGGCAATCTTAAGCAGTTTTAAGTGGGTTTGCGCGGGTTTGCATAGTGCACTGCACCACTTAGCTCTGCTTAAACCTGAGCTAACTCCAAAAAAAGAAAAGAAAAAAGAGGTGATAGGAAAGTGGTGAAATGGGGGCATGTAGGTGGAAAAAAAATGTAAAAGGCAGGTAGGGATGTGCAGGACAGGTGTAGGAAAGGACCATAGCTCTTCATTTCTTGTACAGCAACAGCTGTGCAGGTTGTAGAGAATTTGGCATTTGGAACCTCACATCCCAGAGAGAGAGGTGAGGGTGACATTATTTTGTTGATTAATTCATGTAATGATTGATTGTGAGCAGTGGATGTGGGGGCAAAAAGGAGAGCAATGTATTAGATTTTTTTTTGTGGGATAGGTGCCTTTTTTAAGGTGAGAGTGGAATGTTGGGAAAAGGATATAGGTACATGTGGGAAGGTAAGTTTTGTAGGAGAGGTGCCATTTGCAAACAGACAAGACAGAAAAGACACCATACAGAGGCAGTGTGTGACACATGATGGGGGTAAAAACCTTGGATGGGGAGGGGGTTGTGGAATCAGAGAGCCATGTTCCCCTAGACGGCAGCAGTGAAACTGAGCTCCCCAGCCATGGGCAGTCAAAACTGCTCCTTCACTGCCCTGAAGGTGGCTGTGCTGGGGGCTGGGTGCTAGTGCCATATTTCCTCTCCAGGTTGGCCAGTCTGCCCTCAGTCCTGCAAAGATGATCCTCATAGCCACAGTGCAGGATCCTGCGTACCATCCCTGGTAGCTACTGCTGGGTAGCAACTCCCCTTCCATGCCCGCTCCCAAGTGGGAACAGGCCCCATTCCCTGAGGCAGTCACACCCATAGGTGGTGCAAGGCCAGCAGAGAGGGCAGCACCAGGTTGGGTCCCAGACATGTTGGGACCTGGTGCCATGGACAGCTGAGGAAGGATAGGTGGATCACCAGGAACCAGCCTACTCAGTCAAACTAAGGTGTCGAGGCTTTTTAAAGTGTATAAGGTTAGTAATGAACAGAACATTTAGTTATTTATAACAGCATGCCAGAACATTGCAAATAATCCAGTAACATAACATTGCATAGCATATGGAACACAACAGTAAGTGGGATAACAGTCAGTATTGTAACAACATGCCAGTAACAGTTAAGATATAAGACCAGTGACATAGGTAATTCAGTGAGGTATGTTAGTTTGCAACCATTGTAATACATAACAATAATAAAACACAAGGCCCAACATAATGTTTTGAGAATAACATATGTTAAAAGTAAACCATACCCAATGTACCACAATAATGAATTATGATGCGGATAAGAGGTAAGGGGGGAATCAGTCCATTACTAACAGTACAGGCTATTTTACGAGTGAAATGGAATGAATAAAAACAAAAAGAAATCCAAATGGCACGGGAACCTTGCTCCAATAAAAAATTGCGTGAACGCAAATGCAATGTCCTGAACGCAATTTATTCAAAATCAACAAGTGTTTTCGCCACAGCCTCTGCCGTGGCTTCATCAGAGAAAAAGTATACAAAAAATATGATATGCATATGCTTTTTTTAAAAACCGGGAAACAGGAAGTGATGTAAACATTACAACAACAGGAAACTAAGGCGCGAGGATACAAGTAAAGCGCCCCACATATGTTACTTAGTTAAATAACCCATTCAATAAAAGTCCAAAAGGACAATAAATTTAATTTAAAATTAAAATTAAAAACATTTAACATCATAAAAAAATAATAAAAGATCAATAAACAGCATAACAATAGATAGAACAATTATATTGTTGAAAAAATGTATATATGTGTGTGTATGTGTACCCATCAAGTTGATTACATACTCATGTTTTTGTATGTTCCTATTAAGCGTACAAGGATGTCTTAAACACAAAAATGGTCTAAGACTTGTTGCACAAAAATAACCAAGGTGGCAAACACATATAATTAATGTTGTTGATGGTATTGAAATTGTCAAAGCCAATGCTAAGACATACACCTAGGGTGCGAAAACAGTTTTTTATATATATATATCTCCCTAAAGGGTACTAAAAATTCTTACCCATAAAAAACATACCTCATACCTTAAAGGAAGAAATAAACTATCTCAAATAGCTCCTTAACTTCAACACAGCGGAAATGTTACAGTTTTCATTGAGGCCTGGATGCTTAAAAGCATCCAACCTCAATTGCCACTCCAATTCACGATCCTCAAGCATCAACGAATAGGGTCCCCCCCGAATCTTAGTTTGTACCTGGTCAATGGCAATAAAAGAAAAACTATGGCCTGGATTAAGGTCAACATGCTTAGCTAGTGCATTCACATCTTTCTTGTTTTTGATGGCATACATGTGTTCATAAACACGGTCACGGACCCTGCGGTCCGTTTTGCCAATGTAGAATGCAGCACAGCAATCGCACAAAGCAATATAAATGATGGATCTACTTTCACAATTTAAGGGAAACCGGATGACATATTTCCTGTCCCTAATAGTGAAAGTTTCACCTACTTTTACCTTATAACACCAAATACAGAAACCGCAGGGGTACATGCCAGTCCGTTTGTTAAAGGACTGGCTAGCGAAGTCTCTTTGTAAAAGTTCTTTGAGATTACTACCTCTTTTAAAGACGAAAATAGGGGAAAAACCTAATTTTTCCGCCAGGCCGGAATTATTGGATATAAAGTGCCAGTTTTTTCGTATTATAGACATAATAGCCTTAGAGTTCATGCTATAAGTAGTGACAAAACTTCATGAAAAGTCACGTGGTACATCAAGTCTTAAAGGGATGGGAGTGGAACCTAAGTCACATTCTACGACAGAGGTCATCTCACTAGTAGATGGTCCATCAATAAAAGTTTGAACTTGGTGTAGAATGGGTTTATAAAAACCATTCATCCTTTTGGAGTCCACCTCTAAGATCAATTCATCCAACAGATGGTTCGGGTAACCCCGGTTTAAAAACATGTCCTTCAAGAGGTCACACTCGGTCCGAAAATCCAACAATGTACTGCAC
The DNA here is from genome assembly GCF_019279795.1 of Protopterus annectens. Lineage (NCBI taxonomy): Eukaryota > Metazoa > Chordata > Ceratodontiformes > Protopteridae > Protopterus > Protopterus annectens. Next base: position 830,911,702 of record NC_056746.1, read on the forward strand.
ATTCTCCCTGCTCTAACTAGCTGGCCCTTTACTATGGACCGCTTTTGTTTAAAAGGATGGTAGCTAGAAAAATGGAGGAAAGAATTGCAGTACGTTGGTTTTCTATACACCCTCGAAATAAAGGCATTGTTGCTGGTGTCCTTTGACAGTTTCACGTCCAAATAGTCAATTTCAGAAAGGGAAAAGTTGGACGTGAATTTAAAAAAACTTGTTGTTGCATTCAAGGTGTCAGCAAAACCAGCAGCCTCGGACCTGTTCCCTTTAAATAGAAAGAACATGTCGTCGAGGAATCTCGTATAGTATTTGACAAGGCACATCAATTCGGGTGAAGCATAAAGAAAATGCTTCTCCCAGTAACCCATAAAGAAGTTTGCAACGGTAGCTCCACAAGGGGGTAGGTCATCTATGACGCATCCTTGTGCCAAACTCATTGATAATATTTTGTCTAAATACATTAAGTTCATTCCAAGTGTCTGCAAAGACTCTTGGTCATTTCTGGAAAGCATCAATAATTTACCATACGACAGCGAGAGTATCTTCCTCACTGTCGATGTTGTAGACTTATACACCTCTATCACCCACCAAGAGGCCTCAGAATGGATAGGCCTTTTACTTCAGGACTTTGGTGCCCCTAAGATCGAAGTGGATCTCGTCACTGAACTATTAGAGATAGTTCTGTCATCTAATTTTTTCATTTTTGACAAGCAGTATTTCCTACAAAAACAGGGGGTTGCAATGGGCTCCCCTTGTGGAGCTACCATTGCAAACTTCTTTATGGGTTACTGGGAGAAGCATTTTCTTTATGCTTCACCCGAATTGATGTGCCTTGTCAAATACTATACGAGATTCCTCGACGACATGTTCTTTCTATTTAAAGGGAACAGGTCCGAGGCTGCTGGTTTTGTTGACACCTTGAATGCAACAACAAGTTTTTTAAAATTCACGTCCAACTTTTCCCTTTCTGAAATTGACTATTTGGATGTGAAACTGTCAAAGGACACCAGCAACAATGCCTTTATTTCGAGGGTGTATAGAAAACCAACTTACTGCAATTCTTTCCTCCATTTTTCTAGCTACCATCCTTTTAAACAAAAGCGGTCCATAGTAAAGGGCCAGCTAGTTAGAGCAGGGAGAATGTGCAGTACATTGTTGGATTTTCGGACCGAGTGTGACCTCTTGAAGGACATGTTTTTAAACCGGGGTTACCCGAACCATCTGTTGGATGAATTGATCTTAGAGGTGGACTCCAAAAGGATGAATGGTTTTTATAAACCCATTCTACGCCAAGTTCAAACTTTAATTGATGGACCATCTACTAGTGAGATGACCTCTGTCTTAGACTGTGACTTAGGTTCCACTCCCGTCCCTTTAAGACTTGATGTACCACGTGACTTTTCATTAAGTTTTGTCACTACTTATACCATGAACTCTAAGGCTATTATGTCTATAATACGAAAAAACTGGCACTTTATATCCAATAATTCTGGCCTGGCAGAAAAATTAGGTTTTTAACCTATTTTCGTCTTTAAAAGAGGTAGTAATCTCAAAGAACTTTTACAAAGAGACTTCGCTAGCCAGTCCTTTAACAAACGGACTGGCATGTACCCCGGCGGTTTCTGTAATTGGTGTTATAAGGTAAAAGTAGGTGAAACTTTCACTATTAGGGACAGGAAATATGTCATCCTGTTTCCCTTAAATTGTGAAAGTAGATCCATTATTTATATTGCTTTGTGCGATTGCTGTGCTGCATTCTACATTGGCAAAATGGACCGCAGGGTCCGTGACTGTGTTTATGAACACATGTATGCCATCAAAAACAAGAAAGATGTGAACGCACTAGCTAAGCATGTTGACCTTAATCCAGGCCATAGTTTTTCTTTTATGGCCATTGACCAGGTACAAACTAAGATCCGGGGGGTCCCTATTCGTTGATGCTTGAGAATCGTGAATTGGAGTGGCAATTGAGGTTGGATGCTTTTAAGCATCTAGGCCTCAATGAAAACTGTAACATTTCCGCTGTGTTGAAGTTAAGGAGCTATCTGAGATAGTTCATTTCTTCCTTTAAGATATGAGGTATGTTTTTTATGGGTAAGAATTTTTAGTACCCTTTAGGGAGATATATATATATATATATAAAACTGTTTTCGCACCCTAGGTGTATGTCTTAGCATTGGCTTTGATAATTTCAATACCATCAACAACATTAATTATATGTGTTTGCCACCTTGGTTATTTTTGTGCAACAAGTCTTAGACCATTTTTGTGTTTAAGACATCCTTGTACGCTTAATAGGAACATACAAAAACATGAGTATGTAATCAACTTGATGGGTACACATACACACACATATATACATTTTTTCAACAATATAATTGTTATATCTATTGTTATGCTGTTTATTGATCTTTTATTATTTTTTTATGATGTTAAATGTTTTTAATTTTAATTTTAAATTAAATTTATTGTCCTTTTGGACTTTTATTGAATGGGTTATTTAACTAAGTAACATATGTGGGGCGCTTTACTTGTATCCTCGTGCCTTAGTTTCCTGTTGTTGTAATGTTTACATCACTTCCTATTTCCTGTTTTTTAAAAAAAGCGTATGCATATCATATTTTTTGTATACTTTTTCTCTGATGAAGCCACGGCAGAGGCTGTGGCGAAAATGCTTGTTGATTTTGAATAAATTGAGTACAGGCTATTTTGTTTGCAACTGTACTCTTAAATACTCTACAGGTCTGCCCTTACTTTATGTATACAAGTCCCCTTTATCTTCTGTAGCACCTACATACCTCTCAAGCTATCCGCATGGGACAGTATGGGCCAAGCTGTAACACCTACAGGGGGACATATATGACTACCAAGGTGTACTGTGGACTGATGTCGTATGAATGTGCTATTGACATAAATCAAGTCAATGATAAATCTGTGACTGAGGGATTTGACAACAGTGATCACAGTCCGTGACACGGGACACTTGAGAGATGTGTTTCATGCACAGTATAGTTTATGACTATCATGCCGTCCTTGGCAGACATGGGGTTAGACTATCAGCAGACATTCACATACACACTAGGCATGCAGCTGTACCAAGATTAAACAGTTTTATTTATTTTATTAACTTTTATTAGTATTGTACTTGTTGCCTTTATTTACTGACATCTTACCACATTGCTGAGCAATGCTGTTAACACTGTGTTACATCTGAACACACAACTATTAATCCATTCTAACAGCTACTACAGACATTTATTTACCTTTAATTCCTGTGGGGAGAACATCTGTTAACAATACATTAAGCACTTGGGCTTCAGACCAGTTGTTCTACATTAGGAAGTTTTGTGGCATGCACTGTGGTGGCAGGACAGGTAGCTTTCATCCTTCTAAGTTGGGAACTGCTGATTGAGAGCTCAGTGTCTGTTATTCTTAAAGTGTATTAGCTCTGGTTTAAGCACTTGGGCGTCAGGCCAGTTACTTTACATTAGGAAGGTTTGTGGTCTGCACTCTTGTGGGAGGAGAGGCTGGACTCTGCCCTTCTGAGCTGGGAATTTCTGGTTAAAGGTTTATAGTGCCTGAATATTTGAACTGTATCTTACTGAAATTGGTACACCTTGTTTGCTGTAGCATAGACTAGATCCAGGCCTGCTGAATCTAGCTTTGTTTGTATGCTTGTTGTTTGTATGCTTGTTATTTCCCTGGAACGCTAATTCCACCTAAAACGCGGCTACTCAGCACTTCTGTGGATCCCTAGTGATATCTGCATTGCTTACTGTACTTATTTCCTTGCTTCGCTTGAAAGAAAGTTACTGTTTGTCATTTTTGCATTTAAGTTACGTGTAACACATTGCACTTGTTACCTGGCACTTGCTCACTAAAGCAATTATAAGTCAGCACTAAAAATTAAAAGCACTACACCCTCGCTCCCCATTGGCCCTTGTTTTCAATTATAAAGGAATTCCCAATATTATTCTAGCATGTCCAAAGGTCAGTTTTCAATCTCCTCTCCGGTCCAGCTGGTGAATATGGGAATCTTGAGGCAATGTTACAACTGCCTCATGTACACAGACAACCCTCTCCTCCTCCCAACAAATTCCAGCACATGTGAGAGATGCAACCATATAGCCAAACTGGAGGCTAAGCTCTCTCAACTCAGTACTGGCATAACCAGTTAGGAGGAGAAGGAAACCACACTCACTACAATTCCAGTCTCACATAGACCTACCACGACAGCAAACCAAACACATAATCACACAAAAACATACTTGGAGGCTCTAAATAAAGATATGCCTAAGCAGCAGAGACCTCCAAAGCAGACACCCAAGCAACCGCTACCCCAAAACAAAACACATGCAACACATATCTCACAAAGCCAGTGTGCCAAACAGTCACAGCCCTTAAGGCTAAACAACACACCTGATACACTTGTAATAGGTGACTCTATCGTCAGGCACACTGACGTCCCGCTCACCAGGCTGAACAAGGAGAAGGTCATGGTGAGCAGCCTGTCTGGCGCTAGGATCCGCCACATAACACAAGCACTCAGGTCACTCCAAGGCAAGTACAAATATGACTCAGTCATTGTCCATGCTGGTGTGAATGACCTGAGATGTACCTCCCTGGACTACATGAAAAGGGACATAGAGGAGCTCTCTGTGCATGTAGCCCAGGCTGGTATGACCCTGACCTTGAGTAGCCTCTTACCCTCACCAAGAATGATGCCACAATATGAAGACAAGATGATCAATTTCAACAATTGGCTTAAGTATTGGTGTCATTCAAAGGGGATCCAATGCCTGTCAGCTTGGGATGATATGCATGACAAGCCACGATGCTTTGCTAGGGACGGCTTTCACCTGTCACCCCTGGGCTTTCGGATATTGGCAAAGGCTCTTGCTGCCCCCATAGTGCCTTTTTTAGGCAAGGCTCAAAAGACAAACCCACCTCCATAGGTATCACAAGGGATAAGAAACTAGGAGTAATGCTACTCAACGCCAGAAGTCTAAACCTCAAGATGCACGCACTCGAAACTCTCCTTAGCATGGAGAACATCGATGTCTGTGCAGTAACAGAAACCTGGTTCAGGACTCCCGAGAGCACCCCTGCACTACCAGGTTATACCTCATACCATGCTTTTCAACCCCAAAACTTGGACCGAACCACAAAAGGAGGGGGAGTATCAATATTCATCAAAGATACCCACACCTCCAGGTTGGTGGCAAAGCACGAAGCATCAGAGACTATCCATGTGCAACTAACAGTGGGTAAAACTGCCTTCCAGTTTATAGCCTGCTACAGACCACCCTCCCAAACCCAGGAACCCCACTCGGCCTTCCTGAGAACACTGAAAATATGTAGGTCTCTCCGAACACCATTATATTGGGCGACTTCAACTACCCAAACATAGATTGGGAGCATTACTCTAGCTCCAACACCCTTGCCCAAAGGTTCCTAGAATTCATAAACTCAAATGCTATGGAACAACTTGTTACCACTCCCACAAGAGTGGAAAACATACTGGATCTGATCATCACCAACATGGGGACTCTATGCTCCAGACCAGAAGTGTATCCCTCACTGGTAAGATCAGACCATAAACTGATCTCACTGGATATTCACATCCCGACCACACCCCCTGCCCAGAAAACTGCAGTGAAAAACTTCTATAAAGCAAATTTCACACTCCTCAAAACTGAGGTGGAATCCTTGAAAGCCCCCTGGCCTGTGGAAAATACGGCCCAGACCGCAGAATCCTTTATAAATGCATTCTATGAACACCTTCAGGAATGCATGGATCATGCAATCCCAAATAAAACCAAGACCCAATCCTCCAAAGGCAGACGACCTGTCTGGTGGACCCCAGCCATAAACAAACTATACAATAGAAGGAGGAAGCTACTACATGATAGAGCAAAATCCCAAAAAGGGAAGGCATCTCTGATCAGTATTAGCAAAAAACTAAGGGCACTCATAAAATCGTCAAAAGCCAGCTTCGAGAGAAAAATTGCACAGGACACTAAGGATAATCACAAGGCCTTCTTTAGTTATGTTAGGAACCTGGGTGGGAATTCCCAGATATGCTCAGAATTAGTCCAAAATGACAAAAATACAATCAAGCCACAGACATTGCCAACATCCTAGCTGACAGGTTCAGCGCAAACTTCTCCCACCAAAAGGGCAAATATCTATCCCAGCAGAGTGCTGCCCCCCTGACATCTCAGATGCTCAGGTGGGAGCCGCCCTCTTCAAAGCAAAAAACACAGCATCAATGGGACCAGACGGTGTCCCAGGCTGCATCCTACATGAACTCCATGAAGAGCTAAACCCAAACATAAAACTACTGTTAAATTTCAGCCTTACTACAGGATATGTACCCAAAGAGTGGCATACAGCAACAGTGGTCCCTCTTCACAAAGGTGGTGCCTCAACAGACCCTGGAAACTATCGCCCCATAAGCCTGACTAGCTTGGTCTGCAAAGCTATGGAAAGGATCATCATGGACCTCATAAATAAAGATATTGGGGACCTACAGACACTGGATCCTACCCAGTTCGGCTTTGTTAAGGGCAGATCCTGCCTCTTAAACCTGGTTGACTTCTTTGAAACAGTCACCAAGGCCATTGACGAAGGGAAGGTGGTCCACACAGCCTATCTGGACCTCGCAAAAGCCTTCGATACAATACCCCACTCGGGCATTATAGATAAGCTCACCAGCTTAAATATAAACCCCTATGTCATGAGATGGGTTGCAAACTGGCTCAAGGACAGAACCCACATGGTTAGAATTGCTGGGGCCATGTCAGACTCCAAGCCAGTTACAAGTGGCATCCCACAAGGCTCAGTCCTGGGACCTCTCTTGTTTGGTATATATTTCTCGGAGGTACAGGCCAACACGGAAGGACTGTGGCTGACCAAGTTCGCAGATGACTGCAAACTGGGCGCCATAATCGACTCTCCATCTGACACAAGCATCCTCCAAAAGGGCCTCATAGAAACAGACAACTGGTGCCAGAACCATGGCCTCAAGCTAAACGCCAAAAAGTGTATAGTCATCCATTTTGGCAAAAACAAAGTGCCCACAAATTAACACATAGGTGGTAATCCATTAAGTACAGAAGAAGTAATTAGGGACCTGGGGACCCAAGTTGATAGCAATCTCTCATTTGACAACCACGTGGCCAAAGTGGTTAGAAAAACATTTTATATAGCCCACCTAATCATGAAGGGATTCACATCTAGATTAGGGGAGGTCATCGTGCCTCTTTACTCATCCCTCATCAGGCCCATAATCGAGTACAATGCCCTTTTTGGGATGTACCTTACCAAACACCTGCAGCAACTGGAAAGACCCCAAAAGTACCTCACCAAGAGGATCAAAGGGCTCAAACAGATGCCATATGCTGCCCGGTTAAAGAAACTCCAGCTCTACTCAGTGGCATACCGCCTGCTCAGAGGTGACCTGTGCCTGACATATAAGGCCATGTCCAACCCGGAATTAAGGGACATGCTGCACCTCAAAAAATCCAAATCCCATCGAGCTACACGCTCGAGAGACTTGAACCTCAGCACTGAAATAAATAGGACATGCTGGAGGGACAGATTCATAACCCAGAGGCTCCCTTCACTCTGGAATAAAATCCAAGTCCAGGTTAGGCAGAGTCCCTCATTGATTCTCTTCAAGAGGAGTCTTGATGAGTGGATGGGAGATCATAGATTTACCCCGGGTATCACTTCTGTGTCACTGTTAGACAGAGGCACAGTATACTAACCTCGAAAAGGGCATAGCAAAATTAATTTAAAATGGGTGGCGAAAGCCAAACACACTCTGGCTAGGCTTATAAATGCCCTAGGGCAGATAGCCAAGTATGAACCTATGAACCTATGAACATAACTGGTTCTATAAATATTTAGGAGAACGTGTCACTGGATTTGATCCCTGATCTGTGTGTGACAAAATGCACATTACACCTAGCATTTATCAAATTGAGCTACTGAACAACTGCTGAATATTGACTGACTGATATATGCCTAGAGCTCACCTGTTAACAAAATATGACCTGGTAATAGAGGTAGAGTGTCATACAAGACTGCAGTGACACTTGAACACACCTGCATGAGATTCATGCATGACAGAAATAGTAGGTGAACTGTGCATTAATAATACAGGGAATGCAGGTGTAGACAATAAACCCCTAGTGGGTGGGAATACCTGTGATGTGTACAAAACATATCAGAGTGTTTGTTAGGTTGGCTGCCTGACCCATATACAGTGGCAGATGGTATATTTGCAGTCTACAGCTATTGCAGTTTCATACTTGCCTGATGCAGCGTTCCTATGAGCAGGAATGCATATTGCTGAAATGCAATGGTTAACACAAGACAATCCAGAGATATGCAATATAGCTTGGCTGTTCCTATTATTGCTTCAGATCTTACTGCAGAACAAATATCATTATGCGTTATATTTTACAGTACAGCTCCACATCTACAGTTTAGCAGAACACTCTTTATTAGCACCCTTCACTTAGTGGTATACCTGTTTTTACTTCCCAGCAGATGTAATACTCGATTTCATAACCAACAGCCCAAAATACACACATATTGAATGGCACAGCTTTATTAGTGGTGACTTCATTCATTGATTGGTATATATCTACAGTCTTTATTGATGAATAGTTCATGTAATGCAGGTGTTGCAATACAGCAGTAATTCTACAATTAATGCAGTAGAAACTTTTATTTCCTTAACATTTTTAATGCAGTAGACACTTTTATTACCTTAACATTATTAAAGTATTTCTTTAACATTATCAGGTGTTATGCTTTCATCTTTATTGAACTGTACCTCCCATTAGTCACTTATTTCAGTCCAGGCTATGACCACATTCATTGCAGTTCAATCAAAACTGATTACACCTACTGGCAGTTACTATTTACTATTTCTTGTTTATATGACTATAGATGGCAAGATATATCTGTACTCACCACACTCACAGTGCAACCTGGCCAGGTGCCCTGCACGGGCCTCCAGGTTGTGAGCTCTCTCCTCTGCAGCTGTGGGAAGAGAAATACACCATTATGCATACCTGTCTATCACACATTCAGAGCAGATTTTGGTAAAATACTGATAACAATGCTTACAAACTGTTGGGACATTCTCATCTCAAGCATCTTGGACCCAGGTGGGCAAGGGATCTCTGCACCTGCTCACCTGTGCAGGTGATACCAGTTGCACTGGTGAGATCATGTGCCAGCCTGTCCCAGGCCTCCGATTTGTACTGTGACTCCTGGTACTGCCCCTGCAGCATCTGTACATCATGGTATTTTACAAGGAGTCCAACCATGACCCTGAACTCCAGAATGCCCCAATGCTGCACCCGGAAGCACACACCCTCTCCAACTCTTGCCATAGTTCCTGCCAAGTTCAAACTCCAGCAGGTTATGGCTATATTCCCACCTCTTGCACTTAAATAAGGCTGTTTTCCCACCCTTTACTGCCATTAGGCCATTTTTTAAAATGCATCACTTTGCTTAGCACCATGCAAACCCACTGAGCTCAGCTGAGCAGTGCTTAAACTTGCAATGCTTAGCAAAGTTTAGCGGTGCACAAACCAGCTTAGCTGGGCTGAGCAATGCCTAAACGGGTATTGCTTAGCAGTGCTTCACACCACCTAGCAATGTGCAAACCAGCTAAGCATTGATAAAACATACCTTGTTTAAGCAGTGCCTGGCAAGGCTTAGCTATGCTTAGTGGAGCTTAGCTAAGCGCAGCAAAGCAGGATTTAATAGTACATTTCATAATTGTGTAATTGCAGAATAAATGCTTAATAACATGTCTGTGCATACATACATTATTCCATCAAGGGTTTACACATATGTCTCATAATGTGTATTTGCAACATAAATGCTTCATACCCTGTGTATTCATATAAAATTCAAAGTTTAATAGTACTTCTAATAAATGCATATTTGCAAACTAAATTTAATAATCTGTCTGTGTAATATATGTGTATTTGCAAACTAAACTTAATAACCTGTCTGTGTAATCAAACAAAAATTAATTGAGATTTAAAATATGTCTTTTAATGTGTATTTACAAAATAACCTGTCTGTGTATTCAAACCCTGCATCTACTGCACATAAGGTCATCACTCTAACCATTTGGCTACACGGTCATATGAAATGCTGTTGTACTTTTACATATACTGTATCTTTCCACTACCTTTAACCACTGCTGAGCACTGTGGCACTTCCCACAAACCTGCTGAGCTATGCTTAAACTTCACCTCTGAATTCATAATTAAATGTATCCGGTTTCTATTTTTAGATGTCTGGTACATTGCAAACATAGAAACATTTTTTAAAATATGAACTTTTTTATTAGTCATACATTGATATCCGGCACTTTGACAGTGCAGGGGGTGTGTTACTTATCTACAGACACAGTAACACACTCCCTACACTGATTCACTAATCGTGTTACACAGCTCTCCCTCAGTAATGCGCCTTCATTTAATATGCAAGGTGTGCTGCTGAGGGGGATCCACATACACGGCCATGGTACCTTCTGTGTAGGCTTTACACTATCCTTACACAGATTTAATTAAATTTCCAGGCTAGTCTTTTTAACACTTCTTGCAGAAGTGCAGTTATTATGTTTAATCTTCATCTATGGAAATGATAATTCACTGTGCAGAATTCTGCACTTATTCCATTTCTTTCTGAATTTCACAATATTGCCGGTGCTCTTTCTCATCATCTTGACCTCCAAACATCAGTGTCTGGTTAATTTTTAAGGTGGTCATGATTTTTCTAGTCTGGTCCTTGCCTTTTTCTATAAGGCAATCATTTTGTTTTGAATGACAAAAAGGATTTATTGGCAAGTTTTCTCTATGGGCTTTGTTTTTATCAGAAGATGAGAAGCAGGTCCCCTTCAGCTTGCTGGCTCATTCTTTGCTAGGTAACCTTTTCCATTTCCTCCTTACCCTATTTTATATCCAAAAAAAGTCTTTAGTCCCTCAGGAGAAAATATTTCAAAGATAGCTAGATATAGCAACTTAAATATTACATCTACCTTTCGACAACCCTTTATTGCAGGGATAAAATCACTCTCTCACTTCTGCTGAGACTATAGTGAATATTCACTTTCCAATTAATACTCTAGTGTCTATAGTTTTAATGTTTTTCTCTTATGCCACAATTTTATCAGGAGCAGCTCTTTCTGCTGGTATGACTACATCTTTAATACATCTTTAATATAGGTCTTGGTTTTCTTTTTATTTTTTTTTTCATTGACAGATTTAGAGTATACGGACAGTATGCCCTTTCATTTAACAAATGCCACTGTGGAACACCAGTTCAGTTGCTTATTTCTGCTTTTTGCTTTCTTAAAATTAATGCAATCTGTTCCTTCTAGTTTCTCTGGTATGACAGAAATTGTAAGGTTTACTTTCTGGGCTCTGTCTTCTGACTCTATCATTTTTTGAAACAGCTCTTCTTGAGAAGCTTCATATTCAACCAGTTTTTCCTTCATTTCAGTTCCTGATTTCTGCAGTTGTATTAGCTCACCTGAATAGGTACTTAAAGTTTATTCTAATCTTTCTAATCTTTTGTCAGTTGACTTTATATATTCCTCCAATGTCTCACTTATTTTAAATATATACGTCTGAATGCATTTGATTTTTTTTCCTCTAAATTACTGGAAACCATCTTTTATACCAATACTGATACCTGAACTGAACAGCTGTGAGACTTTTCCCCACTGAAGTTTTGTCATCTCCTTTTTTCATGATGTTTTCCTACTTTCTACTTCCTACTTTCTCCAGATATCATATTTGCTCACATTCATACAGTGTAGCAAATAACCAGTAACTGAATTTTACTGACATTGTTAGCTTTTACTAGCTTTATTATACCAAGTTAATTGTTCACACTGGGAGAGCTCTAATCAACCTAGCTTTCAAAGTGCAACCATCTTGGAATCCTCACAAACAGATATTTATTGATAAGAATAAAATAACTTCGACAATGAATTAATATTAATATTTCAATAAATCTGACTTCTATTCAACCTTTGTACAAAACTAACAGCCTGATCTTGTCATTACCCAGTGCTGTGGAAGCCCTGTGTATACTGACATCTTCACTTTTCTTCATCATCATCATCATCATCATCCATCATCACCTTATCATTCTCCAACACATTTACATCTTTCTTACCTACGCACTATTACTTCTCACCTGCCTATAATAATCTTCCTTCTTCTGCTTTATCCCTCCCACTATTATTTTTTTACAAACATATGATATTTCTTCTTCTAACTTATCCTTTTCCACTATTTTTCTCTCACTTACAATAATCACCCTTTTTCTGACACATCCTTTCCCAATAATAATGTAAACTCGAGAAGTAATAGTCATCACCATTATTAATATACCTTAACCCTCTAAAGTATGCATCCCCATAACAAATACTCAAGGCCAGATTCATCAATGCCTAAAATAAGTGCAAATTTACTGTAAATGTTCTGTATTCAAAAACATCCCTACAAAATTGCTTGTGCTTTTTAGTCACTGAGTAAGATTACACAAAGTGTACAATTTCTGTATTCAAAAATGTCCCTACCACATTGCTTGTGCTTTCTAGTCACTCAGTAAGATTAGACTAAGTGTACACATGGCGTATAGTTTGTGTTAACCTTTACAAATCTCCCCTTGATATATAAGGCTGCAAGAAAATCAGTAAGAAAAATAAAATTAGGAGGAAGAAGGTATGAGTTATACTTGTGTTGTCTAATCACTCAGAACACATGGTGTTCTGGTCTTCAACTTCTTCAGTCATTATATTGTCTTACATACATTCTCTGACCAATTTACTTTGAAGCATCTGTACTTACAATTTTGCCCCACTGTTACTATAATTGATTTTTGAGTGTTTAGCCTTTTCAAACAACTTACATTAAAGAATGTATTTAAATTAAAAAATTCTCCAACAAAAATTATCACCGCAGATATTCCCTATTACAGAACAACCAATCACAAGTACTAAACCATAAAATATTTCCTATGGCTTGTCCACTACCTGTAAATATATATATATATATATATATATATATATATATATATATATATATATACATATACTTACCGGGAATGCTGTTCAATTACAACAGCTGTAGAAAAAAAAAGATTGAGCTATACTTATTGTCATCTAGCCACTCACAACTAATGCAAAGCTTAAAACCAATAATTTTATTTTTAGCAGTATATCAGCTCCTACATTCAACCAGCCAGTATCATCCCAATTTCATATAATATCAAAACACTTAAAGATAAGTTATGCTTCCTATCCAAATGCTGAGGAATTCAAAAACAGCAACAAAGCACGCATTTCACAAGCAACACCTGTTCTTTTTCATATATACAGGACTTTAGAAGATGCTTATATTTGTTCCCAAAAACATGAACTTATTTTATGAAAAGAATTCCTGTTTTAACCAGATAAATATATCATCAAAGTATCCTTATTAAAATAACCATCTTAATAAAATGCATAAAGATAATTCATTCCCAACAAAAAAGGATGGAGACTAGCAAGATGTAATAGTCATAATACTCAGTAGTCTTGAACCCCACAATTACTATGATATGATAGTATGCTTTACGTCTAAACTTATGAACACCCACAACTATACCAGTTCAAGTTTGTCTAATAACTCAGCTTAACTAAGCATGATCTTTGTTAAACTTCCATACAAACAAAAAAGACACATTTTCAGAGTAAACCTCCATACATACTATTACAAAGATTATAAATGTTAACCTAAAAGGAAGTTATCTTTCATGAAGAGCATCAGTCAGTAGCTACACATACCACATAGTTAGCAGGGCACTTCATGAAATTTGCTTACAGTACCATAATGCTGACAAAGTATTGTACTGTATACAGCAACAAAAGATTTGTATACCCCAAACCTATAATGTATACACCTTTTAACAGCAACAAACACCCATCCTTATTTTTATTACACTAACTATCACAGTTCCTTCCCATACCTTTTACAATATCCAGATAATTTCATTCAGTCATAATGGCACCTTATTCAATTTTACCAAGCATACTCTATAACTATTATATAAGCAAATGTTAAATAAAAGTCACAACATGTTTCATCGTGTTTATATTGCATTAGTTGTCTTGCTTTTTAGCAAATGTGATTCATTCAATTAATTGCAATATGTCATATTAGTATCTCACCTAGGCTTAACAGGCAAACATATCTGCATTTGAAAATTAACTTTATGCACTTCAACCTACAGAAAAAAATATCTTTAAAAATAACATTTTACAATATAACAATGCACTTAGGCACCATTAGAATTTGCACAGAGATTTATCACTGTAGAAAATATCTCAAATTAAAAATAAAATGCCTTGTTATAATTAAAAAATTATGTTTCCTGCTACAAAAACAAAAATACAGAAAGTGAAGTAATTTCAACACATATTTACAAACTTAATTGACAAGGTATACTGTTATATGAAAGCAAATTAAGGGAGTCTGGTTTGTTTTACATAAGTTACAAACAACAATGGGAGACCTAAAGCAGATATATTTAAATACTATCAGATGGTTTACAAAACTGGTGGTTGATGAAAGGAATATCCTACCTAAAAGTATAAAGACCTGTGAAAATTTGATGCACTAGCTACGTTGGACAGTTTCTATGGAACCCACTGCTATGGCTTTTTGACAGGTTAAAATGATAAAAAACCCGTGCCTGTGAATGATTATTTTGTATTGTACTGTAGACATGAAATAGCGTGAGAGGAGAACCATGATCTGTATCACAAAAGACACCTGATCTGCAATTACTGAAGGCAACCCTGGAGTTGTGAGTTCCCTGTTTACTTCATGCCAGGTAACCAGTCACTAGTGGCTGCTTATTAGATGTCTCTTCCAAGTGACAAGAAAAGAGAATCTGAAGACAGATATGTTGAAAATACCTGCAGGGATCCAGGCCACATTCATTCTTACAGCATTTGGCTATGCTGAAAGATATAACTTGGCAATGCAGGCCAAAGTAATGAACATCTGCAATAAACTCTGGATTACCATTAGGTAGAAGCTGCACTGTGCTTCCTGAAATTGGTCCTGTCGTTCAGCGTTCCAAAATGATTTAACATTTTAAGTTATTATTTGCATATTTGTGCATTCAGACTGATGTTTGTGCTGATTTTAGTTCCAGTGATAGTTAAAGTGGTTGTTTTGAAGATGATGTGTAAATATGACGACCATATGAGTGCAGAGAATCAGAAAGAAGATTAAGGGCAGTTAACAGATGTTAATCCTTCTGTCAGCAAAGAGACTAACTGTTGACAAGTGAAGAAACTGTGGGCACCAAAGATGAATGGAGCAATATAAGGAGTGGGATCCCTATTATGTGATAGAAACATCATAAACTCATTTGACTGAGACCAGAAGACTGAAATTTCAAAAGTCTGAAAAGTCACTTGACTGAAACCCATAATACTTAATTTCAACATACTAAATTTTAAACTGGACCATATGAAACTAGACTAGGTGGGGAGATACACCCTCACACCCCCCAATGTGGGGGCTGTGCCCCCCACACCCCCCTAACTATATATACTAACTCCAGGATTGCGCTATAGTGGGGAAAAGGGCATAGTAGTGGCAGCATGTAGACTGTTGTAAGGTAAGTGAAAGGTATATGCCCTTTTCCCCACTGTAGTGCAATCCTGGAGTTAGTATATATAGTTAGGGGGGTATGGGGGGCACAGCCCCCCACATTGGGGGGTGGGGGGCATAGCCCCCCCCACCTAGTCTGGTTTTATATGGTCCAGTTTACAATTTAGTATGCTGGAATTCAATATTATGGGTTTCAGTCTTATGGGTTTCAGTCAAGTGGCTTTTCAGTCTTTTGAAAATTCATTCTTATAGTCTCAGTCAAAAGAATTTCAGTCAAATGAGGTTTCTATTGTATGATAGTGATCCAAGGAGTGTGGCAAAAGATGACGGTTTGGGCTACTGAATCATTATGTAAAGCAGTTCATATCCTCTTATAATGATTCCAGTGAGTTTTTGAAAGAATGTGGACTTTACAGCAGTGAGTAGCAGAAGTGCAAAACAAGCTGGCAGAGCTAAGTAGCCAAATTATTTATACTGAACAAAAGTCAGTTGATTTGGAAGACATGATGAGAGGTCACAGATTAAGACTGAGCAGAGCACTGGAATAAGCGGGGGTGTTGACTGTATTGAAATTATAAAATCAAAAATGGCACAATGGACTTTTTCAAAATGCTCATTTGGAATATAGAAAATATATCTGTTGTCATAACTAGCAGACTGAATTTGTGAGATTGGCTCAGTTGGTTTCATAACTATCAGACTGAATGTGCGACACTGGTTCAATTTGTTTGGTGTCAGGAACTAATTCTGTCACAGCTGTAGTGAAAAAGGAAGCGCAACAGTGCTGTAGATAGCCTGGTAGTAGTGGATTATGATTTCCTGAGTCTACACTGCTCTAAAGGGTACAGTTTTTCATCCCAATAAAGGAATATTAGTTATTCAGACTTTGGTTAATTTCTATTAACTCAAGTCAGTAATGGATATATTGAACGGCTTGTCTCTGATGCTGGACTATATGAGCAAGAAATATTTACTGGAGGACTTGGTTAATATAATGAATATCAGAAAATTGTTGAAGAGGAAGATGAATGGGAAAGGATAATGATCATTATGATGATGATAATATGGTGGTTACATGTACTTTTAGGGAAGTACACTAGCAAGAGAAAAATTACACAGGTCACACAAGTGATGCTATAAGTGGTTTAGAATGATGATACTTATTACTGAATTTGGTAAAACAGGATAATGCCAGAAGGTTGGCACACTCAGAACATTTGTCTTAAAGAAAGTATATGCAGACACGGTACTCTGAATCCTAGCTGGCTAATTCAGCAAAAATTTACTACGTCTGCCCATGAAATATTTAAATGGAATGGACTTTGAGAAAAATGTTACTAATCATAATTATATTCAATGTATGGATTGTTATAAAAGTGAGCCTTTGTATTAAGTGTGATATTATAGGATATAGGTACTATGCTGTTTGATATTACTATGTAGGGGTGTGTACAATTGTGCACAGGGATGTAGATGCACAACATATGGTTGATAATGTTACGTTACATGCACACACCTCGAATACTGATCTATGATAAAAGTAAGACATTAGAATGCGTATGAGCTTTTTCCCTTTTATATTTATTGACAATGTAGTGCTTACTTAGTGATGTAGTCATATTTCTTGCCTGGTTGATTCTGAGCAGGGATTTATGTCTCCAAAAGTGGCAGATGAGTAGCACTTAAGCATAGCTTTATGCCTCAGTGGTGGCAGATGTGTGTTAGTAAATGTAATTTTCTTTGCTGATGAATATCTTTTTTATGAAATGAATATGTATAGTATATATATTCACAGCATTGATGTATAAATGTGCTTAAATTATAGTAAATAGGTCAATCTAGAAGTTATGTTATAGAAGTGTTATGGTTCTCGGCCCTAGCATAGAATTACTAGAATATGGGAGAATATTAGTGTTTGTTTAAGGTACTATTAAGGATGAGACTGACTAGGTGAGTAGAAAGATGTTTTCACATAAAACTGATTATAAAATATTGTGTAAAATATATGTGTGTGTATGTTCCAAAGCACAGCACTGCACTGTAATAATGTCTGCACAGAGGCGTGCATATGTGGCAATTTACTACCTCAGTGGGGGTGCAGCTAGACTTTCTGCCTGGCTGAGTCTGTACAGAGATTTGTGTATTATGAAATGGCAGACTTGTTCAATAAAGTATGAAAATGTTTTGGTAATGTGAAATTTATTTGAATGGATCACTTATATGTTATAGAAAAAAATCATGCTGTTAACTTGGGTCTACCTGATAGTATTGAAAGCCAATATTGTTGAAGACAGACTCAGCGAGGTGACATCCATGAATAGCCACTTCATTGACCAACCAGATGAACAAAATCCTTCCCTGGGAAAGTACTAAGTCACCCAAACACACACAAAACCAACAACGGAACACTCAAAATCCACCACCCCAATTAAATACACCAACTCTGAGAATGCACTAGTTTGTGAAAGCGCAAAGCTCACTTTCACGGCCAACAGGTTACTTACCCTGGGAAGGATTTCATTCATCTGGTCTGTCAAAGAAGTGGACTCTCCTGGATATCATCTCGATGAATCCTTTTTCAATGATCTCGACTTTCAATATCCTCAGTTAGACCTGTTAACTTGTATTTGAATAACAACCTTTGAGCACATGAGCTGATGAAACTGTTTGTGCATGCATTTGATAAAACTGAATGTGAAAGGTTGGGTATAAAATGTATGTTTATATATGGAAATTCTGCAGCCTGAAATACTCAATTAAAAGGAATGGAGTTAGTGTCTTTTTTTGTAGTAAAAAATATAATACCACATGAGTATTATCAGCAGTCTTTGCAAGTTTCTTGCATGGTTATGTAAGTTTTTCTTTTAATTGCTTTTTACCCCTGTGCTTGATCTCTGTGCCAGGAAATCATCAATCCTCCTCCTCTTAGATGGACACAGCCTATTTCTTCCCTTACTGGGGAATTTCACCGTATTCTATGGAATAAGTCTGCAACTTTGTATTGGAATTGTATCTTACATACAGGCATATTATCACGTATACTGCAGACTAGAAGTTAAGTACATCTGAGCAAAATTTAATCTGTCAACTACTGTGGACTTTGATTTTATACATTGCCATAACAAAGTGAAATGAATAATTTACTACTGCTACCCTAGTTAGCTGGATGGGCAGGATTCTAGATTGCTATCTCCTGTGCTTGGTGTATTCTGTTGTGTATTTTTGGGTCCTGGATAAAATATTCACATTACATCCCCGATTGGGAATTCCCTAGAGGAACTGGTTGTGAGGAGTAATGAGCCATTGTAAGACAGGGTTTTAAATTCTAAACAGGGTTCACAAATCCCTTTCAGGGTTTGTACTCTCAATCAATGGCAAAATCACATAGTAGCCTACAATTCTCTTGGCTACATATGATGCCAGAAGTGCCTAAGTTACATCTAAGACAAGTAGCTGGGTTTTGCAGTACTGTGCCTCACATGGGATACTGTATTTAGATATTAGGTCTGGCTGTAACAAGACTAGTATTATTGCTAATTTGCCGTATGACATTGACCTGCCATTCTTAACTGAAATTCGGCTTGACTCGAACTTTGTACTTCACCTGCTGGCCATGCTGCCTTCTGGTGCTTTAATTATCCAGCACTTAGTTGTGTTTAGTTATGACATCATCAGGTTGAGCATTTGTTTTAAGTCAGACCTATATCTGAATTACGTACTATGTGGGAAATACCAACACCTCTGAGTATTTCATGGGAGTGTGAATGAATTGTAGGTTCCTTTTTATTTACTATCAACTGAGTTGAGTGAGGACCTTTTAACAGGAGTTCACATATTTTCCTCTTGACTCCTTGTTGACTTGTTTAAACAGGTTAGTGTTGGTTCATAGGTTCACAGGTTCATAGGTAGGTACTAGGCTATTGGCCCTAGGGCCTATACAAGCCAGGCCAAAAAGGTGCCCTGGTTTTTGCCACCCAAGAAAATTATTTTCCTGTGCCACTGTCGAGCAGAGCCACAGAAGTGATCCCTGGGGTGAATTTCCTATCTCCCATCCAATCATCAAGATTTTTCTTGAAGAGTGCTAATGAGGAGCTTTGTTTGATATAGATAGGTAGTTTATCCCAGAGTATAGGAAGTCTCTGGGACAGGAATCTATCCCTCTGGCATGTTCTATTTATTGTGGTGACAAGGTTTAGGTCCCTAGTGTGTGTAGCTTGGAGGGATTGGGACTTCTTTAAGTGCAGCATGTCCAACAGTTCTGGGTTTGACATAGCTTTGTATGTTAGGCAGAGATCACCTCTGAGTAGGCAATATGTGACAGAGTAAAGCTGGAGTTTTTTGGGACGGTCTGCGTAGGGCATCTATTTGAGGCCAGTAATCCTCTTTGTGGGGTGTTTCTGCGGCCTTTCCAGTTGTTGTAGATGTCTTGTGAGGTACATACCAAAAAGGAGCATTGTACTCTATAATAGTAGAGGGGAACCATGACATCTTTTTTTCTGGATGAGAAACCTTTTGTGATGAGGTGTGCCACGTTGAAGGATTTCCTGACTACTGTGGTGATGTGATTATCAAAGGAGAGACTACTGTCCAGCTGTGTCCCAAGGTCTCTTATCACACTTTCAGTGTTAAGTATACTGCCACTTATGTTGTAGTTCATGGGTACAGAGTTTTTACCAAAGGGGATGACAATGCACTTTTTGGCATTAAGCTTGAGGCCATGGCTTTGACACCAGGCATCTGTCTCAGTGAGGCCCTTTTGTAGGATGTCCACATCGTTAGGAGTTTTGATTATGGCTCCTAGTTTGCAGTCACCTGCAAGCTTCATTAGCCAAAGACGTTCTGTGTTAGCCTATACTTCAGAGAAGTAGATACCAAACAGGAGAGGACCCAGGACTGAACCCTGTGGTACTCCACTTGTCACTGGTTTGAAGTCAGATTTGGAGTGTGGTACTTTCACAGTGTGGGTTCTGTCAGTGAGACAGTTGGCAATCCATCTTGTGGCATAAGGATTTATGGCTAGTTTAGTGAGCTTATCTATAATTTCAGAGTGGGGGATGGTGCTGAAAGCCTTGGCAAGATCTAGATAGGCTGTGTGAGCCATCTTACCCTTGTCTACGGCTTTGGTGTCTGCTTCAAAGAAGTCTATCAGGTTTAGTAGACATGATCTGCCTTTTACAAACCCGAACTGGGTGGGGTCCAGAGTTTGGAGATTACCAATGTCCTTATTTATAAGTTCCATGATGATATGTTCCATGGCCTTGCACACCAGGCTCATCAGGCTAATGGGGTGGTAGTTCCCAGGGTCTGTGTTGGCTCCCCCCTTGTGAAGTGGGATAACCATCGCTGTGCGCCATTCAGCGGGCACAAAGCCTGAGGTGAGGTTATGATTGAACATGGTACTTAGGTGGGGTACCAGTTTGTTGATTTTAATATCTGGTTTGACAAGAAGCCCTCCTGCACACCTTACTAATAACCGTTAACCCTAACCCTGCCAGTGCCCCTAACACTAACCCTATACCTTACCTTTCAAAAATCCTTTCTGCAACACTGCCACTATTCAGACAAAACTGGCCTGAATTTATGGTGGAATTTTGGTGTTCTGATTGCAACGGAAACTGTATGTTTACTTTTGTGATTGGTTTTGTCTTAGATGTTTTGAGTTTTTTGAGATATTGAATATCAGAATGTGGGTTTAGATTATTTCCGTTTTGATGCCTTTGTGATCAGTTGCATTCAATACAGTCTCAATGTGTATACATTATGGACAGCTCATTCATAAAAACACTGAACATTTGTGATTGAAAAAAATGAGTTATTCAAATATCTTTAAACACCTGTTATTACTTCTGACAAATATACATGGGCTTGTTTAACTGCAGAAAACATTCAGTTTAATCCCTCATTAATTCACATTTCATAGCAGGTGTTGTTATCACATATTATTTGTCACAAAAAAGTGAAGTGCAAAAACTGAAAAGCAGCTGCTTATATGTGACATTAACTGGACCACTGAGTTTATTACTTTCCATTTCCTACATGACAGAATGAGAAAATGAGCTAATCTTATATGCCCTTTAAATTAATTTAACACTCTTCTTTCCATATACATTGTCTTCCTTGTGACTTTTTCCAGCTAGTTCCATAGCCTCTTCATAATTCCATGGATTCTCTTTCTACCACCCATAATGATATTCCATTCCATGGGTCTACAATCCTCTTAATGAAAAAAAAATACTTCACATCTCCAGAGAGTTGTTTATCTCTACAGCCTACTTTATATAAAGTAAACAGCAAAGGACTGAGTAGATTATGACATACTGTTATTTACCTTTTTTGGTTTATCTTCCCTCTCTTGATCTCTCGATGGTATAAAATAATTACTCTTTCCTTTCTTATGTGTTTCTGAGACATCTGCTGTGCTTTGGAAATATGTTAGAAATTAAGTATTGAACCATAAATAAATTGATTTGAGGCTGTCAAAATATTATTTTACTTGACTAAGTAAAGAGGCTAATCTTTGATTTTTTTTTACAGGATTTTCTACGGAGAAACAATTTCAGATTATTCAAACTCCAAGTGTAGTATTTGCCATGTCAGGAAACACAGTGACTCTAAACTGCATTATAAATATGGAGAAAGTAGGAGCTGTGGTGTGGAAAAAACATTCAGGCAACAACAACTTACTTTTCTACTCTGACATCTTGCAGCAAAATGGTGCCACTGACATTCGAATATCCTGGGTCCATTCTGTGCGCATATTTGATCAGTCCATCCAGATAAAAAATATCACTTTGCAAGATACTGGGGTGTATCACTGTGTGAAACTTGACTCTTACAAAAAAGAATACAGAGTTGGTTCTGGAGTCACACTCATCATTATTGGTAAGTCCAGATACAATCATAATGTTCAAGTCCTTTCAGGAAAAAAAATGCTAACAGTAGTCTACTTGTTGATGAGATTTTCATGATTGTTAGTCATTCATTCATTCATTCATTTGCTAAGTCAAGGAGTCAGTCAGTGAACCATTCATCCATTTCTAATACCCAATTTAATTTACTCAGGGTTAGAGGGATTCAAAGCTTACACTGATGAACAAAAAGCATGAAGTGGAAATCCTTTTCTGAATGGAATGCTAGTCCATAAAAAGTAACCTACCTGCAGTTTGGCAGGAGGGTGTGTGTGTTGTCAATTCAGCCTATTAACACATCTTTGGGATGTGGAAGAAGCCAGACCCACAGTAAGAATTCACATGGATAAAGGGGGGATGTGGAGACTCGATAGAGAAGATGTCACAGCAGGAAAAAGAACCATAGAACCAAGTGCTGAGAAGCAGCAACACTAATCACTGTATCACTTTGCCACCTTATTATTCTCGTACCCTACCTAATTATTATCTGTATCTTTAAGCACATCACTGTCTTCAGATAGATCTTTGACCTTGTTGCAGGTAAAATATCAGTTATCCATTCCCTGCAATGGTGTATTTTTAATTATGCAATGATTTCTCATTAGTATTCAAAAACAAGCATGTTGATTGTACAGCCCAATAAGTGTGCTCATTGTAAAATGAGCATATAGCAATGGAAGAAGGTCCGACTGCTGAAGTATTATTGAGTGGTCAGATTTTTCTATAGACATATGCTAAGGAGGACAGAGCAAAATACAAGAAAAATCAGGTACATTCTGTAAGACTAAAGAAACAGAAATGTACCTGATTTCTCTTGTATTTCTAAGCTGTCCCTCTTAAAATCTAAGCAGACTGTCATACCCCTAAACTGTTTGGATCTTCACAGAATACCCAGAGTTTAGCCTCATAGTTTTGGTCTTTTCCTCATAAAAATGTATTTTTTTCTGGCAAACCAATGGGGATTGAAGTCATTAAATAATGACAGACATTTGAGATTTAGACTTCATATCCTTCAGAAAATGTGTGTTAATACTACAAGCAACTTTCTAAGTTTATAAGAGTAATAAAATGGCCTCAAACTGAATTTCAAGAAATACATCATTATCCTCTTTGAGGAAAGTGCCATTCCCAGTAATTATCACATTAATAACAATGTACTAAGCATGCAATCAGTCATGAGAGACTTGGGCACCCAGGCTGATAGCAACCTGACTTTTGACCACCACGTTGCCTCCATTGTACGGAAGGTTTTCTACATGTCCCACCTCATAAATAAGGGCATTTCATCTGGGAACAAGGAGATCATAACATCCCTATACTCCTCCCTTATCAGACACATTATCAAGTACAATGCCCCCTTTGGCATGTACCTTGCCAAGCAAATGCAGCAGTTGGAGAGACCACAGAGGTTCCTGACCAGGAAAATCCAGTGTCTCAAACACCTATCCAATACAGATAGGCTAAAAGCCCTGTCCCACTACTCAGTCTCATACAGACTGTTCAGCAGTGACCTGTGTCTGGCATACAAGGCCATTTCAGACCCAGCCTTGATGGAGTTACTACATATCTGTAAGACAAACTCTACTGGTGCAACCCACACGCAAGGCCTTAACTTGGTCTGTGACATTAATAGAACTTGTTGGTGGGATAGATTTGTGTCCCAAAGACACCCCCATCTGTAGAATAGACTCCCTCTTCAGGTCAAGCAGAGTACCTCTCTAGCCCCCTTTAAGTGGAACCTGGACGACTGGATGAGAAACAGAAAATATACACCTGGGATCCAACCTGTGTCCCTGCTGGACAGGGGAAACAGGTGCTGACTTTGAGGGAACATAGGAAAAATTCTTGGCTAGGCTTATAAGGGCATCCGGGCCAATGGCCTAGTATCATCCTATGAACCTATGAAAATCTGTCCCATTTTTGGACCTTTCTTCCCACCAATTATGTTGGACTTTGTTCAGGTTTCTTGCATTAATACTGGCAGGAAAAGAGAAAAACAGCAATGGAGAATCCCTTTTCTCCATTGCTTCGCTTGAGTAGCACTGATAAACTGTGCAAGCATGGAAATGTAAGATCCAGAGGCATGCTTGGTACATCAACAAACACGGAACAATATGGATAACATTGAGGAACACTATAGCTCCATTATACAAAGATAAGAAATTTCTTTCTTAAATAATGTAATTGTATAATAGCAAAAGACTACTCCTGAGTGTGGGTAAAGCTGGATTTACCCATCGTTGGCTTTGTTTGATCACTCAGGCTTCGACCTCATGATCACAGCACACCAACTGTGGGTAAATCTAGCTTTCATTACTCACACCCTCATGGGTTATTCCTTAAATATAGAATCATAATGTTCTAACATAGAATGTTATAAACTAAACTGGAACATTTGCTGTTTAAAGAGTTGCTAGTTCCACACTTTTTACTGATGTCTGATTTTCGGTTGAAATGTTCCTCTGTCACTCATGAATTGTTTGCTTTCACAACACAGATGTGGCATTAAAGCTATTACCATGTCCACAAACATAATTTTCATTGGCCTTAACATCTAGCAAGTTTGATTTAATACTGCAACTGCAATCAAGCAGCCAGTCCTCCCTATATCCCCTCATGTTTGCCCACCACATTCCTTCCCCTTTCAAATTTATTTATTTATAGTTTGCTAACTGGGTTGGGCCAAATGAAAATTTGTGCCCTTTTCAGCAAAGTTCCATGGAGAAGAACTCCACAAACAATAGTCACAGTTACATTAACAAGATACAATGGGTTATAATAACAAAATACTGTTTTTCTTACATAGTTGAAAAGTATGAAACAACACGCCTGTTCCATGCAGTCTTAAAACATTCTATTAATTTATTGTACAGCACCCAACCAGGAAGCTTATTCCACCTATCCACCACCCTTTTTGAAAATATGCTTCCTTAGAGCTAGTCTGAAACCTTGTCCTTTAGCTTGATCTGTATGCCCTCTCCTCTTTCCTCTTTAGTGCAATAATCATGTGATCCCTGTGATGCAACTTGTAGCAAAACCATATCCTCCACTGCTGACAGATTCAGATGAATATTATTCCATACTAATCAGCCTGTTCTCCTACCCCCTTTACTGCATCCCTTTTATCATCTTCATAAACCTTGCCTTCAGCCTCTCCAGATGTTGATATCACACTTCAGAACTGGAAACAGTGCTCCAGTTGAGGTATCCTCAAACCATTTTACAGTGGCATAAACCCCCCATCACAGTCTTGTCTTACATAACCAAAAATATTACTAACTTTTGAAACTGCATTTTTAGACTTCTTCTGATTTAGTACCCTAGACACAAAACAAAACCACACAAAATCCTTATCTACTTCAAACTGATAACTTCACCAGCTCATAATCTATACATGGATTTCCACATCCTGGATGTATTAACCTCATAAGAAAACACTTTCATCTAACTAAAAATATTATTGAAAGGGATAAGACTGATATGAGGTGTAATAGGCCCATGAGGGGGCTGGGGCACTTGAATTACATGATCTGGCATGTGACCACCAAGTAAGCACATCATGTGACCCTATATGATTAGTCATGCAACCTTAAAACAAGAACTTCATTTGATCCTACAAACATGTGCTACTTGATACAACATGCCACTTATTCATCAGGCTTACATTGTTTGATAAGCATAACAAACCTGTCCAATCAGTGTATACAACTCAGTGGTGAAAGCAGGCAAAAAACACAGTATAAAGTCATGGCTGCTGCTAGCATAAAGAAGTCTTGTCTACTCTTAGCCTATTACCATCACAACCCTTACAAGGGCAAGTGGTTTAGACAATGGATGGATGGTGTTACTGACTTGTGGAATAACAGAATATAATTTGCATAAATGCCTATTTTTAACATGTCAGTAACTAATAATTACTGGTATCTCCTGATTTTAACCTACACTTCACTGGGAAGGTCAATGGAAAAATGGTCAGCATTGCTACCTCAGTGCTTGATTTACCAGCTTGTTTAATGTTGATAGTGCCTTATTCATGGAGTATTGGAGTATATACATCCTCTTTATGTTCATGTGAATTTTTCCTGGGTGCTCTAGTTTCTTTCCACATCCCAGAGATGGCTGTAGGTAAACCTATGCTTCTCTCAGCTTTCCTTAGGTGTGCATGTCATGTTCAAGTGTGCAGGTATGTGTGTGTGTGTGTGTGTGTGTGTGTGTGTGTGTGTGTGTGTGTTTGTGTACAATGTATAATTATGTATGGTGTATGTCTATGCTTGGTGTCCCCATTCAAAATGAACTTCTCTGGTTTGGAGTGTTGGAGTGGGCCCTGCACCCCTATTTACTCTGCTTTGGATTGTGCAGGTGATCAGGGAATGAAAGAATGTCTGTCACAAAAAAAAAAAAAACATAAATTTAACAGGGAAATAAAACCATGATGGCTCTGAGAAACTCCTGGACAGTTAAGAGTAACGATGACTATACCAACCACCAGCTAGTCCCTTTCCATATAGCTATACACTTTTTAAACACAACCTGGTCAAGACTTTACCCACCCACCAAATCAACATCATTCTGTATATTCTTTGTGCAAATGTAAGCCTTTAATCCAAAAACTGGTTCTTCAGGTAGTGCTAACATTGTGCATTTCATTTCTGTTTAACCAAATAAGAACATTATAATATTCCCAGTCACTCATGGGTGAGATTCAGTGTTGAAAAGTAAAAGTCCAGACTCTTTTAGGCTGTATCTCTAATGCAGCATATATAAGAGAGACAGACAGATACAAGTTATTCAATTGTACCTCTCAACTCTCCAGATCTCCTGGGCTAAGTGGTTGAGAAGTGTGTAATCAACAAAATTATCTTCAATTCCCCACATCTATCTGCTTAAATACAGAGCAAGACACTCCCCATTAAATAAATGCTCATCTATTTCAGCAAGCAAAGCTATTTAATAAAAAAATAGAATATTTTTGTTTAACCAAAGACAGATTTCAAAAAGCAAGTCCATATTTTAAAATGTGAAATAATTTACATTTGCAGATTTTCTTTCTTGCTAAAAAATGCTGTCTATTGCATCATTTATGTTGTGCGTGTCTGCCTCTCTGCTAGTCTGTGTCTTTGCAAAGTAAATGACGACATATATTTTACCTGTGGTTCCTGCAAATCTTTAATTTCTTGTAGAAAACAAGTGGGAAGCATAGGCTGCTCCAGAACAAAAGTAAGCATTCCAACAGGCATGATAATCTCCATAATAGATGCAGAGCTATCTGTGTAAAGGGACATACATGTGCTGTTAGATATGAGAAAATCATTCATCCATTTAGACCTCCATCTATTGGTAATACAAAAATTATGTAGTTTCTTAAACAAATAACTATAACAGGAGCATATATATTTCCAGATAGCAACAGTGATACTGCAGAGGAACTATTTTTGTGGGTCTCCAGCAACATTTCTCAAGGAACATTAATACTAGAGTACTTTAACATTGACTGGCTAGCCATAAAAGAAAAAAAAAAGAATCCTCAAACAATATCATAATTTGTGATTTCACTCAAATTGTATGCAGTCCAACCAGATAAAATAAAAGCAGCAATAGACAGATTACTCTAGACTGGATTCTCACAAGCTCCCCAACTAAAATTATTTCTCCAGATACTTGCCTTGATATTTTCCGGTATACTTGACAAACTAGTCCCAGTCAGAATCAAAAGAGTAAAATTCAGTCCACCACGTTGGCTAACTAGGGAAATAAAGCAACTATACATTTGGGGAACAGAGGCTACCTTAAATCTTGAGCACCAGTATCATAGTATCATGACCACTCTCTCTCTTCTTAAGTGAAAATACGTGTAGCTCCTGTAGCTTCTGGTCATATTTCCTTCCCCTCTATGCCAAGGATATTTCTTTATTCAGTCCAGAAACCTGATACCTTATATGCTTCCAGAACTGCACACAGTACTTAAGGTGTGGTCTGACCAAGGTCTTGTAGAGTGGAAACATTATTGCTTTACTTCTGGAGTCTGTTCTCCTGAAGCTACATCCCAGCATTCTGCTTTCTGCTGCCATTGCGCTCTCACCTTACTCCTGGTGGGCCATTCCATGTATGGATACCATGCATGGATCCCTTTTCTGCTCCTTGCAGATACTTCACATCATTGTGGTTATGGCATAAGAATAGTGCTTTACATTTGTCAGTACTTGACTTTAACTGCCACCATTCTGCCCACTTGTTCAGTATTTCCAATCTTTTCTTAAACTGCTCCTACCATCTTCCACATTGCACCTATCTTTGTGTTATTAATGAAAAGGTTGCTCTTATTCTGTGCTACCATGGAAATCTGTGAAACAAACCCAGTGAAGACTATTGGACCTCAGGCAGACCCTTATAGTATTCTGCTATTCTTTTTCCATGTTTTGACATCTGCACTCTCACCACTACCCTCTGCTATTACCTTACAGACATTTCACAATCCATTTCCTTATTCTGGTCTTATACCCACCCCACCCTATTTAGGTTCCTTAGCAGTTGCCTCTATCTGAATGAGTGAAAGGCATTACTGAAGTTCAGGTAGGCTGTGTATACTGGTGCTTATATCTCTTTCTGTATTCCTAGTTATGTGTAAGTATTATTCTTATTCTCTTTTCTGTTTAAAAATTGCACACCTACTGTTAATTTTCACAAGTTTCACTTTGTTTCTTTATACTTTAATCTTTAGTCTGGCAGTTGGTGTCTACAGTTAACTCTGCAAGATATAGTTTATGGTGTACAGAGATTGAGTCGCTCACCCCTCATTTACCTTCTGTGTGACCTTGAGCATGTCCCTTAGTCAGGCATTGCTTTGGGGCAACTGAAAATTTGGGCTAGGCTCTTCAATGGTCATTTGGACCATAAGTGTAGTTACTACCTATGAACCAGAATAGTTCATAGGTTCATAGGTTCATAGGTTCATACTAGGCTATCTGCCCGAGGGCATTTACAAGCCTAGCCCATAGTTTTGTGGCTTACGCCACCACTTTAGTATGGGGAACTATACCCATTATTTTGCTGTGCCTCTGTCGAACAGTGACACTGAGGTAATCCCTGGGGTATATCTGCGATCTCCCATCCATTGGTCAAGATTTCTCTTGAACAAGGCCAGCGAGGTGCTCTGCCTCACATATACCGGGATTTTGTTCCACAGCATAGGGAGTCTTTGGGTGATGAATCTATCCCTCCAGCACGTCCTATTAATAGCCGTGTCGAGGTTTAAGTCTCCCGCCCTTGTGGCTCTGACGGATCTAGATTTTTTGAGGTGAAGCATATTCATCAAATCTGGGTTTGACATGGCCTTGTATGTTAGGCAAAGGTCACCTCTGAGCAAGCGGTGGCGACTGAATAGAGCTGGAGTTCTTTCAGTCGGGCAGCATAGGACAGATGTTTGAGACCCTTTATCCTTTTGGTGAGGAACTTTTGTGGCCTCTCCAGCTGCTGCAAGTGTCGGGTCAGATACATTCCGAATGGGGCATTGTACTCAATCATTGGTCTGATGAGTGATGAGTATAGGGAGACTATGACCTCCCTTGATCTAGATGAGAATCCCTTCATGATAAGGTGGGCAATGTAGAAGGTCTTCCTAACTACTTTAGCTACATGGGTGTCGAATGACAGACTACTAGCAACCTGGGTCCCCAGGTCCCTGATAACTTCTTCTGTGCTCAGTGGATTGCCACCTATTTGGTAGCTAGGGGTAACCTTGTTTTTCCCGAAGGGTATGACTATGCATTTTTTGGCATTTAACTTTAGGCCATGGCTCTGGCACCAGTTATCCGTTTCTGTGAGACCCTTCTGAAGGATATCTGTGTCAGATGTGTTTTCTACTATGGCGCCCAGTTTGCAGTCATCTGCAAACTTTGTCAGCCATAACCCTCCTGTGTTTGCTTGTACTTCAGAAAAGTAGATGCCAAACAAGAGTGGGCCCAGGACTGAGCCCTGTGGTACACCACTTGTGACAGGCTTTGAGTCTGACATGGCGCCAGCAACTCTGACCCTGTGGGTTCTGTCACTCAGCCAGTTTGCAACGCATCTTGTGATGTATGGGTTAACATTTAAGCTGATGAGTTTTTCAATGATACCCGAGTGGGGTATTGTATCGAAGGCCTTCGCCAGATCGAGGTAGGCTGTATGGACTGCCTTTCCCTCATCAATGGCTTTGGTGACTGTTTCGAAAAAGTCAACCAAGTTTAGCAGGCATGATCTGCCTTTGACAAAGCCAAACTGGGATGGATCCAAAGTCTGCAAATTCCCTATGTCTTTATTTATGAGTTCCATTATGATCCTCTCCATGGCTTTGCAGATAAGGCTTGTCAAGCTAATGGGCCGGTAATTTCCAGGGTCGGTGGAGGCACCGCCTTTGTGAAGTGGGACCACAGTTGCAGTGCGCCACTCCCTGGGTACGTATCCAGAGGTAAGACTATGATTAAACAGCTGTCCTAGCTGTGGGTTTAATTCCTCGTTGAGTTAGTGGAGCCCACAACTGGGGACACCATCAGGTCCCATGGATGCTGTGTTTTTTGCTTTGGAGAGAGCAGTTCTCACTTGGGCGTTGGAGATGTTTGGGGGGCTGCAATCGCTTGGTATAGATATCTCTCCTTTTGGGGAGGGGAGAAGTTTGCACTGAACCTGTCAGCCAGTATGTTGGCAATGTCTGTAGGATCAGTAATCTTCACATCATTTTGAACTAGTTCTGAGCATATCTGGGAGTTTCCTCCCAGGTTTCTAACATAGCTAAAGAAGGCCTTATGATTGTCTTTTGAGTCTTTAGCTATTTTTCTCTCAAAATTTGCTTTGGATGATTTTATGAGAGCTCTTAGTTTTTACTTATAGTGATCAAGGGTGTCTTACCTTTTAAGGATTTTGCTCTATCTTGTAGTAGCTTCCTCCTTTTGTTGTAGAGTTTGTTTATGGCTGGGGTCCACCAGACTGGACGCTTGCCTTTGGTACAAAGAGTCTTTGTTTTGCTTGGGATTGCCTTATCCATGCAGTCCTGCAGGTGCTGGTAGAAGGCATTTGTAAGTGATTCAGCGGCTTGAGTACTGTTTTCCGCCGCTCGGGGCCTTAAAGGAGACCACACTAGTCTTTAGAAGTGTGAAGTTGGCTTTGAGAAGTTCTTTACTGTGGTCTTTTTATTTCAGGTGGGGTGGGATGAGGACCTCCAGTGAGATTAGTTTGTGATCTGATCTCACCAGTGAGGGGTATACTTCGGTGTTGAACATTGTGCTCCCATGTTCGTGATGATGAGATCAAGTATGTTTTCTCCTCTTGTGGGGATGGTGACTAGTTGTTCCATGGCATTTGAGTTTATGAATTCCAGGAACTTTTGGGCTAGGGTGTTTGGGCTTGAGTAGTGTTCCCAGTCTATATTAGGGTAATTGAAGTCACCTAGTATGATGGTGTTTGGTGATACATTTATCCCCTCTAGTGTTTTCAGGAAGGCCATGTGAGGTTCCTGAGTTTGTGAGGGTGGCCTGTAACATGCTACAATTTGCAGAGCAGTCTTGCCTATGGTTAATTGCACCTGGATGGTCTCCGATGCATCATGCGTTGCCACCAGTCTTGAGGTGTGGGTGTCCTTGATGAATATGGATACCCCTCCTCCTTTCTTGGTATTGTCCAGATTTTGGGGCCGGAACGCATGATATGAGGTAAAACCTGATAGTGCTGGGGTGCTCTCAGGAGCCTTGAACCAGGTTTCTGTCACAGCACAGACATCGATGTTCTCCATACTGAGAAGGGCCTTGAGTGCGTGCATTTTGAGATTTAGACTTCTGGCATTGAGCAGCATTACCCTTAGTTTTTTCCTTTTTGTGTTCTAGGGTGGTAGGTTTAGAATTTGAGCCTTGCCTAAAAAGGCACTATGGGGTGGCAAGAGCCTTTGCCAATATCCGGAATCCCAGGGGTGACAGGTGCAAGCCGTCCCTTGCGAAGCAGCGTGGCTTGTCCAGCATGTCATCCCAGGCAGACAGACATTGGATCCCCTTTGAATGACACCAGAGTTTAAGCCAATTGTTAAAGCTGATCATCTTATCTCTGTATTGTGGCATCATTCTTGGTGAAGGT
This sequence comes from Protopterus annectens, assembly GCF_019279795.1. NCBI lineage: Eukaryota > Metazoa > Chordata > Ceratodontiformes > Protopteridae > Protopterus > Protopterus annectens. The sequence continues at coordinate 830,944,418 of NC_056746.1, forward strand.
AGGCTACTGCTCAAGGTCAGGGTCATACCTGCCTGGGCTACATAATCAGAGAGCTCCTCAATGTCTCTTTTCATGTAGTCCAAGGAGGTACGTCTCAGGTCGTTTACACCAGCGTGGACAATGACTGAGTCATATTTGTACCTGCTGTTGAGAGACCTGAGTGCTTGCGTTATGTGGCGGATTCTAGCGCCCGACAGGCAGCTTACTGTGACCTTCTCCTTACTCAGTCTGGTGAGCGGGACGCCAGTGTGTCTGACTATGGAGTCACCAATGACTAGTGTGTCTGGCATTGTGTTTGGCCTTAAGGGCTGTGACTGTTTGACACTCTGACTGTGAGGTCTATGTGTTGCAGGTGTTGTGTTCTGAGGTGGTGGTTGTTTGGGTGTCTGCTTTGGTGGCCTCTGCTGTTTTGGTAGATTTTGATCAGAGCCTCCAGTATGTCTTTGTGTGTTTATGTGTATGATTTGAGGTTGTGATGGTACTATGTGAGACTGGGTCTATAGTGTGTGTGGTAACCTTCTCCTCCTGACTGGTCTTGCCAGTCCTATGTTGAGAGAGCTCAGCCTCCAGTTTGGCCGTATAGTTGCATCTCTCGCATGTATTTGTGTTTTGTGGGAGGAGGAGAGGGTTGTCTGTGTACATGAGGCAATTGTAACATTGCCTCAATATTCCCAGGTTCACCAGCTGAGCAGGAGAGGACACTAGCAACTGATCCCTCGACATGCTAGAAGGACTAGACAAAAAAACTTTAAAAGAGATTCCGGGGGACGTGGGTGACCGAGAAATGGGGGTTTGCCTTTTTGGGGTGCTATGTATAAGAGTGCCGTATCAAGGTAATAAGTATTGTAGGAGCAAGTGCTAGGTTTAACAGATAGAGAATAGTCTACTTGGAGTCAAGTAGAGATGATCTTTTTAGTTATAGGATACGCTGATTAGATCAGTAGTATAGTTCGAGGAAGGTAGTTTTAAGGGAAAATTTGAAGAGTGGACTTTAGGTAGCCCGAATAGTTTAAACCTGCTTAACCAGCGCTGCCCTAGTGTGCAACAATGGCAACTCCGCGCTAAATCGCGCTAATTCGCGCTAAAGCGCGCTAAAACGCTCTTTATAGCAGGGGGCTGGAAAAGACAGGAAATGACCCAAAATGGCCAATAGACTACAAGTTACTGCCTTAAACCACTCCTCTAAGGACAAACAGGCAGCTCAGTACTCCCCACTCTCACTGGTGAGTAAAGAAACTTCCCCCTGACCAAACAAGGAAAATGGAGAAACACAGGAACCAAGACAAAGCCCAGGGATCAGCAAAATCTGGTCTCTGGAACACTAGTTAGGAAAGTATGGAAAACAAGGATATTTTTTTGTTTTTTCAAGTTTTTACAGAAAAGCAGAAAACACAATAAATGCTATGATTTTCGACTAAATGCTATCAAAAGCTAGTACACTTGAGTGTATTAGCCTGTAGTTTAACAGAAGAAAAGATGGCAGGACACTGCTGCTGCTCAATAAAACTTTTAATAAAAACTTTAAAACAAGTAAACGAAGTAATCCAAATGCAGACAAAATGAAAAAAGGTTAGCGCTTTCGGGTTACACCCTTCATCAGACAACAAACACTGCATGCACATTCTTTTTAAAAAGAGTCACAACCAATAAAAACCTTGTAGGTCAATGAAACACGCGCCTCTTCAGGAGTGTGTGTTTTAAAGGAATAACATCATTTAAACCTGGGGGTAGGTGTGCCATTAAGTCTATAATCCATTTAGTTTCATCCAAGGCAGTCTGCAGCCTGACACCCCCCCCCCGATTATTCATTCTAATGTTGACTATCACTCTAAATGAAAAGCTATGTGTTGGATGTATGCATATATGCCTATACAAGGCGTTGCTGTCATCCCTATTCCTTATACTTCCTAAATGTTGTAGGATTCTCACCTTAAACATATTTGTGGTCATGCCCACATAGAAACTGGGGCAGTTTGTGCATTCAGCCAAATAGACCACATTTGAGGTCCTGCAAGTGGCTCTACCCTTAAAAACAACATTCTTCCCAGTGGTTCTATGTATTTTCATTTAGAGTGATAGTCAACATTAGAATGAATAATGATGTTATTCCTTTAAAACCCACACTCCTGAAGAGGCGTGTGTTTCATTGACCTATAAGGTTTTTATTGGTTGTGACTCTTTTTAAAAAGAATGTGCATGCAGTGTTTGTTGTCTGATGAAGGGTGTAACCCGAAAGCGCTAACCTTTTTTCATTTTGTCTGAATTTGGATTACTTCGTTTACTTGTTTTAAAGTTTTTATTAAAAGTTTTATTGAGCAGCAGCAGTGTCCTGCCATCTTTTCTTCTGTTTTGCTTATTTTGGATTCGCAGGACTTTGGCAAGGCTAAGTGGATTCATTTTGTTTGGGCCTGTAGTTTAACTTTTAGGCAAAACTTAAACTAGCAAGTGCAGTAAACAGTTTTAGCTTATAAACACAGTAAAAACAGTGCAAACTTTGATAAAACAAGCAGAAACAGTAGTCGAAAGGCACAAAAAGTCGAAAAAAGCCAAGAAAAATACTTAAAATCTGGAAAGGTAGTCTTTTCTGGTCTCTGCTGCTAGAGGAACACTGCTGGCCATTTATAGTGTAAATGAAAGAATGTCATTGTTGTAAACAGGAATGTTGTCATATAAGACATGTTTTTACGGTATGATCATTGGTTTCTTTGTTTTGTTGAATGCTGGTACTGTTTTTATTATTTTACTGTAAATAAATTGTACAGCATGACGTGTATGAGTTTAATGCTAATATTATGAGCAAATGCATCATATATTTGTCTTTTGAATTCATGCACCTTCACATAGCTGCTAATTAGTGCTCTGGTATATGCTATTTGATTATGAATGGGTTGCCAGGTGTATTTTCACTAAATGTGAGTTTAAGGGAAGTTTACTGTTTCTCATGCTAAAATGTTTTCAATTTGTGTTTTGTTTTGTTTAGGAAATGGCTGTCAGTGTTTTTGCAGTAAAACTTGAAATAAAACTTTTAAATAAAATCCAAATCACTATGATAACTTTAAAAGTAAAGAGGAAAATGGAATATGCACTAACAGGTTTGAATAGTGTTTTATGGTAATTGGAGAAAAACAGCCAAGTAATAGAGTGTTGGCATGGCTGGCAGGGGCCTGGTTCATTACTCTGCACAGGGCCCCATTTGACCACAGTCTGACTCTGTTGATACTGGAGATGTATGCTAACTTTTGTAGTATTACCAGTAATTCCTGTAGGTTAAACCTTTACTGAGTAATGTCAGAGGGAATAGCTATTCTCGATGACAGGGAAGACATAAGGAGGTCAAAAATGAGCTCCACCCCAGAGAAGCACTGTGATATTTATGATTTGTGTATGACTGCTGCAACACATATTTTGTCTTTAAGTATTTTGCATCATTCATTACATTATTGTGTAATATAGTCTAAACACGTTGCATTTTAGCAATACATTTTTGCAGTACCTTTTTTACAGCCTTCAGCAACTGTAAAAGGGTTAACATTGACTCTCTTCCAAATCTTATAATCCATTTCCCTGAAGTCATACACAGCTTCCTTTTCTCTTGGTTTCTTATTTTCTGCCTGCTCTAAGTCATGGAGTGAAGTGATCACTGATTGCTAATGATGCCATCACCTGGACATCACAAACTCCATCCCCTTTGGTTCATAGGTTCAAAGGTTCATAGGAGGTGACTAGGCTAGCAGCCTTAGAGCCTTTACAAGCCTAGCCATGCTAATCCCAAGTATCCCCATTTATACTTTTTTTGGTAGTTTGCCAAATTAATTTATGGACGGAGTGGGTCTGTGATCAATACCAGCTACCCTGTCATAAAGGACATGGGTGCCACCCCAGGATTGAATTTACAGTCTCCCATCCAGTTATCTAGACTGAAATTGAATAGGGTCAGTGCGGAGTTCTATTTTATGTGAATAGGTAGTCTGTTCCAGAGAAATGGCAGTCTCAGGGAGAGTTATCTGTCTCTCCAGCATGATCTGTTAATGTCACAAGCTAGGTTGAGATCCCCAGATCGAGTGACTCTTGAGCCATTTGACTTGCTGATGTGCAGCATTTCCATTAGGGCAGGGTTGGAGACTGCCCTACAGGCGAGGTACAAGTCACCTCTTAGCAGCCTATAAGATGCAGAATAAACTGACAGGGCTTTTAGCCTGTCCATGTAGGTCATGGTTTGGAGTCCCTGTACCTTATTAGTGAGAGCCTCTGAGGTCTCTCCAGCTGCTGCAGGTGTCTTGCAAGGTACATGCAAAAGGATGCATTATACTCTATTAGTGGTCTGATGAGATTTGAGTGCAGAGGAGTTATAACATCTCTTGACCTAGATGCTCTGCCCTTGCTTATGAGGTGCACTACATAGAAGGCTTTCTTTTTCACTGTGGAAATTTGGTGGTCAAAATTCAGATTGCTATCAACCTGTGTTCCCAAGTCTCTCACCACTGGGTTGGAACTCAGTGGTGCTGTCAATATTCTAATTTGTAGGGAATCCTATTTTGCCAAAGGGAATAATAATGCATTTTTTGCATTTAGTTTTAGGTCATGACTTTGGCACCAATCATTTGTTTCTGTTAGCCCTTCTTATTATATTTTGACATCATTGGGTGATTCAATGATTGCTCCCAGTTTGCAATCATGACTGAACTTGGTGAGCCAAAGGCCATCTACTTTGACCTGGACTTCTGAGAAATAGATGCCAAACAGTAAGGCGCCCAGCACAGACCCCTGTGGTACTCCACTGGTGACGTGTCTACTGGTGGAGGTAGAGTCACCAATTTTGACAGAGTATGTTCTGTCAGTGAGCCAATTGGCTACCCATCTAATAACATAAGGGTTAATCCCTATTTTTTAACTTCTGCAAGTCTTTTGGGTTTCTAATACCACGACAGGAATGAGCCCCATTCCTAAGTCAATGTACAATTAAAGTTCATGAAATTAGTATTGTTTCAGTCTTTGATGTCAGCCAGAAGTGTTCTTCACGGCACACACAATGTGTCCAGTAAAGGGTCTATATTGCAACATTGAATGCTTAACACAGCAAACAATGTTACATCGACACATTTTCAGCAAAAGCTGAAAATGTCGAATCCACAAAACAGCGATTTCTTTCCTAGGGAAAGAAATCGCTGTTCCAACCCCTGCAAAAAAAAAAACATTACACACTTCCAAACACATACACACATACCCAATTCTAATTATACCCCCCCCAAAAACCAGTAAACAACTAAATACACATATGCACATAACCCAACCATACATTTAACAAAAAAAAAAACAGTAAACATTTTAAACCATATGCACTTACCTTAACCTGCACCCTAACCCTAAGGTCAATAACACTCGCACATTTACATAAACAGCTCCAAACACATACACACTTACCTTAATCCTAATTCTATCCCCCCAAAACAAAAGTAAACAACTGAAAACACATACACATGTAACTCAACCATGCATCTAACACCAAATATAAAACAGTAAACACTTTCATACATATGCACTTACCTTAACCCACACCCTAACCCTAAGGTCAGTAACTGTTGCACAATCACGCTTGGGAGCTATACCGGACAAGGGACCACACTACACTTCAGAACACGGCAAAACAACAAAGCGGTCAAGTGACTTCTTTCCCAGGGAAAGAATTCGCTGAACAGCTGCTTCGCTATTTTGCCTGTTCGCTCTACATGTGTCGATGAAAACGCATTCGACATAATGCATTTTCGTTGTACTCATAGGAACCCCAGTAATGACTCCTTCTGCAATTAGTATGGAATTACATGTATTGGTAACATATCTAAATAAGATTGTAGATTCTTTTTTTATAAGACCTGTTGCTCCTACTACTATTGGAACTGCCTGGGTATCTTTCTTCCATATTGCTCTCATTTCTGCCTGAAAATCCTGATATTTTATGACATTGTGTCTCTCAGTATGCAAGACACTGTAGTCACTGGGTGTAGCGATTTCAATGATCAATGCTACTTTTGTCTTCTTTTCATGGACCACTATATCTGGTTTTCTCACATCTATCTTTTGAACTGTTGGTAATGGGTGATCCCATGTGATGTAGACTTCATCATTTTCTGTGATGCTTTGTGGCTCATGATTCCAGTGTTTTTCAGCTACTTCAGTATTATAATGTTTGCACAATCCCCAGTCAGTCTTGCCACATTATTATCCCTTTCAGTATACAGTCCTTCTGCCATTAGTATGTCACATCTAGCAACAAGGTGTGTGACTGTTTCCAATTCTCTTTTACAAAACCTACATTTGTCTGTTCCTCCCACATGTTCAATGGACTTTGTAAACCACTGTGTACGTAGCTCACTATATTGGACTGCCAATATTAACCTTTTATCTTTTGGTTTGAATTTGTCTCTCCTTAACAATTCCTACATTTGATCCTGATCAACATGCAGTTCTTCCAGGAGTTTTCTATACTTGCAACTATATTTATGCATTTTCCACATTTCTTGCCTTCTCATCTAATCCTTTACCTTATATTCTTTTTTTTTTGACACATTCAGCTGCTGCCTGATTTTTATCTACTTCTGGTTTTATTTAGTTTCCCACTTGGCACTGATATCCTTCTGCTAGTCTAAGAAGGGAAGTCATCTTAGATTCATTCTCCTCATGTTTCAAAACTTTCACTATATTGGTATTGTAAGGTCAGCAGATATGTATTCAGTCCCACAGTTGCAGATCTATACATGTAATCACTTTCAAGTAGGCCCATGTCTGCTTCAGAATGGGAATATGCAATCTTAGTATGCACTGATTTTTATAAATCATTTAATGAGCATTTAGCATCCTTCTCGTTTTCCATTCTAATCTATGCAACTCCTTTTGGGGGCAGTTAATCATTCCAAAATTGTAAGTTAGGACAGGAAAACCAAATTTGTGTATAGCTTGAATTTTGTTCCTAGATGTCAACACCATTTTCAGGATTAATTTAAGTCTTCTAACATATTCCTTACTAAGTTTTATTTGCATTTGTTCATGTTTTATTATTGATCCTTCATCATTTCCCAAATATTTATACAGTCCCTCTTGGTCAAGTTCTTTTATATCACATTCTTGTCCCAAACTGATGTTTTCTTGGTGCTGCAGCTTTCCTGCTTTAAAGGTTTCTTTTGCACATTTATTAAGAGCAAATGACATTCTGATATCATCTGAAAAACTTTTCACTACTTAAAATTGTGCTTTCAATCTGCAAGATCGAGATAGGCTGTGTGCACTGTCTTACTTTCGCCCATGACTTTGGTGACATTCTCAAAGAAGTCAACCAGGTTTAATAAGCATGATCAAATTATTTTATTTATACATAAAATGATGAGTGCTTTCATCTTTTTACATAAAAGTCTTCATCAGACAAACCATCAGGTTATATTCATACTTAAAAAGTATTTTAGACCAATAAAATAATTTAATCTAACCATGTGATTTTCCAAGCCTCCCAACAAACTCCACCCAGTTCATGAAACACTTTGAGATCATAGCAGTTTACAATACATAAATAAAACACACAAAAAAAACACACTCATGTGAAGTTAGGTCAGTAGTCAATGTAATCAATGTAGCTACCCCACAAGCAAAATGTGTGAGGTTAAACTCTCATCTGGGGCAGGCAACTGGGCTTCCAGATACCCAACCGTGGCACCCAGCCCAGCACTAACCCACAAAAACTAGTTTTTACAATTATAAATTCAGACTTAACATTGAATGTAGCTCATCAGTAAAATCAACTTAAAAACAACTTATTGATACATTTTAATTTAAACCTGGCTGAAGATCAACATTCAAATAAAGCTGACATAAAACTTGCACTTTTTCAAGGGTTAAAGTCCAGGGTCCTCCTCTTTCATTCACTGCAGTTTGTTCAAGTATGATGAATTTAAAACAGTGACTAGGGTTTGCTGTGCATGTTTAAACAGTGCACTTGTATTTTTCTGTTTTTTTAATATCATAAATATGTTCATAGTCTCTCTCCCTGAGTCTTCTGTCTGTCTTACCAATGTAAAAGCATGAACATCCTAAACAAAGTGCACAGTATACCACCCATTTTGTGTTGCAGTTGAAATGCCCTCAAATTGTGATTTCATGAGTGGAAATAAGGCAATTCTTCTTAACAAAAATATCCTGACACTCAGGGCAATTCCCATACTTGAACATTCCAGGGTTGTTGGTGTTAGTAATTGCCTTGGGATGCTTAACCCTTTTTTGAACATTGCCTTTAAGTTCTTCCTCCTTTTATATATCACTTGTGGGCATGAGTCAATATTTTCGATTATCCCCTGCTTGCCAAAATGTCCTTTATTGTAAAAGTGGTAATAAAGGCACACTTAAAGGTACTCTGATTTGGGGATGTGATTATAATCTGAGTAGTAGTAGGCTCAGTCTCCTTACTGCAGTTCACATTATTTTGACATACAGCCTTCTTATTTTCCAAAATTGGATTGAATATTTTTTGTTCTCGCTTATTCATGACTTCATACATTAAGTTGTCAGTGAAGTAATTTGGGTACCTGATCTCCAGCCAGGTTTAAATGAAAATCTACCAATTACTTGTTTATTAAAACTAAGGCCTCAACAGAGGTAATAAATGTTTTGAAGTTGGTTTTACTGAGGATCAACATTCTATGTTAAATCTGAATTTTCTGGGTAAGTCCTGGGCTGGGTGCCATGGTTGGGCATCTGGAAGCCCACTTGCCTGCCCCAGATGAGATTTGAGCCTTGCACCTTTTGTTTGTGGAGTGGATGCTGCGACTACTGAACTAACCTCACATGAGTGTGTTTTATTTGTGTTTTATTTACTTATGGCAAACTGTTATGATCTAAAAGTGTTTCATGAATTTGGTGGAGCTTTTTGGGAGGCTTGGAAAATCACATGGTTACATTAAGTGATTTTTTATTGGTCTAAAATACTTTTTAAGCATGAATACAACCTGATTGTTTGTCTGATAAAGTCTTTTATGTAAAAAGATGAAAGTGTTCATCATTTTATGTATAAATAAAAGGATATGATTTTAAATCTGAAACCAGTGATTTTAAAATGATTAAAGGGAATTTTCCTTTAAGTACAATTGTGGTGCCTATATTTCCAACTTTCAGTGAGCCATTTGTTCCAAGGCTGTTCTCTAGAGTGGACTGGTGTCAGGTATGCTTTTGGATATGGTGGGTGGGAATAGGAGGGTGAAGTTTCCACTCACTCTGTCAGCTAGCAGGTTGGTGATATCTTCCAGTGTAGTATGAGTGATCCCATCTACAACCATTTCGGTACATAGCTGGGTATTCCGTTTTACACTTCGGACTTAGTTAAAGAATGCCTTATTATTTTCCTTGGCTATGGATGTGATTCTAGTTTTGTAATTTGCCTTAGAAGACTTTAAAAGATTTCAGATTTTCCTGTTTAGGCTTAGGTGGGAACTCTTCCTCTGCAGAGTAATAGCCTTCTTGTTTTTGGACAAAAGTTTCTTTCTCTTGTTATACAATTTGTTTATACTTGAAGTCCACCACAGTGGCTTGTTTTTATGGGAAGACCTAGTTTTGATCTAGTCAGGTACAGCAGAGTTTATGCAGTCACTTAAGTGTTTGTACAGGGCATTTGTGTACACTGCTGCATAGTTATCATTGGTATCTGCAATTGTGGGTGGTATGAAGCTTTTTATACCATCACTTAGTATGCTGTTGTTAGCTTTGATGAAGTTTTTTATAATTATTGTTCCTGTGAGGGTGGCAGTTCAAGTAGTTACTGCAAATAAGACTGATTTGTGGTCTGACCTAACCAGGGAAGGCATCACACATGGGAAAATACAGTGACCCCCCCCCCATGTTTGTGAGTACTATGTCCAGAACATTAGAGCCCCTAGTGCGGGTGCAGACTATCTGTTCCAGAGCATTTGTATTTACAAAGTCCAGGATCTTCTAGGCGAGCATGTTTTTGTTCATGTATGTCCCTCAGTATGTCAAAAGGATTCCAGTAAATTGAGGTAGGCAGTTCCATTCCTGGTTCATGGGTGGGATCTATAGCTGGCAATGATGTGATGTGGTACTGTCCCAATAGTTAATTTGACAAAGATTAGTTCCAAGGTGAGGAGTGCTTCCAGAGAGTGCAGTTTGGTGTTTAAATGCCTAACATTAAGCATCATCATCCTGAGCTTGTCTCAATTAGATTTTGTTACATTGGAAAATTTGTTGTTTTGACATTGCCTAAAAAGGCACTATGGGGGAGGCAAGGGCATTTGATAGTATCTGAAATCCTAGGGGGGGGAGGCAGATGCAGACCATCTGTAGCAAAGCAGAGAGGTTTGTCTACCATATCCTCCCAGGCTGACAGATACTGGATCCCCCTGAAGTGACACCAGAAGCTGAGCCAATTGTTGAAATCAATCATTTTTTGTTTATATTGGGTATCATCTTGGATGAGGATAGGATACTGCTTAGGGCAAGGGCATACCTGTCTGGGACACATAATCAGAGAGTCCCATCATGTCTCTTCATATAGTCCAGAGAGGTACATCTCAAGTCATTCATTAAAACACGGACTATGACAGAGTCATAATGGTTCTTGTTGTTAAGTGACTTGAGTGCGTGCATGAATTGTTGGATCCTGGCAGCTGATAGGCAGCTAACCGTGACCTTCTCCTTGTCCAGTCTGGTGAGGTTGACATCTGTGTATCTCACTATGGAGTCACCTTTGACCAAGACATTTGATGCGTTTTGTCTTAAAGGCTTGTTTGTTGAGACACGGACGTGTGTGCTGATATGTGTAATGCTTTCCTTATGTTTAGTGGTGAGTGTGGGTGGTGTGCATTTTGGGCGGTCTCTGTTCTTTTGTTAGGCTTTTAGTGAGTACCTCCATGCATGTGGGTTTATTTGTTGTGATCTTATTTTGTGTGAGAGGTGAAACATGTGTGCTTACAATCTGTTTGATGCCTAGTTTGTTTTTACATGAGAGAATTGACTCCAGTTCTACAGTGTATTTGCATCTCTCACATTGGGTGTTAGTTTGCTTTAGGAGTAAATGATTGTCAGTATACATGAAGCAATTGCTACATTGCCTCAAGATGCCCATATCAATCAAGCCGGCAGGAGAAATGATGGGAAACTGCCTGTCCATTGTGACAGGACTTTTCTGAAAGTGGTATTTGGGAAAGAAGTGAGCTAGCTGGACTTAGTCACAAACAGCAAAAATGAAGAAGCAATTCAATTAAATACTGTTAACAAAGAGCAGTGCTGGCTTATAATACACTTATTTTTTCATTTTTTTTTTCAGTGGATTCCTTGGATTTCAGGGCATATGCACTCCAGACCTCCGGGTAAAGTTGCCAAATGTTGAGCAGTTCTGGTAAATGCAAGGCTTATATACAGGCAAATTTAAATAGTTTTAACAGAACTAACAAAGGGAAAGCCACAAACTGAGCCTTTCTCCAGCAATCCCCAACTCAGATGGGTCCTGAGCTATACATGTCTGCCACAAGGCTACAGGGAGGCCCTCTTAATGTACCATAGGCTGGTCTATGAGAATGGTGATACCAAACATTCTAGACTCAGCAGGTCTGAATTTAGTCTACACTATGTAAGGCAATGAAACACAATTTCTAAATGGGAGGGAGTAAGGGAGATTCACATAAAGGTCAAGGTGAGAGTGTTTATTAGTATACTATTAGATGACCTGCAGTGGTACCAGCTTCTGCCTAAATTAACAACTCTTCAGCAGTGGTTAATTTATGCAGAGCTGTTAACAGCTCTTCAGCAGCTGTGAACAATGGGAGACCATGGAGAGCACTTCATATAGAGGATTACAAACCGGAGAGGTTTGCCTTATATACAGGCATGGGGAAACACATATATACTTATATCTGCTTTGTAGGCCAGATGATTTTAGAAATAATCCAAGTCTTGTAATTACAGGTGTCCAAGCCAGGCATAAGGAAGCTCTGAATAAATGAGCACGCCCTTACAAGAATGTAAGGCTTTAATATGAGCAGGATGAAAGACTTTTATAAATTTAAACCCTCAGGACAATTAGATAAAAACACAATAAGCTATCAACCAGTAGTTCCACCTTGGATAGGTTGAATTTAGCTCTCTATTCCCACCAGAGTGCAAAAGAACCCTTCCAATGTAAAACAAACTGGCTTTGAGCTCAAGTGCAGTAATAAATGCTTTATAACCTAGTAAGAATTCCTGCAATATCAGGAATCCTTGGAAATAAGTTCACTAACCCTGAAAAATATTTACAACATAAAAAATATTGCAAAACTTAGAAATATTTTGGGAGACTTAGAACATATTTCATAGTATTGGAGGAGGTTATGAAATATCAAAATATTGTTAAAGCAATCTAAGAGCAGTACAATAACAAACAGATGGAATTCCTTTAACAAGTGCAGGCTAAACAACAGTCACAAATTCAACAAAATAAATAAATGCAGTACAAAAGTATTAAATATCACTGAAACAGTTAGAACAATTACAAAAACTATAGTTATAAAAGTTTGTAGGTCGTATGATTTTAGAAGCAACCCATGCCTTGTAATCACAGGTGTGCAAACCAGGCACAAGGAGGTAAGATGGTATCCAGACTTCTGTTGTCTATTGTTACAGCTCTTCATCTGGCTGAAACTCCAGTGGTTCAAGACCTCAATCATCTCCTACTCCTGCCCTACCATTAGCATGGAGTCCTTTAATCTGCTACTCTCAGATTCAGAAACCTCTTATATATCTTTCTCTTCTGCCATTCATTTATTCTTTCCTTTCTGCCCCTTATCTTTCTTCACTGCTGTGCCTGGGTACTAATGCAGTGCATCAGTCTACCAAATCTCCCAACTTTCCTCTAGTCATGAGGAGACTTATCCCAGATACTGACTATGCAAGCTCCTGCTCCACTTTCATGGAGTGGGGTGGAGTTCCCCATCCCCTGCTACGACCATGCATTTGATGCCCTCATTTACATAAATTGTTACTTCTCTTACCTCTTATTCTTTTCCCTTATCTCTTCTGAACAGCCAGTACCCATAAACCTTCATATCCTACTAGCTCATATCAATGACTATTGTTTCTATGATACCAGCAATCCCCATCTTCCATTTCAGATTTCCATTGCAGATTAATACTATCCACTCAAGTTCTAAGTCATCTGCTATGTTCTGTGTGTTCCTTTAATATTGTGTTTAAGTACTTACCACTCTCTGCTGCTTCTGAGGTACCTTTCCCTCCCTTTATCTTGGTTTAATGGTACATACATGGTGTTGAACTTTTGTGTCTCATGTCAGACTACCAGTGCCTCTTCTGCCTTAAGATGGATCTTATTTCTGGTATACAGCTGGCTTGCCTCTCTTTGTGTCTGTCTGTCTCTCCACTTTTCTAGTTGTCAGTTCCCATTTCCACAGACAGTCATTTTTCTCCCTGATCCTTTCTTTAAGTAATCTAGGTAACTTCTATTTGAATATAACCTCCAAACCCTTATTCTGGGATATCTTTATCACTCCACTGGTCCTTCTTGCTATTTCCTTGACTATATCCTTTGTCAGGTTATTACTTCCCAAATGCATCACAATATGCATGCACCCAGCCCACCGTCTTGCTTATCACTTTGATTATCTCCTCCCATGTCCTAGTAGGTCTAACCCTGAAATTAGTTCCACCCCTCTCTCCTTTCACATTTGCTAAGACTTTCAATACCATTGGTGACCGTATCTCCAATCATCAAAACCCTCTTCTTAGTTTATCATTTATTTATTTTATTTTATTTATTACATTTGTTTACTGGGAAAGTCGACTGGGCCTAGGTGGGCCCATTTTCAGTGGAGGCCCGAGGAGGAAAGCTCCACATACTTTAAAATACATACATAGGAAATATCACACACAGTACAGAGTTTATATGCAGTTTCAGTGCATGGAAATCAAATTGATAACAGTGCAGCTAGTTTACATCCATAGAATGGCCATAGAACTAGAAATTGTATACATTCATAAAACATATCTGTATATGTATTATTATTATTAGCAGTGAAGAGTATCAGATTAAGGATAAGAAGTATTGGAGACTTGTAGTCTGAAAGTCGGGATATGGCAAGACATAGTGAGAGTATAATGTGTTAGTTATGAAAGAGAGTATGAAGAAGTTATACAAGTATTTAGATGGAGTATAGTAAGGTTATAATGGAGAAAGTCAGGTTTTGTGGTGTGTTGTGAAGGCCCAAGTGCACAGCCAGAGAGAAGAGAGATGTAGTCTGAGGGATTTTCTAAAGGAAGTAAGATTGCTAATTGTTCTGATCAAAGGTGGGAGATTATTCCTTAGCTTTGAGACAGTAAAAGAATACAACATTTGGCCAGCTGAGAAAATAGGCATAGCACCTGCTCGGGTCGATATCATATTGTCGAACTTTTAAAAGTTCAAATGTCATATGGTCGACACCATATGATCGAACTTTTAAAAGTTTGAACATTTCAATGGAGATCTCCATACAGTGCAGAATGGGAAGATTTCCCTTTCTGCACTGTAGTGTGATCTCAGAGTTAGTATATTTAAAGAGTGGGGGTGCTGGGGGGTAGCCACCCTGCTTATACCATGGGTAGGTGTTTTTCTTTGGCTTATTTTTTTTATTACATTTTTAAACTTTTAAAAGTTCGATCATATGGTGTTGACCATATGACATTCTAACTTTTAGCAGTTTGATTATGTAATATAGACGCACCTGACTGTACCATTTTTTTCATATCTCAGAGGTCAGCTAGGATGATAGATGGTCAGTATAGAGGAGAGACAGGGGCAAGTTGTCGGTTTGTAAATAAGTTTATGGTCAGTAGTTAATTGCTAATAATTGAAGTAGTGAGGAAGTTCAAGCCAGTTTAGTTGATGCAGAGAGAACAGTGGCAGGCTGAAAAATTTGCATTTGGTACAAATTTGGCAACCTTGTTGTAGCAAGAGTCAGGTTTAGTTTTCAGGGAGGACTGAATATTGGTGGGGATGGGGGTGCTATATAAGAGAGATGAGAGCAGGAATTATAAAGCAAGAGCCTTTTTTTGCAGATAAGTTAAGAAAATAGTTGTGCCTATAAAGGTGATCTAGTTTTTGCTGTGCTTTTTGATGTTACTGTGGATATGAGGGTCAAATGTTAGATTACCATCAATAATGACACCTAACAGTTTGGTGCTAGGGGCAACTTCAATGATAGTGTTGTTTTGGGAGTGTTAAGAGGGGTGCTTTTGGGGGGTGAATATTAAGAGTTTTGTTTTGTTGGGGTTTAGAGTGAGATGGTTCATTGACATCCAAGTTTTGATTGAAGTAAAGGCTTCTTGAGTAAGATGTTGTAGCTCAGAGACTGATTTAGCAATGCGGAATATAGTAGAATCATCTGCGTATTGGATAACAGTACTATGGGTATGAGTGGACAGGAAGTTGTTGACAATTATACTGAATAGGAGGAGACCTAATATAGATCCCTGGGGTACACCTGTAGCTGTACTGAAGAAGTGGAGAAGGAATGTTTTCATTTAGTCAGTTGCTGCCTATTGGTAAGATAGTAGGAAAACTAGTGTAAGGTTGGGGGTGAGTTACCTAAGTTGGAGAGTTTGGTGAGCAGAAGGGAGTGGAAAACCATATAGAAGGCCTTTGAAAGATCGAGAAAGAGTGTGAAGACTATATAGCCAGCATCACGAGCTCTATTTACTGTGTCCATGAAGGAAATTAGAGCAGTGCTAGTACTATGTCCAGGTGAGTGAGGGATAGGATTTGGCATTTAATCAGATAATCAAGGAGCTGAATGTGAACACACTTTTCTAATATTTTGGAGATAGGAGAAAGAATGGTGATTGCTCAGAAGTTAGAGATGTCAGAGTTGTTACCACCTTTATGAAGTGGAAGAACAAATGCTTTTTTCCAGATATCTGGTATACATAACTCCTGAATAGACCCGTTGAGGAGAATGCTGATGTGGTAGGCAATGGAGGATACAGAGAATTGTAAGAATTCTGCAGGTAAGTTATCTGGTGCATTAGAACGTGGTTTCAGTTTATGAAGGAGTTTTTTTATGGTGGAGGTAAGTATAGGTGCGAATGAGAAAGTAGGTAGAGGATCAGTCGAGGAATGTGCTGATGGTGGTCCCTGTGGGTTTAGATTGATAGGTGGGAAGGTGGTGGGAAGCCTAGCAACGGTGTCAATAAAGTATGAGCTAAAGAGTGAGGCTAAGATGAAAAATGTTTTATTCTGGTTGTGGGCATGGATTATTATTTGAACCTGGGTAGAGTAAGGAGTTGATTACACCCCAAAGTTTCTTTGGGTTTTGTTTATGTTGGTCTTGGAGGCTTTGGAAGTGTTCTTTATTATTTTTGACAACTAGTGATTTTGCTTGATTGTGCAGCTGTTTATATTGATTGAAGTTGGAAGAATGTTTGTTTTTCTGCCAAGCTTTCCAGGCTTTGTCCCTTGCAGACATGATTTGCTTTGTGGATTTGGCAAGCCAACTGGCATGTTTTGTCTTTACTCTTTTTAGATGGAGATGGGCTAAGCTATTTAAGATCCTACAAAATGTTGAATTAAAGAATTCAACAGCTTCATTAAGTGGGTGATATTTTAATGGAGACCAGTTTATGTTTTGCAAGATGTCATTAAAGGTATTAGGGGAGAAATTAGATAAATTCCTGTTTTGCATAAATTGGTGTTTGGCTGGTGTTGAGGTGGACATACATATTGTAAAGGCTGGTAAGTATTTGGTTATGCTATTTGGCAATATTCCAGAGGAGGAAAATTTGTTTGGGTCAGAAACCAGGATCCAATACAGGTCTGAGCATTTATCATTGTTAATGTTGGGTCTGGTTATATCGGTGATAAGCTGAGTATAGATGTGAAGGTTAATGTTGGTGAAAGGGTTGTGATTAGAGATGTCGAGCCATTTAATATTAACATCGCCTAGGATGATTGCTTCATTTTTAGTATTGTTGGTTGTCCAGGCAAGAATATCTTCTAGTATAAGAATATTGTTGCCTGGGGGGGATGTATATGACCATAATATAAAGGTTTTACAGTTATTCAGTTTTAGGAAGGTGACAACTAACTCTGCAGTGGAAAACTATGGGATAGATTCTGAGTAGGGAATTACAGTGTAGGTATTTGGATATATTAAGGTCATGCCATTGTCTTTTTTTTAAGCCTGTCTGCTCTCAGGCATGAAAAGCTATGGGGCAGGAATTCAGCATCTTTGATATATGGTTTTAGCCACTTCTCTGTAACGGCAGTAAAGTCGGGTTTATTTTGGCTTAACCAGGCATGGAGATGAGGAATTTTATTTTGTATGCTTTGGTGATTGATTGTGGTGAAGTTTAGGGATTTTGAGGAGTTTGTGGATTTTTGAGAGGGTGGGGAGGGGCCAGGGTTTTGATGTATGTCCTCACATACATTGCAGTGGGTAAGGAGAGTAACAGGTTGGAACTTATTTTTTATATTGTGGTGGCAATTAGTGGCAAATTCCCAAACTGAATGTCGCCTCCTTCAATTTCTGACCCTTATTCCTACCACTCCTATTTGCAGCTTTTCCCTCCAGTTCCACCCCTCCTAGCTTTCCTGTTTTTATCTGTTGGTTGCTTTCATCTGCATGCTGCCTTTAATTTCTTTATTGTCTACTCCTGACTTCTTGCCTTCTTATTCCTGATGTCCCCTTTTCTTCCTCCTGCTTTGTTTCCCTCTGTTTCTTTCTCTAAACCTTCTCTGCTCTGTAGTTCTCTGAGTTGCTTCTTTATCTGCTTTTATAAATGGGTGACCATTGCCTGCTTCTTCCACTCTTCTTCAAAGGGACTTATTCATAGGTTCATAGGTTGGTGCCAGGCTATTGGCCCTAGGGCCTATACAAGCCTAGCCATAACAATTCCCTGAAGATTGAAGAACTGAGTCAGAATTTCTCCTAATATCTCTGCTGCACTGCTCAGGATCCTGGATGGGATGTCATTTTTAGAATTCTCACTTTATCCTCCCTAAGTACACCTACCATTGGTTTTGCTGTGTCCTTTTTGACAGGTTATCTTCCCACCTTTGAATAGATGCACACAAGTTAGCAGTCTTTATGCAAAATTTACACATGCTCCATGGCCTCTTTATACTTCTGACCTTTCCAGGTCAGTTATTTCTCTGCCTTTAACTAATGAAGGTCTTTTTTCTTCTTTTTATGTCTCATGATAATTTTCATCCAAGTCTGTCTTTGTTCTCCTCATTGTCTTTGCTGGCTTGTTTTTTGAGTACAAAGCTGTCCTAGTGTTCCTCCCTTGTCTTTCTAGTCTCTGTATTTTTTTGCTTATCTGTTATGCTGTTCATACCAACCCAGTAAATCGTATTGGTTTCTTTCTTTCTTTTCCTTACCTCTGTAGATTTCCTCAGTCCCTATTTCTTACACTTCCATATTTAATTTGAGCCGAATCTGCCACACAGTTTCTTTTATTTCTATCCTGTTCTTGTAGTTGCCACCTCTAAAAGCTAAAGACAGATGTTCTAAGCACTAAAATAAAGCATATTCTGTCCCTCATATATTTTTGTATGGCTATATAAAACATTATTTTAATTTCTGTTGTAGATGGCAAATGCATGTTCTTTTATTCTCTTAGCTAGTTTGTGTGTAGTCATGCTATATAAAAATGTCATATTTGGAACAGATGTACAGTTGTAGTAAGAATGTATTCTTATGGTTTTACTCATGTTTTAAATAAATATTGAGCTATTCAGACCTATGTATGGAACAAAACCCACACTTATGTGTATCTTTGGCTTTGTCTGTAATATAATCTGTATCCATCTCCAACAAGCCCTTCAGACTAAAAGTTCTCTCATAAACAAAATGTGGACATTCCTTAACTATAGTATTTAATTCTGTATTGCCTGTAAATTTTCCAGTTATCCTTACTAATTTGCTATATTTCTGTCAATTGCCATATGTAAAATAAAACATTTGTTTCTGCCATATTTATTATTATTATTGCTATTATAGTTACTTGACCATATCATAATAATTACTCCTAAAACTGTTTTGGACTTGCTGGCTCTTTTAATAATAATTTCTGTAGTGGTATTCTTTAACAATGATTCTTTCTAAGAGCATATGAATGATGGCATGTATCCCTTCTTGAAATTTTATTTCATCAGTAGTTAAACTGGACATTCTAATCACTTGCCCTCTAGGAACATTCTTTTTAATATGGTTATGATCAAATGCAAATAGCTTTTAACAAATGTTGATTTTCTGTGAATAGTACTTCTGAAGGACTGAGATGTAAAATCACAAGTCAAGATAACTGTATCCCATGAGAAAACTCAAATATTCAGTTGAATGGTTCAAGTGATCAATAAAATCTACATATTCTTCTATAGTGCCATTCCAAATAAAAATTAATCAGTGAAATACTTGTTTTTTCTCAAAATATTTTATTAATGTTTTCAAAAGAAAAAAAATTACAAAAATTATACATTTAAAGTATTATATAATTAATGAAAACCATGAATCATATTTTAAAGAATAAACAAAATTGTAACTATTTACAATAAGTACAAGTAGGTAAGCCTGATACCTAAAAGGCAATACATGAAACAAGACAATAACAACAGAAAAAAATCCTAATATCAGTCTAAATAATTAAGAAGATGAAGATGTTGAATCAGTAAGGGCCAATACCTTCAACCAAAGATTACTTCTTAATTTGTTTGGAGACATTCTTCTTTCTTTTACTTTAATTTCATTAATTACTACCTCCTTTAAGAGAATAAGAACATCCTCAGTGTTTGATTCTGATGAAGATATCCAATTCCTTGTAATAGATTTTCTAACCACATCAATTATAGTCCGATTTTAACAAGAAAAATCTTTCTTTTGAATGTCTGTTCCTAGAATATTAAAGAGAAACACTTTGTTTTGTTAAAATGAATGAATTATTCCACAGTACTTTAAAAAATCTTGAATTTGTACCCATAAATTATGAAGCATTAAAAAACATATCTGGCCAATTAGCTTTAATTTGTTTATTACATCTCCAACAACCGTTAAGATTTTTTTCCTCATTTTAGCAACTCTTACAGGAGTTAAAAACGATCTAAATGAAAATCTCCAAGTAAATTTACTCCAATAGAGGGTCCAAGATGTATTTTAACATAAGAAAGATGTTATATTGCATTTTGTTCAGTGAGAACTATAGAAAATTCTTTAGAAAAATGTTCCGTGATTTATTATGTAATTTTGCATAATCTTTGGCAAGCATTTGGTATATTTTCAAGATTAAATTATTAAATTCACAGTGCTTACAAATAATTTCAATTAATGTTAATATTCATTCAAAAAATTCAATTATAATAAAGTTAGATAAAAAAGAAAACCTAGATTGAAATGTTGTTAAGATTAGTTATAAATAATTTAATTGATTAGTATTTATATTAAATTCTAAATGAATAGATTCAAGAGATTTACATGTAATCCCTTCAAAACTCTGATAACCATAATAAAAATGTATATTATTCCAAGAGTTAAAATATGATGAGATAGTTTATTCATGACATTTTAGATAATGTAAAAGGAATTAAAGATTCAAGCCAGAATTTATAGTTTGAATTATTCAGTATTATTCTTTAAAATAATTAAGATTGAGTTTAAATAAGTAGAATTAGATGAGGAATTTGTAGAAACTTGAATACATTTACAGACAAACAGCCAGATAGGATAGCATAACTTAGAATTTATTGTATCTAAAGATTTTAGTTTAGTAACATTCAGTTGTTGAAAAAAGCAAGGTTTTCCAATTAGATATATAATGCACATCCAATCAATTAAAAATATTTTAATATTTGCCTCTTTTGTGTATGTTTCTATATTCAGAAAGTTCACATCTCCATTTTACAAGGTCTAAAGTGATGATTTATATTCAATTTTGATTTATTTGGATATCATAAAAGTTTATAAGTAATCTATTTATTGTTTGTATGTGTTTCTTCTTTGCTGGTAAAATAAGAGATTGAGGTACAGACAATATCTTTGGAAACAAAGACATTTTAATAATTTGTAGTCTATCTTCAAATGAAATGTATATTTTATTCCATGAATTAATAAGATTAGTTAAAGAAATTATTACTTTTTCATAGTTATAATTTATGGCCTCCTTTGCAGTATTGCAGATGTGAATACATAAATATAAATTATTAGATTTTTTTGCCCAAA
Organism: Protopterus annectens; assembly: GCF_019279795.1. Lineage (NCBI taxonomy): Eukaryota > Metazoa > Chordata > Ceratodontiformes > Protopteridae > Protopterus > Protopterus annectens. The sequence continues at coordinate 830,965,648 of NC_056746.1, forward strand.
AATGAAATGTCTGTATTTATTGGATTTTTCTTGTTAATAAAGATATGATTCAATTTGGAACTATTAAAATATAAATTAGACATTTTTGAAAATTACCCATTACTTTTCTTAAGTTCTTCTAGTGTTTCTGGAATATTTCTAATTGTTAAAAGGATATCATCAGCAAATAATGTTATTTTAGAGTTATTCCTTATTAAGTTCTAAGCCTAGTAATTTGGTAATTGAATTAATAAGAGCTGTAAATATTTCAATAACTAAATCAAATAATAAGGGGAGGGCAACCTTGTTTAATTCCTTTAGTTAAATGTATCACATTTGAAGTATATGGACCTAATTTTACATATGATTTATTATTATTACAAATAGCCATTAATACATCAATAAAATAAGAAGGAAAAGCAAACAACTGTAGTACTTTAAATACATATTTCTAATCTAAAGAATCAAAAGCTTTTTTAATATCTAAACTAATAAATAAAGATTTAATTTTCTTATTATTCATCACATCTACCAAATTAATCAATCTTTTAATGTTATCTGAAGCTTGTTTTTTGTGAATAAATCCCGATTTATCTAAACTAATTATATTTGGTAAAATTTCATTCTTTCTGTCAGCTAAAATTGACATGAATATTTTATAATCTACATTAAGTAAAGACATAGGTCAATAAGAACACTCTAGAGAATATTTACCTTCTTTTAAAATTGGAGTTATTAGCGAGTATCTCTATAAGGGAGCTATTTGATCTATATCTTGTACGTTTGAAAAAAAAATGTGTAAAATAATTATAATCTTTTGAGGGAATAATGTATATAATTCCAGCATTATCCCATAATTTCTAGGAGATTTATTAGATTTAATAACTTTTACTTTTTTTTATAATTTCTTGTAAAGAAATAGTTTTTTTTTTTGTGAATAAGAGATCTTTTTAACTAAAGAAGAATTAATATTAGCTAATACATTTTTCCTCTATTTGCTACTGGTTTATTTAAAAATGAATAATAATTTCTAAAATTGTCTAATATGTCACAATTGTCTGACTTTAATTTATTTGTAAAGGGATTTGTAGTATCCTTAATATTATTTTACTTGTTTGAAATTTTATTATTTTGGTTATACTTCTTATATGTCTAGGAAATCTTGAATAAGATGCTATCTTAAGCTTTTCCAAAGCTAATTCAGTTTTATGAGATAATATTTCATTATATATAATATTTAGACTTCTATCTCATCTTTGTTCTTTTGGGACTTATCTTCATCTTTTTTAGATTTGCTTTTAATTTTAATTGTGTATCTTATCATTCTTTATTCCATTCCTTTAATTTATATTTGTACCAAGAAATTGTTTTACCATAAATATAAGATTTGAATGAGTTCCAAATATTTGTTGAACTTGACTTAGGTGTCCCATTAAATAAATAAAATAAAAAAAAAAAAAAAAAAAAGTATCTATCTCTTCCAAAAAACATGTTTTATATTCTTTCATTTTAGTGATATATGATGGGATTCTATTTATAAAAAATAGATTTTTAAAATGTATTTCTATTTTTAAAATGAATGCATTATGGTCAGAGAAATGGCAAGGTATTATATTGAAATTAATTATTTTAGATTTAATAGTTTGAGAAATCAATAACTTATCAATTCTCATTTGAGTGAAATTTTCTCTTTGAAATTAAATGTATCTTTAATATTGAAATTAGTTTTTCCAATCTTTGAGGGATTTTGCAATAGGAAGCAATTTAAATCTGGAGGGTGGCCGCGGTGGTGCAGTGGTTAGCATTGCTGCCTCACAGCAAGAGGTTCTCTGGTTCGATCCTCAGCTGGGGTGCTTTCTGTGTGGAGTACGCATGTTCTCCCCGTGGTCACGTGAGTTTCCTCCGGGTTTCCTCCCACATCCCAAAGGCATGCTGTAGGTGGATTGGACACTGTAAATTGGCCCCAGGTGTGAGTGTGTGCATGTGTGTGCCTTCTGTGGAAGGTTGGACGCTGGGCTGGCAACTCGACACCATAAAACTCCACTGCCAATCATGAGCAGACAGGTGATCCACTGTGGCGACCCCTATATGGGAAAAGCCGAAAGAAGAAGAAGTAGAAAGAAGAAGAAACAATTTAAATCTTCTTCTCAAATTAGATTAATTATCATCTAATATACAGTTAAAATTGCCAGTTAATATTAAAGTATCCTTATAATTATTTATTATAAAATCAAGATGGTTTTAGCTATTTCAATTCCCATTTCAGGAAACCAATATTAATTCACCAAAGTCCAAATTCTATAACAGTATTTTAAAATTATCAACACAAATAAACCCTGCTTATCTTCATATTTAAATAAAATTTGAGGCATTTGAAGTTCTTTCTTCATAATATTGCTACTCCTCTTTTTTGGATTTAAAGAAAGAATGAGATAAGTTAATATATATATATTTTTTTTTGTTCCAGAATTAAGTATCAAATTGCAGTGACACATCCCCTGACTAAAAGGAACTATAAGTTTGAAGGATTTGCAAACTGTCGGAGTAAGAACATTATCTATGTGGCAACCTACAGTCACTACAAGGCATACTACATAGGGAAAACTAATCAAATGCTCAAGGAATGTATCCTAAAGCACTTATCTGACATAAGAAAAAAAGTTACCAGCAATGCACTTTATATGCATATTAGTATAAATGACAGTCATTCTTTCAAGTTCATCGCACTAGCTAGGCTTCATGAAACACCAAGAGGTGGGTATTTAGTAAACCGAACAGAAATTGAAGAGATGAAGTGGATAATGAATTTGCAATCAGATCAGTCACCAGGTCTGAATGCATTTGTCCCTTTAAAACCTGCACTAAAAGGGAAAGCTCTTCAGCCCTCAAAATTACATAATTAGAAGGGTGTATATGCTGCTATGGTTACTAAATGCATCTAAGTGAGTGAACACTAGGAAATTAAGGTATTTAAGAAGAAGTTTCACTGGCAAACATTTAGGATTTGAAAAAGGTATTATACCGGAAGCGCTTATCCGGTTTATGAGCCAGTGTGTTTATTTTATTTTATCCTATCATTGTATATTTTATTAAAGTTTTCAAGTTTTAAGTGTTTTTAAGTGGAATTGATGGCAGAACCATTTGTTTTTGGAGTTTTATATTTTGATGTGATCTGCCTTTGGTGACGCTACTTCTTTTTTTGCCTTAAGTATCAAATTTATGAGAACATTTTTTCCTGAAGAAATAAAACATGTGGCTTACTATGTTCTAGATATTTTTGTAAGTTGACCTCTTTTGGGATTATTTAAACCATTAATATTTAATGAAAGTAAGTTTATTTCCATACTCTACATAGATGAAAAGGTGATTAACGTAAAGTATGATCTTATACTTAACATGTTTGAGGATATGAAGGTCTCAGGCAAAAATAAAAAGCAATAACAATAATACAATAACACATATTTTCCATAGAAACCTACCCATGGAATAATTATTATTCCTAGCCCTCCTCTCAGAAAATCTTTTCTTGACTAACTCTCTCCCAGCACATAAAGGACAGAAATGAAAGTATTTGCTAATATATTGTTAGAGCTCTGTAGTAATATATACATTTTTATGGGAATTTGAATATTAATTTAATTTGCAAATAAAATAATCCTGAAATAAGAAAGCAAAAACAAAGTAATAATAATAAGTACATTTCCAAAATAAATAATGCTCTTAATTGCACCTCCTACAAATCTAAAATTCATCTCAAGTCCTAGCAGAATAATTGTATAAATTCTATACTAGTTTGTTCTGATAGTTTGTTAATTAAAATATATTAGCACCATAACATAAAGGTATTAAAGCACTTCAGAATTGTAGCGAAAAACAAAATATCTTCAGTTAAAGCATTCAATTTATTATTAAAAGCACTAGATTTTATCTCTAAATATAGATGACTTTTGCAATTATCAATCACCTTGCATTTGATAGTGATTTTATTTCATATTGAAATCTCCATTTTAAACAACATTTAACTCCAGAATTGAAATATACTAACATAAACTAAATGCTTGCACCTATCACATGTAGTAAAAGAAAGAATGTGATTAAAATTTAACTCTGTGGGGAATTAAGCATTAGTGATCATGACAATATAACAAAGTATAAATAGCTTTGTGACACCCGTGCCCTGGCCCAGCAATCAAGGAGTCTCAATCCTCACCACTAACACCAGAGAGGGCATCTCATATATGAAGAAAAGATAACAAGTACACACAGTAAAGTTCAATTTCCCTTAAGAGCTCACAGAGATCACAGTCAGTCCAGGGCTGGTAGCTTCCTTGCTCTCCAGGTCCCCAATAAGACTATCTGCTGGCACATCTATAGGGTCCAGATCTCAGCCTAGTGGACAAGCTAAAACCTCTAGCACCTTCTCTGTCCAACCAGTGATTCATGTCCCTGCCCATGTAGCTCACACACACACACACACACACACACACACACACACACACACACACACACACACACACACACACACACACACACACACACTTTGAGAAGAGTTTATACAACTGCATAGATATTTCTGGGGAAGGATGGCACAGGTTCTCCAGCTGTGCCCCTTTTACCCAGACTCTATGGTAGTACCACTTGCCACTACCCACTAATATTTATCAGCTACTCAAAGGCCCTTAAAAGAGTGTCCAATTATTACTGTGCAATATTATTATCCAATTGGTAAAATAACTAAACAGTCAAGGCTTATTAGAGTGACTTGGTACAGTAATCACTATAAACATGCAGTGTACTCTAGAACTTAAATTATCTCTACACAAAACAGCCACAGTTGAAAGGTTTTAAAATATTTAATAATAAATAATAAAAACACAAGACAATACTTCTTACTATGCAGCGCTAGTCAGGAGTTCAGAAATCACAGAGAAATACTTAAAATAATTCAGTAGTACAGTTCTGACATCACAGAAAACACTTAGTCTAATCTTTCTAGTTTCTAGCTATTTCTAAAAGAAAACACACGTCTAAGATGACTTACACAAGAAAGCAGGCAGAGTGCTGATGAGTTGGATGGTCAAGACAAAAATGCTTAATCCTCTCTGGTTTTCTCTGTTTAAATTGAAATTGTAATTCTGATTCACATTATATCATTCTTCACACTTCCATGGGTTTCCAGGCTAACATAAACTGGATTTACATTCTTAACATCTCCTTTTGTTATCTTGCAGATGGTCAGGAAACAGAGCAATAAAATACATTTGCATGTTTAAATCTAGCAATTTAACTCTTGGTCACAACAATATCAATAATTCCTTCATCTAGACCCTTTGGCACCACTGTCTACATCAAAGGGTCACCACATGCTTTACTTTGGTCAGTAGAGTGCACTGTTGTCACATTTATTTCCAGTTCCACATGTAACAGTATTTCTTTACTCTACCAACCTCCCTCAAGAAACAATAGTCTTAGGAGATTTTAACATCAATTGGTTCTCCTGTAACAGTCCTAACCCCACCTCCCATATAAACCTATATGGATTTAAACAACTCATTAGTAGTCCTACAAGAACCAATAAAACTAACAATAAAGAAACCATTCTAGACTGGATTCTCACAAATACTCCACAACAAACCTATCAATTAGGCATCCTTCCAGATGACCTAAGTGACCACTCACTAACCTACATCATTAGACACAAATCAAACCTAGCCTTACCCACCACCTACAAAACACTAAGATCTAAAAAACATTTCAATTCTGATCAGTTTCTCGCTGAACTAAGACAATGTAATTGGTCCCAACTAAAACTTCTTCCACTAAATGATGCTGTTGAATACTTTAATTCTACATTCCTTTCCATACTAGACAACCATGCCCCAAGCCGCACTATTAGAACCAAAGCTAAAACAGCTCCCTGGCTATCCAACAATACTAAGCAGAAAATTATTCTCAGAAACAAAGCATGGGATAAATGGCGCTCCACTAAGAATCTAACTGACAACCAGAAATTCAGAGAGCTTAGAAATAGTACAAAAAAAGCCATCCTGGCAGACAAAAAGAACTATTACTTTCAACTACAACAAACCACCAAAAAAGAACCCAAAAAATTCTGGGCCAGTATTAATAATCTTCTATCCCCAGGTCAGTCACGTACTCCAAATCCCCAGGACTCTAATCCAGACAATCCTATACAAATAGCTAATGACTTCAACTCTTTCTTCACCAATACTATCCAAACTCTAGCAAATCACTTACCTTCTGACATCTCTAAACTACCCTCTCCTACTCCACATAATTTTCTTCCCTTTCCTGCAACCTGTACCTACCTCATTTATTTTATCCCTACTCCAGAAACTTAGACCCACCACACCCTCTGCAGACAAACTTCCTGCAGAGTTTCTGCAGATAGCAGCTAAAACTATTGCCTACCCCATCTCAATCCTGATTAATAGATCTATAAAGGATGGAATCTTCCCTTCCATCTGGAAAATATCTCACATCATCCCACTACACAAAGGGGGCAATTCTAATGACTTCTCCAATTTTCGTCCCATAGCATTGCTATCACCTATAGCCAAAATCATGGAAAAGTGCATCCATAAACAACTCCTTAACCACCTTCTCCATAACAACTTACTTGCTAACAGTCAACACGGTTTTAGACCTTCTCACAGCACCACTACTGCACTACTCTCCTTTACCAACACTATCAATCATAACCGTAACAACACTAACCCATCATCTTCCATCTTCATTGATCTTTCAAAAGCTTTCGACATGGTAAATCATAAACTCCTTCTGCACATACTACAATCTCTCTCAATTCATCCTTCTTCCTTATCCTGGTTTACATCTTACCTTGAACATCGTCAGCAGGCAGTACTTTGGAAAAACTCACTATCGACTCTGCTTCCTATCTCTTTAGGAGTACCTCAAGGGTCTATACTTGGCCCACTCCTATTTTCTATATTTATTAACGACCTTCAGTCAGCTATTCCTAACACTACTTGCATACAATATGCAGATGATTCCACGATAATCTGCACTGCTTCCTCTCAGACTGAACTCCAGTCACTTACCCAAAAAGCTTTTTCCACTGTTGAACACTGGTTCTCTGACCGTTGCCTTCTCCTTAACCCAAAGAAAACAAAGTTGCTATTGTTCTCTCCTACACACAAATCAAGCTCTCTTAACTTCTCCATTACTTCCTCTGATAACACCCTGATTTCTCCTGATGCTACTACAAAACTACTACGAGTAACTATTGACAACAATCTCAATTTTGATTCTCATATAAACAACACAATAAAAACAATAAACAAAAAGATTGGTTCCCTCTATAGAATCAAATCATTCCTTACGCCTGAAGCTCGGACCACCTTAGCCAGTTCTCACCTTATCTCTACCCTTCTATATGCTTCCACTATTTATACCAATCTCTCAAAATATAACCTCAAGAAACTTAGCACATCCTACCATAACATTGCCAGATTTGCCACAGGATCTCTCTTCAGAACCCATCACTGTCATAACCTAAAACAACTAGGCTGGCTGGAACTTCCTAACAGGCTGACTTATCAACAGCTCTTAACTGCCCACAAAATTCTTTATCAGCCTGCTAAAACACCTGTTCTCTCCAACCTCATTACACCATATAATAACTTGAAACAGCTACGCTCTGCAAACAAACTACTGGTTAATACTACCATACCCAATAACTCTGCTGGCACTAGCCTTTTTTCTAACTCTGTTGGACATATGTGGAACAAACTACCATCTGATATCTCGTCTTTGTCTAGTCTTCCACTCTTTAAAAAACAGCTAAAGGCACATCTTAACAAGCACTGGCTTTGCTCCTGTAACAACCCAGACTAACCTGTCTTGTATCCTTCCCTCCTAAACTCCTCCTCACATAACACACTAGAGATAAAAAAAACAAAAAAAGTTTTTTACTAATTTTTTCTAATTTTTCCATATTAGAAACTTATATCTTAGAATCTGTATAGCAATTATATGTTACAACTTTGTTTTAACTTGACTCTCTCCAAAGATTTTATGTTCTGTCATAATGTTTAATAATTTTTAACTTGTTTGGACCATTACTGTCCATAATTTGTAAATTTCGTTGGAGCTTTTCTCCCCGGGCCTCCACTGAAAATGGACATATATCCAGCTGGACTAGCCCGGTCAACAAATGTAAAATAAAATAAAATAAATAAATAAATAATAAATTTACATTTAAGACAACAAGCCTGTAGTTTACATTCATATTTACAAATGACAGTATTATCTGCAAAATTCTATCTGGCTAGGCTGGCAGCCTTCACAAGCTTGTCACTAAATTTCTAATTGAAGATATAAATATTTTGCCAAATCTTTCTAAATTAGGATAAGTCTGCGCTAATAATACTGATTCCAAGCATGGGACAGAGTCATTATGCCTTTGTATGTTCAGTATAACCTTGAAGTAAAAGTAGCAACCTTTGTATGATCTTTGAATACATGTTGTCCTTGACTCAAGTTTCTGCTGTTGTGTGCCCTTAATCCAAAAAAAATCTAGATCTAGTTATATGACTTAGAAAACAATTCATGAATTGTAAATGCAGAAAGCTATTTTTTCAAGTGACTGCTGAGAAACGTTGCTTGAGAGGGTTAGGTGTATCTGAGTATACCTTACCCCGTCCCCTGTCTTGAGAGCCCATCTGCATTGGCATTGCTAATCCCACTGCAGCGCTGCACTGACATATCATATGTTTGCAACCCCAGGCTCCATCTTAACAACTTGCCATTTTGCTGGCTGGCTCTGTTTAACCATGTTAGGGGGTTGTGATCTGTCATAACAGTGAATTTCCTTCCATACAGATAAGGCTGAAGTTTCTGTTGTGCCCACACTATGGCTAGACATTTCTTTTCTACAGCTGCATAGCATTCCTCCCTGGGTTGGAACCTATGACTGAGATAAACCACTGTGTGATCTTCTCCCTCTGAAGAAATCTGGCTAAGTACCACCCCCACCCCATGACTCGAAGCATCAACCTGCACAACAAATTATTTGCTGTAATCTGTACTGGCTAACACAGAGGGTCCTCCCAAAGCTTCTTTAACCTTCTGGAATGCCTGCTCACATGCTGGGATCCACACTACCTTATCTGGCCTGTTCTTCCTTGTCAGGTATGTAAGGGGAGCAGCTATGGTATTATAACTGGGGGCGAACTTTCTGTAGCACCCTGCTGTCCCTAAAAATGCCCTCACCTGCTTTTTAGTAACAGGTGCAGGCCATGCCTGAATGGCTTCCACTTTGGCAGGTTCTGGCCTTATCTTACCACCCCCCACTATATGTCTTAGGTAGGAGACCTCTGCCATACCCACCTGACATTTGCTCGGCTTAATGGTCAACCCTGCCCTCTGTAGTCTTCCCAGCACCTCCTCGATATGCTGAAGGTGCTTTCACCAGGAATGGCTGTAGATGCCAATATCATCTAGGTAAGCAAGGGCAAACCCTCCTGCTCCTACTAGGATTTGATCTACCAGCCTCTGGAAAGTCAATGGAGCATTCTTCATCCCAAAGGGCATCTTTTTGAACTCTTACAAGCCAAAAACGAGTCACAAAGGATGACTTCTCTCTAGCACTGGGAGTCAAGAGCACCTGCCAGTAACCCTTGGTAAGATCAATGGTTGTAAGATACATAGCCCCACCCAGCTGATCTAGGGTGTCATCTATCCTAGGCATGGGGTAAGCATCCGAATTTGTGTGACTATTTAATTTACCTCAGTCCACACTGAACCTGATGCTGCCATCCTTCTTTGGCACCAGCACCACTGGGGAGGCCCAGGGACTGTTGGACTCTTGAATCACCCCTAGTTCCAACATCGCCTATACCCCCCCCATCTGTTTGACTCTCTCAGGCACTCTAGAAGGGGGCTGCCTAATAGGCCTTTGGGGTCCTATATCCACCTTGTGCTGCCCCAGGTGGGTGCACCCTGGTTTCCCAGTGAACATGTCCCCAAATTCCTGCAACACTGCTTGGATTTCTCAAACCTGGGTAGGAGATAGCTGCTGAGACTTTGCTATCCCTTCCACTGAGGTGTCAGCATGAGCCTCACTGAGGACATCAGTCCCCAGATCTCCTTCAGAATCCTCCTGCAATCCACTGCAAATGCTCAGTACAAGGGGCCTCCCTATCATGGTAAGGTTTCACCATGTTAACATGGTGCAATTTGTGTCCCTGCCTTCTGCCTAGCAGTCCCACCATGTAATTAACATCACTTACCTTTCTTACCACCTTGTAGGGTCCCTCCCAAGCTGCTTGTAGCTTGTGTCTGACAGGAATGAGAAACATTACCTGCTGCCCCACAGCATACTCTCTAGCTCGAGCATTCCTGTCATACCACATCTTTTTATGTTGTTGGGCTTCTGCCAGGTTCTCCTGGGCCAAGCCCATGAGTTCCTTGAGCCTTGTCCAGAGGTTTAGGACATAGGCTACAACAGACTCCTTGTGAGACTCGCACTCACCTTCCTACTCATCCTGAAATAAATCTAGAGGTCTCCTCACCCTATCCCAATACAGCAACTCAAAGGGTGAAAAAACTGTGGATTCCTGGTGAACCTCTCTGTAAGCAAACAGATGGGGCAAATATTTGTCCCACTCCTCTTAAATTGATCTGCAAATGCCCGTAGCATGGACTTGATGGTAGAGTTTAACCTCTCAACAAGACCATTAGTCTGGGGTGGTAGGGATGGTCTTCATGTGCTTCACCCCACAGGAGTTCCATAGACAAGCCAGCAGGCCTGACATGAAATTTGCACCTCTATCAGTCAGTATTTCTTTTGGGAAACCTACCCTGCAGAAAATCTCTAACAAAGCATTTGCCACCTTCTCTGCCTCAATGGAGGACAAAGCCACTGCCTCAGAGTATTGTGTAGCATAATCCACTACCACTAGGATATACTTTTTCCTTGTGGAACTTGGGGTACTCAGAGGACCCACAATATCCATAGCTACCCTCTGAAATAGCTCCTAAGTCACAGGCAAAGGCATCAAAGGAGATCTGACTTTGTCTCCAGCCTTGCTTATCTTTTGGCACTGCTCACAGGTCCTGCAGTACCCTGTTACTTCTCTGGAAATTCCAGGCCAATAGAAGTTCTACATAATATGCCTCTTTGTACGTTTTTTTGCCCATATGACCTGCAAAGGGAATATCATGGGCTATGACTAGAAGTGGCAGATGGTAGGCTCTAAGCACTACCAACTGCTGTACTTTCTCACCTTTTAGCCCTCCCCCTTTGTCCCAGTATACAAATTCCCCCTTTCCTTGAGAATCCAGTGCCTCTCTAACTACCTGCTTCAGGCCTTGCAATGTAGGGTCTTAGAGCAGAGCCTGTTTCAACTCTCTCCTTGTAACCCTTCCAAGCTCCCCTTCCACAAGAAATCTGGCATCCTCTGACAGTGGTGCCTCACTGTCAGCCTGGCTACTACTACTAACCTCTACCTTTGTAGTCACTCTGTCCAAGGGAACATTGGTACCCACAAGCAGTTGTGGCTCACATTCAGTTTCATTGCTACAAAGTAGCTCCCTCCCTGAAGTAACCACCTCACTAGTCCTGGCTGCAAGTATGCAGTCTGTCTGGGTCTCCCCCAGGCTACCAGACCCTCATGCTTGTCTCCTAGCCTGACTGCGTGTATCTGCATAAGCACATGGTATTGCCTCATCCAAATCCTTCCCTATAAGGACATCTGCAGGATGGCCGTTTGGTACCCCTTTTGTCTCAAGACAACCTAGTATTGGCATTTTGTCTTTCCCACTTACTGGCTCCCTCACCTTTAGTTCCCCACCTTGCCTCTCTGGGCACCTGTATGCCACATAGACCTACGGTTGCATTCAAATCCTTTACCCTAGCACCTGGACATGTACCTGGACTAGTGGATTCACCTGCTACTATCAGATTCTGTTGGGGTAGTCTGTGATGCGCACCATGGGTTCCTTTAGACCCATGAGCAGTACTGGGGGTCCTCTTCCTGTGCAGGGCTGCCCTGCTTGCCAGGTATAGGTCTCCCTTCTTCCCCAACTCATGTGAAGTAGCACATTGTCTATCAGCTAACCAGATCCTCATGTCCTTAGGCAAAGTGCTAAGGGCTTGTTCCCTCACCAAAAGGTCTGCCAGCCCCTCAAAAGTGGTGACCTGAAATCCACTCACCCACCTATGGAATTAAGTGCTCAGTTCAGCAACATATTCACATACACTTTCATCTGCCTTGTGTCTATGCTCACAAAACTTTTTCCTATACATTTCAGGTATTAGCTTAAAAAACTCTAATGGACAATTTTTTTACAGCAGTATAATCAACACATGCAATGTCAGACATTTTAGACAATACAGTTACAGCTTTACCATGGAGTAAGGGGGTCAGGAGCTGTACACAGAACCTTTGGTCAACACTAACTGTTTGCGTACCCCCTCAAACATATTATTTATTTTCTTTATTTTATTTTACATTTGTTGACTGGGCTAGTCTAATTGGATACATGTCCATTTTCAGTAGAAGCCCAGGGAGATAAGCACCTAGGTAGGACAATGAAATTAACACAATAACAACTAATGAAACATGAGACAAATAAAACCTATTAACAGTACCTATTACAGGTTATCACAGTAATATTTACAGTGCAGAATACAGGCATCAGGCATAACAAAGGAATGCTAATTCAATCAAGGTATGCTAGAGATAGTTAGCAAAATAGTTTAATAAGGAGGAGTTGCTGTAAGTGAGTAGACAGGGTAGGAAGAGAAAAGTATTTAGAGACACATATAGACTAGTCAAGTTTGGAACATGGGCATAACCAGTGAGTTTTGAGGAACACTTTCAATTTGTTTTTGAAACAGGATAGTGACGGAAGTGCAGAGAGTTCATTTGGGAGGAGATTCCAGGATTTTCCAACTATATTAGAAAAAAGGGAGTCACCAGCCTTGTTGTTTGTTTTAGTAGCATGTACTAGAAGTTTCTGAGAAGACCTTAAGGATTCCAGCTTTTTATATAGAGTGATTAGTGTGAAAAGAATAGGCGTTTTGGAAGGTTTGTAAAGAGCGTTGTGGGCTATAGTTAGTTGATGGAATTTAATTAGATTTTGAAGTTCGAGCCATCCTAGCTGCTTTAAATTAAGGCAGTGATGGGTTCTAAATGGTTTGCCTGTTGCAAATCTTGCAATGTTATTGTAGGACATTTCCAATTTGCTAAGATTATTTTTAGATAGGTTAGTAAAAATAGGTGAGGCATAAAGAAGAGAAGATATTAGATGAGTGTGTGCTATTGTGGTTCGAGCTGAAGGTAAGAGAAAGGATTTTATCCTATAGAGAGAGCCTAGCTTTTTGTTGACAGTTTTTATAGTGTTGTTAATATGGATGTCAAAGTTCAGATTATTGTCAATGGTGACACCTAATAGTTTGGTGGTTGGTTCAGGGGATATAATAGTTTTATTGGTAGAGTTAACTGAGAAATCTATTGTGGGGGACTTCCTAGTAGGAGAGAAAAGGATGAGTTTAGTCTTTTTGGGGTTTAGAAGAAGGCATCTATGTGTGAACCATTGCTCAACTGTGTTAAATACTTGTTGGGTAAGATAGAGAAGTTCCGGAGAGGAGGGGGCTGAGCATATCAGTGTAGAGTCATCCACATATTGTATGCATGTAGCTTGGGGATGGCAAGGTGAAGGTCATTGATGAATATGGAAAAAAGTAGTGGTCCAAGGATGGACCATTGAGGGACAACCAGGTTGATGGGCAGGTGAGTAGAGAGAGACTTGTGTGAAAGTACAGCCTGTTGTCTTTTAGCAAGGTAGGACTGGAACCATTTTATGGAGGGTGTATCAAGTGACAGGGATTTCAGTATTATGATGAGAATTTGGTGATTTACCATGTCAAAAGCTTTGGACAGGTCAATAAATAGGGCTGAAGAGAGTTTGTTTCGATTGCGTTTTTTGTTGATACAATCTGTGAAGGAAAGAAGGGCAGTAGTAGTGCTATGTGAAGGTCTAAAACCATGCTGACAGTTGGCTAGTAAGTTATTTTGTGTTAGATGGTCAAGTAATTGTCTGTGAATGCATTTTTCCATGATTTTTGCCAGAGGTGAGAGGAGGGCAATGGGGTGGTAATTGGAGAGTTTAGTGGATTGACCTTTGTGGAGGGGGATAATATGGGGAATTTTCCATAAACTGGGGATATAACTTTCAGTAATAGTTCTATTGATCAGGATAGAAATGGGATAGGCAATAGCTTTGGTGGACCATTGTAGGAATTCAGCAGGTAGTTGGTCTGCTGAGGGGGAGCATGGTTTCAGTTTCTGTAGAAGTGTTAGAATATAGGATGTTGGAACGGGTTGAAAGTGAAAAGTAGGGGGTGAGGTTGATTCATTGGAAGGTAGAGTGAAGTTATTAGGTGATAGTTGACTAGCTAGTGCTTGTATAGCATCAGTAAAAAAGGTATTAAAAGCATTAGCTATATTCATTGGTGTTTTGTCTTCAGTGTTTTGAGGGTTTGGAGTAGTGGACTGCCCTGGATGGAGTAGTTGGTTGATACTAGACTAAAATTTCTGTGGCTTGTTTTGACTAGCTTGTTGGGATTGCAGGTAGTAGTTTTTTTTGTCAGATAATATAGCTTTCTTAGTTTCATTTCTTAGTTGTCTAAATTTTTGTTGGTCTATAGGGTTTTTAGTTTTCCTCCATTTTGCCCAGTGTTTGTTTCTCATATTGATTTTATGTTTGGTTTCTTTCGAGAGCCATGGAGCATGTTTGGTTTTAATTCTAATTAGTCTGGATGGAGCATGGTGGTTGAGGATGGCAAGGAAGTTGGAGTTAAAGTAACTAACGGCTTCATCTAAAGGAAGGTGTTGTAAGGTTGACCAGTTGCATGCTCTTAGTTCCATCTGGAAAAGTTCAGGGTTAAAGTACTTTTTAGATCTGATGTTTTTAACAGATGTTGGGGAGGGAAAGTTGATTTTATGTCTGATGATATAGGTAAGAGAGTGGTCACTTAAATCATCAGGGAGGGTTCCTGAGTCATAAAAGTGAGGATGATGGTTAATGAGAATCCAGTCTAATAAGCTTGATTTCTTGGTAGATTTATTTATTCTGGTAGGGGATATGAATGTAACTATCAAAATCATCCCCCTCATTAAACTGCTGAAGAAATTTACTGACCTGTTGTGCTTCTGGGATCCAGTTACACCCTTCCCCATTACCTCCATGACTCTGGCAAAGAGTTAGCATTTCTCTCTCATGCTTCCTCTACCTCTCCTTTTCCTCAGCTTCTATCTCCAAATACCTGGCCTCCAACTCAAGTCTCTTTAGCTCCAGATTGATTTTTAAGTCCTCCGAAGAAAGGTTGAGCTGTCCATTCTCTGAGGGTATTATATCTCCACTGCCAGTCTGATTGTTCTCCTGGTTTCTGTTTTATGATGCAGCTGTAACCAAGGCTGCAATTAGATCTGCCTTAGGTTTCCATGCACCTGTCCCCTAGCCTGGCATATCTCCGCCAGCTGGCTCCTTGTCAGCTTTCCATACTCCTCTGCTGACATGCTGCCTGCTCACCCTGACTAACTAAGTTAACAAAATAATTAAAAGAATTGTGATCTGAGCTCTTGAGTATTCACTGCTTGGCTGATTTAGAGTACAAAACACCTTCAAAGCTCACTGTACACAAGCTACAGGATTCATTCTACCCACACCACTACAAGCCAATTAGTATTTGCCACCAATTAATATGTGATGTGGATATCCCACCACTGCCAAACAATTAATATATGGTGTGGATATCCCAGCACTGCCACTAATTAATATGTGATGCCTGTGCTCTGGCCCAGCAATCAAGGAGCCTCAATCCTCACCACTAACACCAGCGAGGGTGTCTCATATATGAAGAAGGGATAACAAATACACACAGTAAAGTGCAATTTCCCTTAAGAACACACAGAGATCACAGTCAGTCTGGGGCTGGTCGATCTTTTGCTCTCCAGGTCCCCAATGACTCCCCAGTGGCACAGCTATAGAGTTCAGATCTCA
Organism: Protopterus annectens; assembly: GCF_019279795.1. NCBI lineage: Eukaryota > Metazoa > Chordata > Ceratodontiformes > Protopteridae > Protopterus > Protopterus annectens. The sequence continues at coordinate 830,981,680 of NC_056746.1, forward strand.
GCATAGTGGGCAAGCTAAAACCTCCAGCACCCTTTTTGTTCAACCAGTGCTTCGTGTCCCTGCCCAAGTAGCTGATACACACACACACACATACACACACACACACACACACACACACACACACACACACACACACACACACACACACTTTGAGAAAAGTTTATACAACCACACAGACACTTCTGGGGAAGGCTGGCACAGGTTCTCCAGCTGTGCCCCTTTTACCCAGACTCTATGGTAGTACCACTTGCCACCACCCACTAATATTTATCAGCTACTCAAAGGCCCTTAAAGGGGTGTACAATTATCACTGTGCAATATTTTTATCCAATTGGTAGTATAACTAAACAGTCAAGGCTTATTAGAGTGACTTGGTAGAGTAATCACTACAAATATGCAATGTACTCTAGAGCTTAAATTATCTCTACACAAAACAGCCACATTTGAAAGGTTTTAAAATATTTAATAATAAATAATAAAAACACAACACAATACTTCTTACTATACAGTGCTAGTCAAGAGTTCAGAGATCACAGAGAAATACGTAAAATAATTCAGTAGTACAGTTCTGACATCACAGAAAACACTTAGTCTAATCTTTCTAGTTTCTAGCTATTTCTAAAAGAAAACACACGTCTAAGATAACTTACATAAGAAAACAGGCAGAGTGCTGATGAGTTGGATGGTCAAGACAAAAATGCTTAATCTTTTCTGGTTCTCTCTGTTTAAATTGAAATTGCAGTTCTGATTCACATTACATCATTCTTCACACTTCTCTGGGTTCCCAGGCTAACAGAAACTGCATTTGCATTCTTAACATCTCCTTTTGTTATCTTCCAGCTGGTCAGGAAACAGAGCAATAAAATACATTTGCATGTTTAAATCTAGCAATTTAACTCTTGGTTAAAACAATAGCAATAATTCCTTCATCTAGACCCTATGGCACCACTGGCTACATAAAAGGGTCACCACATGCTTTACTTTGGTCAGTGGTGTGCACTGTTGTCACATTTATTTTCAGTTCCACATGTAACAGTATTTATTTACATTTAAGACAACAAGCCTGTAGTTTACATTCATATTTACAAATGACAGAATTATCTGCAAAATTCTATCTGGCTGGCAGCCTTCACAAGCTTGTCACTAAATTTCTAATTGAAGATATAAATATTTTGCCAAATCTTTCTAAATTAGTATAAGTCTGTGCTAATAATACTGATCCCAAGCATGGGACAGAGTCATTATGCCCATGTATGTTCAGTATAACCTTGAAGTAAAAGTAGTAACCTTTGTTTGATTTTTGAATACATGTTGACCTTGACTCAAGCTTCTGCTGTTGTGTGCCCTTAATCCAAAAAAATCTAGATCTAGTTATATGACATAGAAAACAATTCATGAATTGTAAATGCAGAAAAAATAGAAACAACTGCATTAGTAAAGTTTGTTTCTCATGTATGGTCATGAGTTAGATGCTTGACAATTAAGTAAGCTCATATGTTGGATTAACAAAATAACCCTCAGTTGATGTTAACTATTACACAAAGTCATATTTTGTTTCTATAAAAGAACTTTCCACATAATTAGAATCAACATTCATAGAATTAGTCCATAGCTTTTTTCCAAATCTTCCAGCCAGAAAGAGAAATGTAGTTGTTTTTTAAGACTTTACAATAAGGCTAAGATCAAACTTTCTGAAGGTCTCACCAGTGGTCTTGTATATCCTATTTTCATATACCCAGGGTAATAAAATTCCTGAAAGAACCAATAACAAAAAAAACATAAATATAAATTTTCACTGAGTAAATGAATAATCTAGGTTCATTATCTTGTTCCCTTCAAGAGTACTCCCACTGGACCAGTTAGTGTGTATACAAGAGTCCCAGGTCATAAAATGTCAGTACATTTTTCTTATAAATAAAAACATTTATGAAATGTATATATTAATTTTTCCTGAAACATAGTACAGTGGATTTTATGTTTCAGATTTAAGCTTGTACTTTAAACAGTTCCCAGAATCAGAATGCATTACGTATATAATGTGTCTCTGCTTAGGAAAAAAATGCTAAATTACCTTTACTGAACTTTAAAAATTGTATGCTACAAATCAACAGCACAGCTGTTCCTCCTTAATGTTGAGCATCTCATTTCATTGCTACTACCCAGCTGCTATTGAATTAATTATGTATCATTGGAGTACTGTCTAAATAAAATAAACAACTTGCTCACAGTCACCCAGTATGGAATGAAGGTGAAAGAAATCAAACCCTTTACCCTGTATACTGAGTACGGATCATTAAGAACTCAATGCTTTTCTGTTTTGCACTAACTGCCAAATATTCTCAGATCACAACTAAATTAAGACTTTTTTGATCAATTCACTTTTCTTGTTAGCAAATGAAATAAAAAAATTAAAAAATAAACAAGTGATGATTTGTCTCTTGTACTTGCTGGGAAATAGAACATTAATCAGTTATAGTAATATCATTTTACATTTGCAATCCACCATTGACTAAATGCTCTGCATTTAATTGTGACATGCTTTAACAGAAAAGGATAAAGCAAGCCATAAATTTACCCCAGGACAGGGGAGGAACTTGAAGGTGAGTACGACAAAGCTTATTGATCTTATGAGTACCACTAAATTAACTTTTAATTTCTATGAATCTAAATACAGGTGAGCGATGATCTGTCAACTTGTACAAGTCCAGTCCAGTGGAAAGTGACTAGTGTTAGTCCAGCATTAGATCTAGTGGGGGTTCTAACCATGGATATAAAAGAACAGTTATGTAAAAAGCTGTATGGGTTTATATTAACATGGGATTTTCAGTTTAAACTGAAGTCACACTAAAAATATATATTACTGCAGTCAGTATGATGGTGAATATCTAAAATTATTTTGTTAGCTGCAGTGGAGATGTTGGAAGGTGGTATGTAGAACAAGCCAACTCTGATTCCTTAAGAAGAGTAACAGTTCTGTCTTAAGTTTTCATAGACTAGTACTGATAAAGTTTAAAAGTCAAATATGCTAAGAAAAGTCAATGAATATTTCCATTAATGAAATTATGCTGTCAATGTACAGTAGCCCCTGCTGCCTCTACCCATTTAGCTTTATGAGGAAATTCAATAGCTTTACAATATCTTAATAACAGAATGCAGTCTTCGTTATCTATCTAAAAGACTAGTTTATTCTATGGGATATTTAACAAGTTCCCATAGTACACTCCACAGTTTATAGTGGAATTTTAAAAAAACTAAAACAAGCAGAGATGATCTGCATATCCTCCACAGTTCAGCATTTGATGTCTTGCAAGTAGAGGGAGCTCAGCTAATCAAAAACTCTAAGAAAAAGACACAACGTTTGTCAAGCATGAACATTCTATATGAGAATGTCAATCATATCTTTTTCATCCTGAAAACAACAAGAATCATTAAGGCATCATACAGTTCTCACTTAAAAGAAACCAAAACAGAGAGAAGTCAATCTCCCAATTCACTTTTCAACTTCTCCAAATTATATAGTCCATCTTCTTAGTTTCCAAGACTCTGCTCTAATTCAGTTCAACCAGAAACACCATATATTCTTTTAGCCATGTCATCTCCTGCAACAAACATGATCTCTCGCAAACATCCCATCCACATTCTTGGCTTCAACCACATACCGTCCAGTTCAACCTCTCCATGAACTCCCTAAGCCCATTCAAAAACATCTCCACTATAGTTCTTCCATAGAGAAAACCTTGTACAAGGAAGACCCCATCCCTCTGAACAAACCAACCTTGTATATTTTTTTTATTTGCCATTCCTTTTTAATTATATAATATCTAACTAGTATATAAAATAGTGCAACTTATACATCCTATATCCAGACAGATGCATTTGTCTGGTTATCTAACTGCAATACACCACCTCACTCACTTTGACTCCATTCTACATACCTTTTCATCAGGGCAAACCATATAAATACAAATATCTTCAATGGGATAGGTGTCATTTGAAAGCTTCTCTTAAAAAAAAAAAAAAAAAAAAAAAAAAAATATATATATATATATATATATATATTTTTTTTTTTTTTTTTTAAATCAAATACAATACTGTGTTTCATCACAGTATACGAAATTCAGTACACCTGTCCACAAAAAATTCAGTCTCAGCTAAATATCTTTAGGCATCCATTGAAGAACAGTACCCCAGAGATTCCAAAATAATCCGCAAAAACTAGCAGCTTTGAAGTGGGAAAAATCTTCTCATGCCTTACTACAGAAATTCATAGCAATTAGCATTTTTGAATCACAAATAACCATCAACTCACAAATTTGAAGTGAAAACTGCTTCAAAAAGAGACCAACAGAATTTCCCAACAAATACTTAATATTTTAGTTGCAGACTCCCTACTGAATACTAATATAAAGGATCGGAAAAATACAGAATAAAGGAAGAGAACAAAACCAGATCTATAGTTCTTTTTAGCAATGCACTATCATCTCAGAAACAAGGAAGCAATATTACACATAACTAAAGTGTGTCATGGATTTCTCATAGACTTCATACTAGTATATTTACTAAAATCATTTCAAAACACTCCAGTCCCTCTCATTATAACTGTAATATATAAATCTTGTTTTTTTAACAAAACACAATGAGGAAACAGTAAAGACATTCTTGTCATTAATTAAAAGAGATCCATCCTTCCTGTTTTACATCAACCTTATTAAGCAAGTAAGAAACTTAAATGTTAGTATATTAATTGTCAGTTAGTGTAATAATTAAAAACAAGTAATCTCCATGGTATCCCCAAAGTCTCAAAACAACCCACTAAACAAGTGTATTGGGTCCAAAAACAATACAGTGTAAGAAACTTCTCTGTGTGGAAGATTTTCAGTCCATTTATCTCTAGTTAATCACTATGCTGGGTATAAGTACCTCTGGTGTGACTGTTTAATAGAGTTCTTGTAAACTGGATTAATGGGCCCCAAATATTGTCCAATGATGCCTCCTAAATAGCATGCAACACAATCTAACAAGATCACTGGAGTCACTATTCAACCAGCCTCCAGTCAGATTTCATGCCATATGAATGGGGAACTGTGGCTGTCAAAACTGCACAATGATCACCATATACAGATCCTGGAAGCTACAGATCTACAAGTCTGAGAAGTCTTATAGGAAAATCTATGTGAAGTATTATCATGTAAATGATAAATTAAAACATAAGAAACTTTAAGGCACTCAAGCTAATCCAGTTTGGTTTAATCAAGGGAAGATTTTACCTACTCAACCTAGTGGACTTCTTCAAAAAGGTCACCAAGGCAATGGACAAAACAGTGCGTACTGCCCACCCTGACCTGGCCAAAGCATTTGATGTAATAACCCACTCAGGCATTGTAAACAAACTCAAGGAATTAGCCCTAAACCCCTATGTTATATGCTGGATAGCCAGTTGGCACTCAGATAGGACCCAGGAAGTCAGGAATGGAGAGCCCACCTCCACAAAGAGACCAGTCACCAGCAGAATACCTAAGGGTTCTATGCTATATCCTCTCCTTTATCGCATCTACTTCTCAGAAGTCAAGGCAAACATCAAGGTCCTCTGGCGGCTCAAGTTTGCAAATGATTGCAAACTAGCATAGTAATAGACACTAATATCTTCCAGGAAGGGCTAACATAGACAAATAGCTGATGAAATAATTATGGTTTTAAGCTCACTGCCAAGAAATGTATAATACTACCCTTTGAAAAGTTGGCTTCGCAAGGAAACTACCTTATTCATAGGTTCATAGGTTTATACTAGGCTATCTGCCCTAAGGCATTTATAAGCCTAGCCCAAAGTTTTATGGCTTACGCCACCCCTTATATGAAAAAATACTGTGCCCATTAGTTTGTTGTGCCTCTCTCCAGCAGTGACACAGAGATGATTCCCGGGGTAAACCTATGATCTCCCATCCACAGGTCAAGATTTCTCTTGAATAGAGCCAGCGAGGTGCTCTGCCTCACATGGACCGGGATTTTATTCCACAGCATAGGGAGTCTCTGAGTGATAAATCTATCCCTCCAGCACGTCCTATTTATATCCGTGCTAAGGTTTAAGTCGCTTGCTCTAAGTGGTTTTGGTGGATTTGGATTTTTTGAGGTGGAGCATGTCCATTAATTCCGGGTTGGACATGGCCTTGTATGTCAGGCACATGTCACCTCTGAGCAGACGGTATGTGACTGAATAGAGCTGGAATTTCTTCAATCTGGCAGCATATGACAGATTTTGGAGTCCCTTTATCCTTTTGGTGAGGAACTTTGGGGTCTCTCCAATTGCTGCAGATGTCGGGTGAGATACATCCCGAATGGGGCATTGTACTCGATCATTGGTCTGATAAGTGAAGAGTACAGGGGAACAATGACCTCACTAGATCTGGATGTGAATCCCTTCATGACCAGGTGGGCAATGTAGAAGGTCTTTCTAACCACTTTAGCAACGTGAGTGTCAAAAGAAAGGCCACTGGCAACCTGGGTCCCCAGGTCCCTGATAACCTCTTCTGTGCTTAGTGGATTGCCACCTATATGGTAGCTTGGGTTACCTTATTTTTCCCGAAGGGTATGACTATACATTTTTTGGCGTTTAACTTCAGGCCATGGCTCTGGCACCAGCTATCTGTTTCCGTGAGTCCCTTCTGAAGGATATCCGTGTCCGATGCACTTTCCACTATGGCGCCCAGTTTGCAGTCATCTGCAAACTTTGTCAGCCAAAGTCCTCCCATGTTGGCCTGTACTTCTGAGAAGTAGATGCCGAACAATTGGGGGCCAAGGACCAAGCCCTGTGGGACACCACTTGTGACCGGCTTGGAGTCTGACATAGTGCCAGCAACTCTAACCCTGTGGGTTCTGTCCTTAAGCCAGTTTGCAACCCATCTTGTGACATATGGGTTTACATTTAAGCTGGTAAGTATTTCTACAATACCCGAGTGGGGTATTGTGTTGAAAGCCTTTGCAAGGTCAAAGTAGGCTGTATGGACTGCCTTTCCCTCATCAATGGCCTTGGTGACTGTTTCGAAGAAGTCACCAAGTTCAAAAGGCATGATCTGCTCTTGACGAAGCCAAACTGGGTCGGGTCCAATGTCTAAAAGTCCCCTATATCTTTGTTTATGAGCTCCATTATGATCCTCTCCATAGCTTTGCAGACTAGACTTGTTAAGCTTATGGGACGGTAATTACCAGGGTCCATAGAGGCACCACCTTTGTGGAGTGGGACCACAGTTGCCGTATGCCACTCCTTGGGCACGTATCCTGTGGTAAGGCTGAGATTAAACAGCTGCCTTATGTGCTGGTTTAATTCCTCATTTAGCTCGTGTAGCACACAGCCGTGGACACCATCCGGTCCCATTGATGCTGTGTTTTTAGCTTTAGAGAGAGCAGCTTTCACCTGCGCATTTGAGATGTCTGGGAGGCTACACTCCGCTGGGATAGTTATCTCTCCTTTAGGGGGGAAGAGGGGGGTGAAGTTTGCACTGAACCTGTCTGCCAGTATGTTGGCAATGTCTGTGGGTTCAGTGATTTTTGTATCATTTTGGACTAATTCTGAGCATATCTGGGAGTTTCCACCCAGGTTCCTAACATAGCTGAAAAAGGCCTTATGATTGTCCTTTGAATCCATGGCAATTTTTCTCTCAAAATTGGCCTTAGTTGATTTTATGAGTGCTCGTATTTTTTTACTAATAATGATCAGGGGTGACTTCCCTTTTATTGATTTTGTTCTATCATGTAATAGCTTTCTCCTCTTATTGTAAAGTTTGTTAATGGCTGGGGTCCACCAGACTGGACGTTTGCCCTTGTGGAAAGAGTCTTGGTTTTATTTGGGATTGCCTGATCCATGTAGTCCTGGAGGTGTTCATAGAAGGCATTTGTAAGGGCTTCCGCAGCTTGGGTTGTGGTTTCCACTGGCTCAGGGGTCTTGAAGGATACCACACCAGTCTTGAGTAGTGTGAAGTTTGCTTTAGAGAAGTTCTTCACTGTGGTCTTTTGTTTGGGGTGGGGCGGATGTGGATTTCCAGTGAGATTAGTTTATGATCAGATCTCACCAATGAGGGATATACTTCCGGTGTGGAGCATTTTGTCCCCATGTTTATGATAATGAGATCTAGTATATTTTCTCCTCTCATGGGAACAGTGACTAGCTGTTCCATGGCATTTGAATTTATGAACTCCAGGAACCATTGGGCTAGAAAGTTAGGGCTTGAGTAATGTTCCCAGTCTATATTCAGGTAGTTGAAGTCACCCAATATGATGGTGTTTGGAGATACATTTATACCCTCCAGTGTCTTCAGGAAGGCTGTGTGGGGTTCCTGAGTTTGAGCGGGTGGCCTGTAGCATGCTACAATTTGTAGAGCAGTTTTGCCTATGGTTAGCTGCACCTGGATGGTTTCCGAAGCTTCGTGCATTGCCACCAACCTGGAGGTGTGGGTATCCTTTATGAATATGGATACACCGTTTTGTGGTATGGTCCGGGTTTTGGAGCTGGAACGCATGATATGAGGTAAAACCTAATAGTGCCGGGGTGCTCTCAGGATCCTTGAACCAGGTTTCAGTTACAGCACAGACATCAATGTTCTCCATACTGAGAAGGGCCTCGAGTGCGTGCATTTTGAGATTTAGACTTCTGGCATTGAGCAGCATTACCCTCAGTTTCTTCCCATTTTTGTTTTCTAGGGTGGTAGGTTTAGAATTTGAGCCTTGCCTAAAAAAGGCACTATGAAGGAGGCAAGAGCCTTAGCCAATATCCGGAATCCCAGGGGTGACAGGTGCAAGCCGTCCCTTGCGAAGCAGCGTGGCTTGTCAAGCATGTCATCCCAGGCAGACAGACACTGGATCCCCTTTGAATGACACCAGACATTAAGCCAATTGTTAAAGCTGATCATCTTGTCTTTATGTTGTGGCATCATTCTTGGTGAAGGAAGGATACTGCTCAGGGTCAGGGTCATACCTGCCTGGGCTACATAATCAGAGAGCTCCTCTATGTCTCTTTTCATGTAGTCCAGGGAGGTACATCTCAGGTCATTCACACCAGCATGGACAATGACTGTGTCATATTTGTACTTGCTGTGGAGTGACCCGAGTGCTTGTGTTATGTGGCGGATTCTAGCACCCGATAGGCTGCTTACTGTGACCCTCTTCTTGATCAGCCTGGTGAGTGGGACGTCAGTGTGTCTGACTATGGAGTCACCTATGACAAGTATGTCTGGTGTTGTATTTGGCCTTAAGGGCTGTGACTGCTTTGCACACTGATTTTGTGGTTTATGTGTTGCTTGTGGGGTGTCTTGAGGTAGCAGTTGTTTGGGTGTCTGCTTTGGAGGCCTCTGCTGTTTAGGTAAATTTTTACTCAGAGCCTCCGAGTATGTCTTTGTGTGTTTATGTGTTTGATTCAGTGGTGTGGTAGCATTATGTGAGGCTGGTTTTGTGATGTGTGTAGTTGCCTTCTCCTCCTGTCTGGTCTTGCCAGTCCTGAGTTGAGAGAGCTCAGCCTCCAGTTTGGCTAAATAGCTGCATCTCTCACAAGTATTTGTGTTATGTGGGAGGAGGAGAGTGTTGTCTGTGTACATGAGGCAATTGTAACATTGCCTCAATATTCCCAGATTCACCAACTGGGCAGGAGAGGACGCCAGCATCTGGCCCTTCGACATGCTAGAAAAATTAAGAAGTTAGGTATGAGACTGAATAAGAGAGGACTTAGTAAGGAAGTGGGTACCCCTGGGGGGGTTTCACAAGTGAGGGACTTTGTATAATATAGAAGCGACAAGTGCTGAGCTTTTTTTTTTTTTTTTGAGAAAAAAAAAATAACTTTTAGGAACAAGTGCTGCGCTTTTTAGTCAAGGGATATACTGTTTAGGTTACTAGTAGAGCAGTTCTAAGGGAAAAAATGAAGAACAGACTTTATGGAGCCAGAAAAAGTTAAACTTGTTAAACCGGCGCTGCCCGATGCTGCTCTAGTGGCAACTCCGCGCTAAATCGCACTAAAGCACGCTAAAGCGTGCTTTATAGCAGGGGGCTGGAAAAGGCAGGAAATGACCCAAAATGGCCACTGAACTACAAGTTACTGTCTTAAACCACTCCTCTGAGGACAAACAGGCAGCTCAGTACTCCCCACTCCCACTGGTGAGTAAAGAAACTTCCCCCTGACCAAACAAAGAAAATGGAGAAGTACAGGAACCAAGACAAAGCCCAGGGATCAGCAAAATCTGATCACTGGAACAAACTAGCCAGGAAAGTTAGGAGAACAAGAATAGTTTTTTGTTTTTTCAAGTTTTTTTTTTCACAATCAGAACAGAAAACACAATAAATGCTTTGCTTTTTGATTAAATGCTATCAAAAGCTAGTACACTTGAGTGTATTAGCCTGTAGTTTAACTTTTAAGCAAACTTAAACTAAGAAGTGCAACCAACAATTAAAGCTTATAAAAACAGGAAAAACACGTAATACCACTATAAAATAGACAGAAACAGTCGTCAAATAACACAAATGGTCGAAAAATGCAAGAAAAATACTTAAAATCTGGAAAGATTGCTTTTTCCTCTCTCTGCTGCTCTAGGAACTCTGCTGGATACCACGAGGAGCTGTGCTGAGTTCTCTACAGCCAGAAAAGCCTGCCAAAGTGTGCTTTATAGCAGGCGGCTGGAAAAGGCAGGAAATGACCCAAAATGGACACTGAACTACAAGTTACTGTCTTAAACCACTCCTCTGAGGACAAACAGGCAGCTCAGTACTCCCCACTCCCACTGGTGAGTAAAGAAACTTCCCCCTGACCAAACAAAGAAAATGGAGAAGTACAGGAACCAAGACAAAGCCCAGGGATCAGCAAAATCTGATCACTGGAAAAAACTAGCCAGGAAAGTTAGGAGAACAAGAATATTTTTTTGTTTTTTTCAAGTTTTTTTTTCACAGACAGAACAGAAAACACAATAAATGCTTTGCTTTTCGATTAAATGCTATCAAAAGCTAGTACACTTGAGTATATTAGCCTGTAGTTTAACTTTTAAGCAAACTTAAACTAAGAAGTGCAACCAACAATTAAAGCTTATAAAAACAATGAACCCCTAAGAGTAGACACAGTAGCCAGGGATTTGGGGATGTATGCAGACAATAACCTGGCTTTTGACCAACACTTATCAAAGATTTTAAGGAAATCATTCTAAGTTGCTGAACTTATCAGTAAGGGTATGGGATTCAGGTCTAAGGAAGTCATCATTCCATTGTATTCATCCCTTATCAGACACATCACTGACTACAATGCTTCCTTTGATATGTACCTGCCCAGGCACATCCAGCAACTTGAACATCTGCAGAGGTTTTTCAAGAAAAAGAATACAGGGCATAAACATGTCTTATGTGGATCACCTCAAAGCCCTATCTCTATACTCTGTATCCTACAGACTATTGAGGGGTGCTCTATGTCTGGCATACAAGACACATTTGGATCCCACTCTGGAGGACAGTTTGCATATCCACATAACATATAGCATCCAGGGACTTAAACCCTGCCTGCAGCATAAATAAGATTTGCCTGAGAAACTGATATGAGGCAAATAGAATACCCCTCCTCTGAAAAGGGCTTCCCATCCATGTGAAGTTGAGCTCATCCCTAAATCTATTCAAACATAGACATGGCCAGAGGAAAAGAAATCAGAAATTGACCCTTCATCTGGTTACTATGTCTGTAATGGACAGAAACAGTCTGTAAATGCTTGATCACTCATGCACCAGCTTGCATATAACCCTAAAATATATCCCTAAAAGTCTTGATCATGCAAAACTTGTTGGATACACTTGTAGAGCATGGCATTGTTTGTAAAGGCCCTTTTGGTCGTTAGCCTAGTACAGACCTATGCACCTATAAGAAAACAAATGAAGAAAGGACCTTTTTTCTTTAATATTCTAATATGAGGAAGGGATCTTTAATTAAATTTCTTTTTTTCCTCCTTAAAGTCAAGGGGGCACCAGATCAGGGGATAGCAATGCATGCCATAATAGCTAGGTACACCACTGTTGACAAGCATTGGACATGCATTGACATCTTCATGTCAACAGGATGTTCTCTGCAATTCCCTGTTTAAGTCTGCTAGAAACAGAGGTGCTAAAAAGTGCTGCCTCTGTATTAGTTGAACTACATGCTGCAAAGCACAGCTGTGAGTGCCATAGTTTATCCTTCTATTTTTGTTTGAACATATTCAGAATGGCATGGTCCATTTTGAATCCTGTCACTGGCAACATGACTAAATTGTTCTACATTGCATGGCACTTGTCATAATATAAAACACGTGTGATTGTGAGTTGTCAGCCATGATTCCTTGTTATGAGACCTAAAGTACCACCATGGCTTCCATTGGCACTGATTCATGTAGATTGCCCTATGAGTGTTTGTAGGAAAGCAAATCATTCTTGCACTTGCTAAATGGAGGGCAAAGAGACTATTTGCTTCGTGATGCCAGTGAGGTCCCCAGTATAAGGCTGTTGTCTGGCACTTTCTCACCAGGGCAATTAATGATGCCACTGGCATTCTCCAAAGAGAAGAGCAGTGCAGGCACTACTACAGTATCTTACAGAGGTGCTACCTAAACCTTTGTGGATAAGGAAAAGAATAGGCCAGAGTGGGCACTTTTACCTATCCTACCATTGTATCTCCAATTTTTCACAACCCAGGAAGCTATAGGTTGGGGGGTTTCTATTTGCACACCAGGTAGAATGACATCTGACATTGCAGTGCATCATCAGAGGTGCTGTACTCTTGAGAGTGCTGTCCTGTGCATGAGATGTTAAACAAAGGCCCTATCTGCTTGAGTTGCTGGTAGCTCAGGTGGATGTAAAAGATCCCACAGCACCTATCAAAAAGAGTAAAGTCTTACAGGGCATTATAGGGGACAAAATAATTCTTATTTATAAAATTTTTACATATTTACAAATATTTACATATATATATATATATATATATATATATATATATATATATATATATATAGATATAAATATAAAAATCTGTTTACTTATAGTCATAGTTTCCTATATAGTCATGCTAAATCTTTGTACTTATTAGACCTCCACTTGCTCAAAACTCATAGCAAGCACTTATAAACCCTAGCACTACACCCCCCCTATACTGTGCAGAAGGACAAGGCTCTCTATTCGACCTTACCAGCCATTCAGTAAAACAGTTCACTGTACCGATCCAGGCATGTCCAAAGGGCAGTTTCAGGTGTACTCTCCAGTCCAACTGGTGAATCTGAGCATTTTGAGGCAATGTTACAACTGCCTCATGTATACAAACAACCCTCTCCTCCTATCACCAAACATTAATACATGCGAGAGATGCAATTATACAGCCAAACTGGAGGCTAAACTCTCTCAACCCAAGACTGGATCAGACAGTCAAGAGGAGAAGGGAAATACTTGCGCCAAACCACCAGTCTCACATAGACCCATTAAATCAACACCGGCAAAAACACACATAAATACATGAAAACATACTCAGAGGCTCTAAATAAAAATTCTGCAAAAGCAACAGAGACCTCCAAAGCAGACATCCAAGCAACCTCCACCCCCCAACACAAACCATGAAACACATACTTCACAAAACCAGTGTGCCATGCAATCACAGCCTTTAAGGCAAAATAACATACCCAACATACTAGTAATAGGTGACTCTATAGTCAGGCACACTGGCATCCCACTCACTACGCTGAATAAGGAGAAGGTTACTGTTAGCTGCCTGTCAGGTGCCAGGATCCACCACATAACACAAGCACTCAGGTCACTCCAGAACAAGTACAAATACGACTCTGTCATTGTCCATGTTGGTGTGAATGACCTGAGCCATACCTCCCTGGATTACATGAAAAGAGACATGGAAGAGCTCTCTGATCACGTAGCCCAGGCCAGTATGACCCTGAGTAGCATCCTGCCCTCACCAAGAATGATACCACAGTATAAAGAAAAAATTATCAATTTCAACAATTGGCTAAGTTTCTGTTGTCATTCAAAGGGGATCCAGTGTCTGTCTGCATGGGATGACATGGTCGTCAAGCCACGCTACTTCGCTAGAGATGGCTTGCACCTGTCACCCTTAGGCTTTTAAATACTAACCAAGGCTCTTGCCAACCCCATAGTGCCTTTTTTAGGCAAGGCTCAAAAGACAAACCCACCACCGTAAATAGCACAAGTAACAAAAAACTGAGGGTAATGCTACTCAATGCCAGAATTCTAAACCTTAGAATGCACGCACTCGAGGCACTCCTCAGTATGGAGAAAATCGATATATGTGCAGTAACAGAAACCTGGTTTAAGGCTCCAGAGAGCACCCCAGCACTACCAGGCTACAACTCATACCATATTTTTCAGTCACAGAACCCGGACCAAAATACAAAAGACGAGGGCGTATCCATACTCATCAAGGATACCCACACCTCCAGGTTAGTGGCACAGCACGATGCTACAGAGATCATTCACATGCAACTAACAATGGGCAAAACTACAGTTCAGATTGTAGCTTGCTACAAATCACTCACCAAGTCCCATGACCCCCATTCCGCATTTCTGGAAACACTGGGAAACATAAAGGTCCTACTAAACACCCTAATGCTGGGTGATTTCAATTACCCAAACATTAACTGGGAGAACTACTTAAGTACTAACTCCTTTGCCCAACTTTTCCTAGAATTTATAAACTCAAACGCCCTGTATCAACTGATCAACACTCCCACCAGAGGTGACAACACATTGGACCTGGTCATCACCAACATGGGCGACCAGTGTTCCAGACCGGAGGTCAACCCCTCGCTGGTTAGATCTGACCATAAACAAATCACTCTGGATATTCACATTCCACCCCCACCCCAGACAAGGAAACCACTGTGAAAAACTTTTCAAAAGCAAACTTCATATTACTTAAGACCGAGGTGAAAAGTTTCAAAGCCTCATGCTAAAAGATAATGCTGTCCAAGCTGCAAAATCCTGTACTAATGCATTCTACAGTCATCTACAAGAATGCATGGATTGTACTATCCCAAGCAAAACCAAGACTTACTCCTCCAAGAAAAGGAAACCAGTCTGGTGGACCCCTGCCATAAACAAGCTATACAATAGAAGGAGGAAACTAGTACAGAAAAGAGTAAAATCCCAAGAAGGGAAGACATCCCTGATCAGTATCAGCAAGAAACTATGATCCTTCATAAAATCATCCAAGGCAAGCTTCGACTGAAAAATTGCCAAGGACTCCAAAGATAACCACAAGGCATTTTTTAACTGTGTCAAGAATCTAAGTGGCAATGCTGAGATCTGCTCAGGGTTAGTGCAGAATGGCACAAAATACACTGAACCAGCCGATATCGCCAACATCCTGGCAGACAGGTTCAGTGCAAACTTCACCCCCCTCTCACCGCCAAAAGGGCCCATAACTATACCAGAAGAATGTACAGCCCCTAAAATCACAGACACTCAGGTTAAAACAGCCCTCTCCAAAGCCAAAAACACAGCATCAGTGGGACCAGACGGTGTCCCTATAAGCCTGACTAGCTTGGTCTGCAAGGCTATGGAGCACATCATTATGGAACTCATTAACAGAGACATTGGAAACCTCCAAACACTAAACCCTACCCAGTTCAGCTTTGTTAAGGGCAGATCATGCCTCCTAAACCTGGTTGACTTCCTTGAGACAGTTACCAATGCTACAGACAAGGGAAAGGTGGTGCACACAGCCTACCTAGACCTCGCAAAGGCCTTCGACACCATTCCCCATTCTGGTATTATAGACAATTTCACCAGCCTGAACATAAACCCCTACATCACAAGATGGGTTGCCAACTGTCTCACAGACAGAACCCAAATGGCGAGAGTTGCGGGAGCTAGGTCCGACTCTAAACCAGTTACAAGTGGCTTTCCCCAGGGCTCAGTCCTAGGACCCCTCCTATTCGGCATATACTTCTCAGAGGTACAGGCAAGCACAGGAGGACTATGGCTGACCAGGTTCACAGACGACTGCAAACTAGGGGCTATAATTGACTCTCCAGCTGACACAGACATCCTCCAAAAGGGTTTCACTGAGACAGATACCTGGTGTCAAAATCATAGCCTCAAGCTAAATGTCAAAAAGTGCATAGTCATCCCCTTTGGAAAAAACAAAGTACCCACAAACTACCACATAGGTGGTAGTCCCCTAAATATGGAAGACGTAATAAGGGATCTGGGGACCCAAGTAGATAGTAATCTCTCCTTTGATAATCACATTGCCAAAGTGGTTAGAAAATCCTTCTATGTGGCCCACCTAATCACAAAAGAGTTCACATCCAGATCAAAAGATGTCATTGTGCCCCTCTACTCATCACTGATCAGACCCATTATAGAGTATAATGCCCCATTTGGGATGTACCTTACAAGACACCTGAAACAGCTGGAAAGACCACAGAAGTACCTCACCAAGAGGATCACTGGCCTCAAACAGATGCCCTATGCAGCTCGACTAAAGAAACTCCAGCTGTACTCAGTTGCATACCGCCTACTCAGAGGTGATCTCTGCCTGACATACAAGGCCATGTCCAACCCAGAATTGATGGACATGCTCCACCTAAAGAAAACTTTATCTCCTCGAGCCACATGCTCTAGGGATCTAAACCTCACCACAACAATAAATAGGACGTGTTGGAGGGATAGATTCCTGTCCCAGAGACTTCCCGTGCTTTGGAATAAGATTCCAATCTACATTAGGCAGGGCTCCTCTCTAACACTCTTCAAGAGAAACCTTGACAAGTGGATTGGAAAAAGAAAGTTTACCCCAAGGATCACTTCAGTGACTCTGCTGGACAAAGGCACAGGGAACTAATCTAAGGGGGCGGGGAAAACCAACTCATTCTGGCTAGGCTTATAAGTGCCTTCAGGCAGATAGCCTATGAACCTATGAACCTATGAACTCCTTTTTCCATAATCATGATTTGATTTTACTTAATGCGGTTGATAAAATCCATTTACCATTAAAAATAACTTAATTTATTCTTTCATTCCATGTAACCCATATAACATAAAATAACTTTTTATCTTTTCTTTTGACATATTCTTTACTTCTATTCTTATAATAGCCATATTTAATAATATCAAGATTTATTTTATCTACTTATTTTATATCTTTAAAAAAAAATTTCTTTCCATAGATTTTTCCATAACATTTTTGCTCTTTTACTTTTCAAAAACACGGTCCATAGCTTCTTTTTCTTGACAATGTAACATATTCTATCACTTTTCTTTTTCTATGGCATATTTCCTTTTATAGGTTCATAGGTTCATAGGTAGGTACTAGGCTATTGGCCCTAAGGCCTATACAAGCCTAGCCAAAAAGGTACCCTGACTTTCGCCACCCAAGAAAATCGTTTTCCTGTGCCCCTGTCAAGCAGAACCACAGAAGTGATCCCTGGGGTGAATTTTCTATTACCCATCCAATCATCAAGATTTTTCTTGGAGAGTGCTAATGAGGAGCTCTGTTTGACATAGATAGGTAGTCTGTTCCAGAGTATGGGAAGTCGCTGGGACAGGAATCTATCCCTCCAGCATGTTCTGTTTATTGTGGTGACAAGGTTTAGGTCCCTAGAGCTCGGAGGGATTGGGATTTCTTTAAGTGGAGCATGTCCAACAGCTCTGGGTTTGACATAGCTTTGTATGTTAGGCAGAGATCGCCTCTGATTAGGCAATATGCGACGGAGTAAAGCTGGAGTTTTTTGAGACGGTCTGCATAAGGCATCTGTTTTAGGCCAGTAATCCTCTTTGTGAGGTATTTTTGCGGCCTTTCCAGTTGTTGTAGATGTCTTGTGAAGTACATACCAAAAGGGGTGTTGTACTCTATAATGGATCTAATGAGTGATGAGTAGAGGGGAACCATGACCTCATTTTTTCTGGATGAGAAACTTTTTGTGATGAGGTGTGCCATGTAGAAGGATTTCCTGAACACTGTAGCGATGTGATTATCAAAGTAGAGACTACTGTCCACCTGTGTCCCAAGGTCTCTTACAACACTTTCGATGTTAAGTAGACTACCGCCTATATGGTAATTCATGGGTACAGAGTTTTTACCAAAGGGGATGACAATGCACTTTTTGGCATTGAGCTTGAGACCATGGCTTTGACACCAGGCATCTGTCTCAGCGAGGCCCTTTTGTAGGATGTCCACATCATTAGGAGTTTTGATTATGGCTCCTAGTTTGCAGTCATCTGCGAATTTAGTTAGCCAAAGACCTTCTGTGTTAGCCTGTACTTCAGAGAAGTAGATACCAAACAGGAGAGGACCCAGGACTGAACCCTGTGTTACTCCACTTGTCACTGGTCTGAAGTCTGATTTGGAGTCTGCTACTTTCACATTGTGGGTTCTGTTAGTAAGCCAGTTGGCAACCCATCTTGTGACATAGGGATTTATACCTAGTTTAGTGAGTTTATCTATAATTCCAGAGTGGGGGATGGTGTTGAACGCCTTGGTGAGATCTAGATAGGATGTGTGAACTACCTTACCCTCATCTATGGCTTTGGTGACTACTTCAAAGAAGTCTATCAGGTTTAGTAGACATGATCTGCCTTTTACAAACATGAACTGTGTGGGGTCCAGAGTTTGGAGATCTCCAATGTCTTTGTTTATGAGTTCCATGATGATACGTTCCATGGCCTTGCAGACCAGGCTCATCAGGCTAATGGGGCAGTAGTCCCCGGGGTCTGTTGTGGCCCCCCCTTTTGTGGAGTGGGATAACCGTCGTGGTGCACCATTCAATGGGCAAAAAGCCTGAGGTGAAGCTATGATTGAACATGGTACTTAGGTGGGGTGCCAGTTCATTCTGTAGTTCGTGTAGAAGGCAGCCTGGGATGTTGCCAGGTCCCATGGATGCTGTGTTCTTGACTTTGGCAAGTGAGGTTTTTACCTGTGCAGCTGTGATTACAGGAAATTTGCATTCTTCCTGTATAAAGATGGACCCTTTAGGGGGTGAGAGGGGGGTAAAGTTAGCACTGAACCTATCTGCCAGGATGTTGGCAATATCAGTTGGTTCTGTATATTTAGTGTCATTGTGCTGTAACTCAGAGCAGATCTGAGTGTTGCCATTGAGATTCTTGACATAGCTATAGAATGCTTAGTGGTTGTCTTTAGAATCAGTGGTGATTTTGTTTTCATAACTAGCTTTGGAGGATTTTATGAGGGATCTCAGCTTCTTACTGAGGCTGACCAGGGAGTTCCTCCAATCGTGGGATTTTACTCTTTTTTGCAACAGTTTCTTTCTTCTGTTGTAGAGTTTGTTTATGGCAGAAGACCACCAGATTGGCTTCCTTTTTTGGAGGATAGCATCTTGGTTCTGTTAGAGATAGCATGATCCATGCACTCGTGTAAGTGCTTATAAAGCGCATTTGTGTAGGATTCAGCAGTCGTACCTCTATTGTTCATCTGCATGGGTGTCGTGAAGTTTGCCACTTCTGTCTTAAAAAGCATGAAGTTGGCTTTGGAGAAATTGTTTACAGTTGTTTTCCTAATGGGGGGGAGTGGGAGTGGGATGTGAATGTCTAGGGTGATTAGCTTGCGGTCGGATCTGACCAACAAGGAGCTGACCTTTGGTGTGGAACACCAGACACCCATGTTGGTGATGATCAGGTCTAGGATATTGCTGCCCCTGGTGGGGGTGTAGATAAGTTGATCCAAGGTGTTGGAATTGATGATTTCCAGAAAACGTTGAGCAAAAGAGTTGGTACATGAGTAGTTTTCCCAGTTAATGGTAGGTTAGTTGAAATCACCCATTATTAGAGTGTTGGGTTGTACCTTAATATTTTCCAGTGTATCAAGAAAAGAGGAGTGGGAATCCTGGGGCATGGTGGGGGATCTGTAGCAAGCTAAATCTGGATTGCAGTTTTGCCCAGAGTTAGTTGAACTTGGATAATCTCGGATGCATTATGCTGAGCAACTAGCTTGGAGGTGTGGGTATCCTTAATGAATATGGACAAGCCTCCACCTTTAGTGTTTCGGTCCGGGTTTAGTGGCCGAAAGGTGTGGTATGAATTATAGCCTGGTAATGCAGGGGTGCTCTCTGGAGCTTTGAACCAGGTCTCTGTCACTGCACAGATGTCAATGTTCTCCATTTTAAGGAGTGCCTCGAGTGAGTGCATTTTGAGGTTTAGACATCTAGCATTGAGTAGCATTACCCTCAGATTTTGCTTGCTTGTACCTGTTACGGTGGCAAATTTGTCATTTGAACCTTTCCTAAAAAAGGCACTATAGGGGTGGCAAGAGCCTTTGCCAGTATCCAGAATCCCAAGGGTGACAGGTGTAGGCCATCTGTGGCAAAGCAGCTTGGTCTGTCGATCATGTCATCCCAGGCAGACAGATACCGGATTCCCTTAGAATGACACCAGAAGCTTAGCCAATTGTTAAAGTCAATCATTTGTCCTTGCGCTGTGGTATCATTCTGGGTGATGGCAGGATGCTACTCAGGGCTAGGGTCATACCTGCCTGGGCTACAAAATCGGAGAACTCCTCCATGTCTCTTTTCATGTAGTCCAGGGAGGTATGTCTCAGGTCCTTCACACCAACATGAGTCATATTTGTACTTGTTGTGGACTGACCTGAGTGCGTGCGTTATGTGGCGGATCCTGGCACCTGACAAACAGCTGACAATAACTTTTTCCTTGTTTAGCCTGGTGAGAGGAACATCAGTGTGCCTGACTATAGAGTCACCTATGACTAGAATGTTGGGTATGTTATGCCTTATGGGCTATAGTTGAGGGGCACACTGAGTATGTGGGCTATGTGTCATTTGGGTTGTATTGGGGGGGTGGAGGTTGCTTGCATTTCTGCTTTGGAGGTCTCTGTTGTTTGGGCAGGTTATTACTGAGAGCATCTGTGAATGTAGGTGTGTGTTTTGTGCTTCTGTGTGTGTGTTTTGGTGCTGTAGGTTTTTTAAGGGACTATGTGATGAGTGTGGTGCGGTGCAAGTGTTTACCTTCTCCTCTTGACTGTCTAGTCCAGTCTTCGGTGAAGAGAGCTTTGCTTCCAGTTTGGCTATATAAGTGCATCTCTCACAGGTCATAGTGTTGGGTGTTAGGAGGAGAGGGCTGTCTGTGTACATGAGGCAATTGCTGCATTGTCCCAAGATGCCCAGATTCATCAGGTAGACAGGAGAAAACACCGGGCGGTGACCTTTAGACATGCCTGAATAGGTGCTTATTTATAAAGTACTAAAAACTGTTTTCCTCTAGACAAATGAGGAAAGTTGAGTGCTGTAGTAATTTATAACTTATTTAGTACTTACAATGAGTTCTGAACAAGTGCTGAGCTCAAAGAAACAGATTTGAGTGCTAAAACTTAAAAGCTGGCTAGTTGCAATTTATCTATTACCAATCTCCACAAAAAATATTGATATTGTACTTTCTGATTGCACCACTTGATTTTCATTGTTATAGCTTTATTTTTGTATTTGTTAGTTTTTCCCATAGTTTACATAGTAATGTTTTATCATGACATTCTTAAACCATGCTTTTCTCTCTTTTTCTATATCATCAATTTTTAATTTCCCCAAAACTATTTTTTCTTGTAACATTTTATTCCTTCACTTATACATTCTTTTTCTCTTTTACTCTTTTTATCATAGCCCAAAATGTATCATACTTATATTTATACAGTTTTGCTACTAATCTCTCATAATTTTCATTTATCCACTTTAACACTTTGTATGTATTTAATAAAGCAGGATATACCACTGGGTTAATTAACCCTAAACCTCCTCCTTCTGTATTTACATACAAAACTACTCTTTCTACTGGGTTTAATCTAGAACACCATATATACATGAAATAAATTACCTGCAATCATTCCTTTTCAAATACTGTTGGCAACATAAATACACTTGCAAAGTATGCTGTTTTCCCATTAATACTGAAATTATCAAATAAGCCTTTTTTTCTGAAGGATAATGTATATGCTCTCCAGAAATGGCATATTTGCTTTATTTCTTATATTGTTTTTCCCATTGAATTCTACTTACATCATTATTCACAAATATTATACCTAACACAGAAATTTCATTCAGTATAAAATATATACCCCGATCTTTACTGCATCACATAAACCTTTACTTTTCTCTTTATTTAAATCCATCTCTATCATCTATAAACAGGTATTTGTGTGAATTATTACTTCTTTTATCCAAATTTTGTTTTTTGCAATTATTGTAATGTCATCTGCATATGTAAACATAACTGGAATACTTAACCCTTCATGTTATATACCCTGCCTCTTTTATTTTGCAAATTATTTCACATACTGTCACATTCATAACTAATGCAAAGAGTATACAACTCATCCCTGTCTTACACCTGTCTTTATATGTATCTCTTTGCTTAACCAGCCATTTACAAGTATGTCTGCTTTATTATTACTATATGCTGACATAAATAATTTCCTAACTTTCTCACTTATATTACATTTTTTCATTATTACCCATAAGATTTCATGTCCAGTTGTGTCACATGCCTTATTAAGATCTCCTATCAATATTCTTTTCTGTTCATATCATCCACAATTTCTCTATCATTAATAATTCTTGACAACCATTCCCCTTTATAGTATATATACTATATTCCATAATATTTCCCATTTTAGTTTCAAATCTCCTTTGTATTATTTTCATAAAGATCTTATAATCATTATTATTCAATACTGTTGGTATCCATTTTAATTACCTTCTATCTTCATTCTTCCATATGAATTTAAGTATTCCACTACATAATTGTTTATACATAAAACCTTAATTTAAGCATTCATTCAAAATCTTTAAAAATATATTTTTGCCAATTCTTTACCTTTTTATACATTTCATAAACTATTCAATCTAGGCCTGCAGCCAACTCTATATTTATTTGTCCTGATACTTTATTTAGCTCATTTAAAGAACTCTCCTTTTCCAACTCTTTATTCTCTTTACCTGTTAACTTTTTTAATTTCCATGTTTTTTTCACTACCTTCTTTTTTCTTTAGACATCTCTTGTGCGTATTATACTACACTATTCATAATCATTTCCTTAGTTCCTTCTATTTCTTCTTTTACATTTTTATTTTTCTCCTTACACTACCATCTTCCTTTACTGATCTGCTTAAGTAACTCAATACTTCTTCTGTTTTCCCTCGAAAAAAATATTCTTGGATTTTTTCTTGATTTATTTCATATAATTCTTTTTTTTTGTCAAAGTAATTTCTATCATTATGTTCTAAATCTTCCAATGCATCATTATATGTTTTTTTTTATATTTTTCTTTTTCTACTTTTCTCACATCATATTGCCACTGTAAAAAACATTTTTTAATTTTTCCTTAAATATCACTTTTTTTATAAAATGTTCTCATAATAATATGATCGTTCCATAACTGTATTACTAATCTCTTTCCCTCTTCATTCCATGCTTTCTTATTTATACTTTTTTATTCCATTGCATATTTTTTTACATTTTTCCTTTTTTCTTTTATCTCTAGCCATATTACAAGATAATCAGAAACCCTTTTAAACTACCCCCCCTTCTCCTATAACGAAACCATCTAATACTATAGCAATAACCCATGCCTGGGTGTGGGTAATGCTGGATTTACCCACGGTTGGCATGGTTTGGTCACGAGAATGAAGCCCGAGTGGCCAAACAAAGCCAACCGTGGGCAAATACAGCATTAACCACACCCAGAAGTGGGTTATTGCTATTATACAATGACATTATTTAAGAAAAAAAATAATTACTTTTCTTAAATAATGGCATTGTATAATGCCTCCTTGCTGCCCTTCCGCAGCTGTCTGGTATTCTGCGGCAGTTCTGATGTACTGTGCATGCGTATGCCTATGCAGTACATCAGAGCTGTGGGCAAAAGCAATGGAGAAAGCAAGATCTCTGTTGCTTTTTACTGTTTTGCTATGTTAAATGGGTTTAACATAGCGAGACAGCTTTAAAATAAGCAACGGAGATCTCCGTTGCTTATTTTAAAGCTGTCTCGTTATGTTAAACCCATTTAACATAGCGAGACAGGTTTAAAAAAAAAGCAACGGAGAAAGCAAGATCTTCGTTGCTTTTTACACACTGTCTCACTATGTTAAAGGAGTTTAACATAGAAAGACAGCTTTAAAAAAGCAACAGAGAATCTCCGTTGCTTTTTTAAAGCTGTCTCACTATGTTAAACTCCTTTAACATAGCGAGACAGTGTTTTAAAAAAAGACTTATACTAATGGAAAAAGTCCGGGCGACCGGACCTTTTCCATTAGTATAAGTTGATTTACAACATGCACGCTGACCAATCAGCGTGCACGTTTTGGAATATTAATGGGGGGGGGTCATGGTATAATATAGCAATAACCCGCTTGGTGGTAATGCTGGATTTACCCACGGTTGGCATGGTTTGGTCCCAAGGGCGAAGCCCGAGGGACCAAACAAAGACAACCATGGGTAAATCCAGCATTACCCACACCCAGAAGTGGTATTGCTATTATACCATGGTGTTAGTTTGTTTTGTATTATGTTTGTATTGTTGTTATTTATGTTTTTGTTTGCTTTTTTTTGTATTCTTCCACTTTTTGTGAGATAAAATAGTCCACACTTTCAGTTTGTCTTTATTGTTTATTTCTGTTTTAATTTAAATACATGTTATTTTTTAGTTTTTCAGGAAATGTTAGGAAAGGGCTAGGTGGTGCTTGGTATAATATAGTTTAAGCAGTGTAGAAGTTTATAACATGTAGTTATGTTTTAGTAGTTATAGGTATGTTGAAATGTGGTGTAGTTTTAATTTGTATTAATTTTTTAAAAATATGTACTTTTACTATTTGGTCACTAGATGGTGGTGTTGTATGCGCTTTCATTAGATGTATGCTGATGTGGACGTCGTATGGTGTATGTTTTTGACTTTGAGGGATGTGTGGTGTGTTGTTAGTATGTACATTTTGGGAGTTGTCTGTGTATAGGTATTGTAGGGAATATAGGTAAGTGAATGGTTTTATGAGAATGCTTGGTTTTATTGTGTTATAAGTGGTGGTTATGTAGTGTGTGTGTGATGTATTTGCGACTGCATGACTTTTTATTTTTTTAGTGTTCGAGGTGAGGGAATGAGGAGTGTAGTATGGAAATTGGTTAGTTTTCTGTGTTTTCGTTAAATTGTTGTGTGTTTTGGGTATTATATTTACTTTACTTTACTGTTTATTTGCTGTCGCCGCATGATATTTAGCGACCGGACTTTTTGCGTTGTTTCTTGTAGGATTTACTATGTGCACGCTGGTTGGATTAGCCAATCAGTATGCATGTTTGTCGGGTTTGCGATGTTCGCATGGTATAATATAAAATTATCTATTTCAGCCCATTATGTATCCCTTTTGTATGTCCATGAATATTTGTCCCAGAGTTTTAACTTACCACATCTTATAAATTCTAACATTTTTCTTATATCATTTCTTTTTTTTACACTTAGATAGAGCACCACAAAGTCCAATTCACCATCCAACGGGTTGGCAACGTAATTTCGTTTATTGAAAAAATAACAGATTACGACTAAGCAAACAAATGCTTTCGCCAACAATCCGGCTTCATCAGAGTCATTTGTTTAAGCAATTTCAGTGCTTTATAACCAGTAACATTTAAAATCATTGGTTAAGCATAATACCACCCATCATAACCTAATTATAGTCTTAATTGAATATGGAAAAATATAATAAAACCTATACTTTAACCCATATATAAACACAAACTCTTACTATCCTTAATTTGATGTAAAATAATAAAACATTTCATACATTGTTAATTCCTTATACATTCTAAAATACATATTTGATAATAATAAAATTATATATATATATATATATATATATATATATATATATATATATACATTAAAACATCCTATGCTGTTACTTCGAACACTCTTAAAAAATATATATATAAATTAATATTTTGTTCTTAAATTAATTAAAAATGTCAAAATGCATCAATAATGAAACAACAAACCTTTCAAATTTGCTGGGACCTAAGTTTCAACATTGGTTTCAAGGAAATGTAATCATTTAGGCCAGGAGGCCTACAGGCATCTAATCTAATCAGCCATTCTGCCTCCAATGCCCCCACCTTGTTTACTGTATCACCCCCTTCACCACAGTCCAACACACGCCCAATAACAAAAAATACAAATTTACTGAATTCTGTACATTTCATACTATGTAAATAACGTGCATTGTGCATATCCTTCTTTTTAATGGACCTCATGTGCTCAGCTACCCTATCTCGTAACCTCCTTATAGTCTTACCTACATAATATGCATCACAAGAGGTACAAGTAGCCAAATACACCAAATTTTTTGCACAACAGTTACATTATCCAGGGCACGGAATTGTATATTTATACCCACTTACGCAGACATATGTACTCTCATTAACATATCTGCACCATCTATAAAAAACACATTTCTTCATGATAGACTTGAAGTTATTCTTACTTTTCTTTTCCAAAATACCCTTCAAATTCTCTCCCCTACTATATACAACCACTGGCATTGAACCCATAATCTTTTTGATCTCTTCACTTAAAGATAAATTCCAAACATCTTTCACAATTTCAATTAATTCAGGCATTCTTTGGTTGTATTTTAGTACTAATCGTACTTCACCACTTTTTCCTGTTACATCAGCCTGCTGTTCCTTAGTCAGTGTTACCCCTGATTGTAAAATTGGGGCATATTTACCACCCCTTTCTTTGAGCACATCTCTTCTTACACTAAGCAACAACTTTAAAGGGTACCCACGGTCGAGGAACATACCAACTAATTTAAATAGCTCTATTCTAAACACTGCCTCATCACTGACCAACCTCGATGTTAACACCATTTGCCCTTTAATTACTCCCTTCCGCTGATGGAAGGGGTGACAACTAGTAAAATGCAATAGTGAATTAGAATAATTCTCCTTTCTATAGATATTACTTGCAAAACCCCCTTCAATTTTACTAATTGACAAATCCAAATAGTTGATCGTGTCCTCATGCCAATGAAATGTAAATTTCAAAAAATTGGTTGTTTTCCCCAAAAATTCAACAAACTCAATAGCTGATTGTTCATCCCCCTTCCATAGTATCAATATATCATCCAAAAATCTGTTATACATAAGTATATTTTCAAAATACCTATTGGATGCAAAAATATGTTCTCTTTCCCATGTAAGCAGAACCGCATTTGCAAAAACTGGGGCACATTTAGCACCCATTGCAACACCTGAAACTTGTTGAAATAACTCACCTTCAAAAGAGATAAAATTATTCTTCAAAACTATCTCCATCAGTTCCAACAAGATTTTGGCGTTTAACCCCTCAATCAAGCCACCTTCCATCATAGCTTCATAGAACATATCCAATCCTGACTGGTGTGGGATGACAGAGAACAGGTTTACAACATCAATTGTAAGAAAACCAAAATCACAATTACCTGTCTCTAATTTCTTAAGCCTGTCGAGACAGTGCCATGAATCCCTAATAATATGCTCAGCCGCACTCACTACTGGTTTAACTGAAACATCTATAAATGCCGCTAGGGTTTCTGTTTTTGATCCCCTAGCTGACACTATAGGTCTAAACTGCAATCTATCTGTTCCTTTGTGCACCTTTGGGATGCCAAACAAAGTAGGGGTTTTTGGAAATTTCACACTTAAAAAATCATATTCAACCTCATTAATGTTACCCTGAAACAATGCATCATGTAAAAATACATCAATTTTAGAATATGCTCTATTGACTTCACTCCTTGAAACAGTAGCGTATGTATCATCACTATTAAGTAGTGCAGAAATTTCAGAAATGTAATCAATTTTTGACATTATATATTTTTTTATTATTATCAAATATGTATTTTAGAATGTATAAGGAATTAACAATGTATGAAATGTTTTATTATTTTACATCAAATTAAGGATAGTAAGAGTTTGTGTTTATATATGGGTTAAAGTATAGGTTTTATTATATTTTTCCATATTCAATTAAGACTATAATTAGGTTATGATGGGTGGTATTATGCTTAACCAATGATTTTAAATGTTACTGGTTATAAAGCACTGAAATTGCTTAAACAAATGACTCTGATGAAGCCGGATTGTTGGCGAAAGCGTTTGTTTGCTTAGTCGTAATCTGTTATTTTTTCAATAAACGAAATTACGTTGCCAACCCGTTGGATGGTGAATTGGACTTTGTGGTGCTCTATCTACTTCTAAGCTGTCTGCCCTTGTGGGTGTTTTCATTTTTCACTTTTTTTTACACTTGCCTTTTAAATCACAGTTAAAATCTCCTGTTATTACAATATTCAAAATTTTCATTACATAGTCTAAAATCTGATGAAATATGCTTTCCCTTTCTTTACAGTTAGTATAAGCATACAATGTTATAATTCTGTACATTACATTTTAAATCTACAATAGTTAATATTCTCATCTTTACTGTATTTATACAGAATACAGAACATCTCTCATTTCCCAAATTCCAGGTTATATTTCCTCCCCATTGTTTCTTTGCTTGTAATCCTTCTTCATTTGTTTAAAATCTTGTGTCTTCTAATATAATTACATCTACATCACATATATCACACAACTCTAAAATCCCTATTCTTATTATTATATTCTTAATACTATTCACGTGTACAGAAAGCACTCATTTTCCCTTTTCCTTAGATTCTTGATTTCATAAATTCATAGCTAAATATTGGCTAGCATTCTTGATAGGCCATTCTAAGCTTAACCAATTTCTTTCACAAAGGTGAAAAATCAAGCACTGTACCTTGTGTTTGTGAGTCAACACCCTAACCATTATAGCAAGCCCCAATCCTTAGCTGTATATATTCTTTTTAATTCATTTCCTTTCTTTTTTCATTTGTAATTATCCCTTTAAATGTTCTTCTTCTGTCTTTACCCTTTTACCAAAAAAATCCTTTTTTTCTCTTTTACTACCTCTCAGTTTATGTCTTCTTCATCACTTATTTCGGAACCTTCGATTTGTCCTCTTTATTATTTTTTAATCCAGTTTTCCTTAATTTCTCCTGCTTCTGACATTTATTCTCTTTGTTCATCTTATTATCCTTCTTTTTCCTTACTGTTATTTTCATTTCTGCAATCCATCCATAAATGCCCAAGTTTATTACATTTATAACATTTCAATTCACGTTTTGCATTATGTCCCATTTCCCGTTTTCTTTTGTCACAGTTACTTATGTAATGTCCTTCTTTTCCACAAAAAACAGCATGTTATGGTTGTCTCCAGTATTTTACAACACCCCTGCTCCATTCCACATTTATCATGCTTGATATATGTATATTTTTTCTCTTTCTCTTTTTAACACCATATTACAGTCCCAGCCACCAGTCCATAAACCCTTTATGCCATAAAAATGTGCAATGTCCAGTATTTCTTTACATAAAGCTTTCAAACATCCTTTCAAAATCTCTCTTTCTACCTCTGTTCAAAATTGTACATGAATCTTCTTTTGTTTCCCTGTTAAATGTTTTTTATCACATAAAGATTCTATGGGTGACAGTCTTTCTTTTCTCATATTCTCCAAGAACATTTTACATTGAAAGAACAGTCTCAGATATAATGTCACAAAATGTCTCTTTGTTAGTACGAATAAATGTTCTTACCTCATGTGCTTTTACACACAAAGGAGTGATTAAATTGTCCCACACTTCATCCTTGTCCATTTCTTTGTCTTCTTTACTTTGAATCTTTACCACATAATTTTCATTTTCTTCTGCCTTCTTTTCTGCTGCTCCACTTTTGCATTCTTTTACGTTCTCTCTCAAATCTTTTCTTTTCTATCTCACCACTATTCTTCTGGATTGTTTCTGCATTGTCCTTTTGTATTTTTTCCATAATGCCCCCACCCCCCAGGAAACATCTTCCTTTTTATGACTCACTGTGCACCATCATTTCTTAAAGTAAATCATCCCACACCCCTACTGAGTTGAGGGTTGTAATTATAAATCCATCATTTGCTGAGTCTTCTCCATTATACAGATTTCTTTAAAACATTTTCTTAGAATCCTGCACATATTCTTTGGTCTTGATATTTGCTTTCTCCTTCATTTCTTTCACTACTCCATCATTTCCTTCTCTTTCCATCTGCCTCCATGTTTCTCTGGACCTCCTCTGCCCCTGGAACAGAGACAGGAAGTGATCCTCCAAAATGGGTCCTACTCACAACAGTTCCCCGATGCCCTGGCAAAATTTTCCCTAGCAGTATAAATACCACCTCATGTCTCCTAGTGGGACTAACCTGCTCAACAAAGGATAAATAAAAAATAAATAAAGGAGATAAATTGGAAAATTCCCTATGTTACTGAAATAAGTTGTCCCACCTTTCCAGGTACAGGGGTGAGTACAAATGTTTTTATCGTATACTTAGAGGGATCCCTATCAGATGATCAAGTTTTCAGAAAATCAAAATTCATGTGGTCAGGACCATATGATCGAGTTTTTGAAAACTTGAAGGTTTTGAATGAAGGCCGCAGTACAGTGCAGACTGGGAAATTTACCTTTTTCTTCACTGTAGTGCTATCTTGGAGTTGGTATATATAATTTGCAGGGATTCACTTGGCGGTATACTTATCCCTTCCTCAGTATTACTTCTGAAGTATAGGTATACTTATCCATTCCTCAGTATTACTTTTGAAGTATATCACCCTTAAAGCAATACAAATGTGAATGACATCTTAACTATGGAAGAAATATTTTTGGTGTTTTTTGTTGCTGTTTATAGCCGGTCACCTGTTAAGGTCAGTTATGCCTGTGTAGTACCCAGTTACTGAGTGTGTTTGCTCACCACAGGGTGTGTACTTTTAGTAGAGTGTCAGTGGCTCAGTGGGTTATGCACTTGCACCTTATGATAGAAGATCAAAACTGTGTGGTTCTATTCCCAGTCCAGGTGCTTTGATCCATTTTTCCATTTTTGACCTTGCCTTATGGAATACCGCACTCCTCCATGTGCTATCCTTCAGGTGAGACATTAAACCAAGCCCCATCTGCTTGAGTTGGTGGTAGTTCTGGTGGCACTTATTAAAAAATGTAGGGGAATCAGGCGAATGATTTATTTTTCAATCTATATCTCACAATGAATGTGCTATTATTCACTCATATCATAATGACTGTTCTTTTCCTCACAAATTTTTATAGTGGATGGTTTAGTTTCATTTTTATGGACAACAGTCATTTTTCAACTTGCCGATTTTTTTTTTGTATTTTATGTTTCTCTTTTGCACTAATGATATTTTTCCTGTTGTAATTTTTATTCCATTATTTCCATTATTGTTTATACAATTTGATTTATTGCAATTTCTTTCTTTTTTTTTTTGAGATTTTTGTCCTTGAGTCTCTGCTAAAAAAGGTCTTGCAGGGCTCATTTGGACTATTCCAGTTGCTAAATAAGAATAAATCAATAACTCACCTCTCAACCTCTTAATGCAAGAAATCTAGACAAAGCATAAATAATGAGGGGGACAAAGACACAGAAATAGGGACAGCTATTAAATATTGGCCTTGTAAACTTATAATGTTACTAGAATAATGGAATTTGTCTTTGCATGTATTTAGTGAAGGATATAAGTGATTTGACAGAAAACCACAAATTTTATGAGAAACAGATCAAAAGTATGAAGCTAAAATCTGGACAGTTGAGAGGTATGATATCAATAAAAATAAATCAGCATAGTGCCCTAACCAAATTTCCCATAGTCAATAGGAGTACCGCCTCAGGTCTCCCCTGAAAAGTGGACATTGAACTAAAAGGACTAACCTGGTCAACAGAAATAAATGCATACATAAATGTATAAAGTGCTCATGGTACCTAAAACATGGTAGGATATTCACATGCAGTGAAATTAATGTAATTATCCATTAAAGATGGTCATTTAGAGTAGTTCTTCTAGCAGCCCTTTTGAGTTTTTTATCTGTTTGCGTGCTGTTTTGGGGCTGGTGGTCTCCTTTTATTTTCAGTTACTGGTGTTTGATTGGAAGATATGGATAGCCTGATTTCCTCACCTCAACAAGAGAAAGGGAGGAGTGAGGACATTTACCACACAAATGATTTCCCCCCCATTCTGCTCCTTCTCATTACAAGCTCCACAACAGGAATCATTCCAGATGAAATTTCAGTCACTGTAATTCCTTAGTTTTAAAGTCAGCTAAATGCTATTTGTAAAATCCAAAATGTGCACTCCTTCCTTTTGTCCGACTGACACACTATCATTTGACAATTCACAATCAGCTCCAAAACCATTGCCACTTATTTCTTCCTCCTCTGCCATCAAATACACTGCTTCTCCTTGCTCCCACTTCACCAGGAACATAGTGCAGCAGCCGAACATACCCACATGCACAACAGCAGGCTTTTTGTATTACTGAACACCAATCTCATCCCCCAAACTTTTCTTCCATAGCCAAAATAGTATTTTCTTTATTATTTCCAGTGCCCATTTTTCATTAAATTTAAACTGATTCCATATATTCCATATAACAAAAACATTCTTAATCAATTTTCTTAAGATCTTTTTGTCATTTATTACCATAGTACCCATATACTATCATGTCCATATTTATATTTTTTATTACTTTAATCCTTTCTACAATCTTATTTTAACATAATTTCTCCAACAATTCCTGTACCCTTTTAAAATATAAGAAAACATGTTCTGCCATTTTGATTTCACAGCAGAAGTTACATACTCATTCCTGTAATTTTTTATATGGCATATTGGCTTTTACTGGAAGCTTCTTTAATGATAATCTCTTCAAAAAAATCTCTACACTCATTATACTATTTTATACCACCCTAATCTAACTTTTATGTTGTTCCTTTTCTCATTCTCTAGTTTCTTCAATGGATACATACACTAATACTTATTCATTATATTTACATTTCAATCTTTCCTTTTTCTATATTATTTACATTTATTCTCAATAATAAAATTTTGTCTTGATACTCTTTCATTTCCTCATTCAAATACCCTTTCCATCTTTTCACTGTACTTCTCCTTTCACATATTCCCTTATACTTTTCTCTCATTATTATACTTATTAAATATCTATTACCTTCTTTAAATCATGTCAATAACTTCTATAAATTCAGTGATGCTGCATATGCAATTGGATTAACTAATCCTAAACCTCATTCCTCTTCCTTGACATATAACACCTATCTTTTTCCATTGAGTTTAATTTTGATCCCCATATAAATGAGGACACAGTTGACAATACTACGTTTTTATACTTTGCAGGTATCATAAACTCATTCAGTAATATGCAATTTTTCCAAATAAGACAGAATTAATTAAATATACTTTTTATACATTGACTTATATGTCCTACAGAACATACATATATTCCTAACTTTTTATAATACATTATCGCATTGCTGCATTCTATACAAGTTAATCACAAATGTTATACCTAATATTTCTATTACTTCTTTATTGAACTGAATACCTTCTATTTTTTCTATTGTTCCTATGCCTTTAAACTTCTCCTTAGTTATACACATACCAATGGTCTTTAAATATATAAGTTGCATAATCTCTTCTTTCATCCATTCTTTATTTTTAGTCATTAAAACTATATCATCTGTATAAGTAAGCATTGCTGATAATTGAATTCCTCCTATGGACCTATACCCTGATACTAAGACTATATTTATCTTATTCACTACTGCATTCATGTTCAGTGGAAGTAAATACTACTCACTGGACATTCCTGACTTATACCATTCTTTATGCCTATTTCTTGACTTAACCATCCATTCACTACTACTTCCACTTTGTTGTTTTCTGATGCTGTAACAAGTATTTTTTATTATTTTATCACTTATATTTTCTCACTATATCCCACAAAATTTCATGTTGTTTTATCAAGTACCTTACTCAAATCATCTGTCATAATTTTTACTTCAGAATTCCTATTTATTATATCATTTACAACAAAATAAGACACACTGAGACTGTACTTAATAGCATGGAAGAGGAAATCAAAGATGAGCTGCTGTCTAAATTAAGAACATTAATGCTTAAGACTGATAATTTTAAGAAATTGTAATGGCAATGGTACCATTTTTGTGCCTATCTTGAGTTGGGCATAGTTCCAAACGGACTGCATGTTACCAAAATGAACACTTATGGCAACAAATACTCTGAGCTGTTGCATAAATGGCAAGAACTGAACCTTAAACTAAGTGCAGACTATATGTGCTTAATGAATGATTTTTTTCGAAGGTTGAAAATGAATTAATGGCTGATATAGAAAACATCAAAGATTAATTGTTTCATTCTCCTCATTTCAGTTTAATATCAGTTGACTATAATAATATGTTAGATAAACTGCAAGTTTTTGAGGAGAATTTGATTCAGCTTAAAAAGTGTAAAATTATTCGTAATCTCAATGATTTTAAAAGACAGCATGATTTCTATTAGCAAAAGAGGCAGCCAAGAGCACCTTCCTCATCCACTAATCTGCAAGCTGGGACATTGTTAACACCCCCTGTTACTTCTATCTGATCATCTTCCTCTTCAGTAAGGAAAGACAATGATGTGCATGATAGTGAAGCCTTGACTGTTGACTGCCCAATTACAACTAGGTGCAGTGGGACAGTTACAGATTTAGGTTTCATTACTGATGAGAGTATCCAGCGATGTAACACTGGCTCAAATGAGGCCATTAATGAAAACAATGGTAACCAGATGAATGCTTTAATGAATGCCCCTATACCATCTAATTTTTTTAGGAATGACTCTTTTTCAGCTGCAACTACCAATAAAAGTACAAGAGTTATCAAGGGGAAGGAGCAGAATGAGAAAAGGGGACCAGTGATCTGAAACATCAGGACCAATAGGGTGGATTGCTGCTCTAAATGGAATGAAGTTCAACATGGTATGCCTGATTATATGGAGTCAGGCAGCAATGAAGCAATGATTGATAATGTAGTTAATGTATCCAAATGTAATTTAACACATGCTGAGTTATTGCTTTTGGACAAGGGATTGACTTTTATACCTTCGTTTGAAGGGAATATTAGTGAAGCTCTTACTGAGTTGAGACTTTTTTTAGGAATACTGATTTGAAGTTATTGTTTAAAAGTAAGGACGATAGTCAACATTTATGTTTGAAAAGATTGTGTACCTTTTTGCCTGTACATACACCCACTGTTAAAGCATTTTTAGATATGTGTGAGCAGGATTTGTATAACTTGTTTTTCTGTGAACTCGGAAATTCTGCGTTTTATAATTTGACTGAGATTGAAAGAGAGGCAGTGCATATGTTATATACACAGAATGAGATCATAATTAAACCTGTTGACAAGGGAGGTAAAGTTGTTGTAATGGCAGTAGATTTATATGATGAATTGATGTACAAGTTTCTGTCTGATATTAATATGTTTAAATGTGTGAATGTTACCAATGTTAATAATATCATTTACAGGGTCAACAAATGTTTATATGGTTTGTTAATGGATGGTTATATAACCCCTGATGAGTATAACTTTCTTTATATTTCACAGCCTGCTATCCCATTTATATATAGCCTTCCTAAAATTCATAAGGATTTGCACATGCCACCCATGAGGCCTGTTATAGCAGGAAGCAAATAAGTTATAGCAGCTATATCTAAGTACTTGGAAGAACAGCTAAAACCCTTGTTGAAGTATATTTTTAGTTTTATTAAAGATACAAGTGACTTTCGTGATCCCCTAAGAACATGGTGAGAAGTTAATGAAGTAGATGGTCTGATACTAGGTAAGTTAGATATCAAATCTTTATTTACTGTGATACCCAATAACTTGGGTGTCCAATATGTTAGAGAATTTTTAGGCATACATAGTAATTTTATGCCACATAAAATAGAATTAATATGTTTGATGTTAGAAACTGTGTTAGAAAACAGTATTTTTATATTCAATAATGAATTATATCATCAGAAACTGGGAGTGACAATGGGAACCCCAGTTGCTAATATGTACACTAACTTAGTTTTAGTGAGATGGGAAGAGCAATTTATCTTTGAAACTAATCATCCTTTATCATTTAGGAATTACAGTCTTGTAGTTATTAAATGTTTTGTCGATGATGTATTCTTCCTTTGGAAAGATAGTATTGACAGTTTAAAAATATATACTGATTATTTACACAAAAATACGCAATTTCTTGTATTTGATCTGAATTACTCAGATAATAAGATTAACTTTTTAGATCTAACTATTAGCATCCAAAAAGCTTGTTTTGACACAACTGTCTTTAAGAAAAATGTTCAGGCTATACGTTTTGTTCACTCTAAGAGTATTCATTTATTTCTGCATGTTAGCAGATCAAATACTCAAGATAGCAAATTTTGTCAAGAACTGAATAATATGACCACAGATTTTTGATATAGAGGTTATAATGAGAATTTGTTGAGTGAAGTGAGATCTTCAGTTATGAGAAAGCGTATAGATATAGGAAGACCATATTTGAGGTGTGTTAATACTAATGGTTCTAATAATACTAGTAAGAATGTTACACCCCACAATAAGTCTGTTAGGTACCTGATGAAATATAATAGGTATACACAATTGATTAAACAGATTATTATGAAAAATTTGCCTATTTTAATGTATAATTCTGAAGTCAAGGGCATAACTGGTAATAGACCATTATTTGCACATAAAAGAGAAAATAATTTGAAACAGCTTCTATGTTATAAGGATATGAGTACTAATATTAGGCATGTAGCTAGAGTTATTAAAGGAACTCATCATTGTCATAATTGTAGTTACTGTGGTGATAGTAATACAGATGCTATTTTTGAGCACCCTATTTTCAAATTTAGGTTTGAATTTAGGGCTTTTGTTACATGTCAGACAGAAAATGTGGTATATTTTGCTAACTGTGTAGCCTGTAATTGTTTTTATATTGGAAAAATGTATTTGGAATTGAAACAAAGGATTTGCTCACATTTGTCTGAGATACATACAGGGGTAAAAAGTAATGTGTTATTTAAACATGTTCAAACTATGGGAAGTTGTCATACCTTTAAATGTGGTGTTATTTGGGTAATATTGTATTATTAATATGGGAAAATGAGGGGGAGACATTAAACTCCTTACTAAACTGGCTGAATGCAAATGGATAGATTATTTTAGAGCAGCTAGTAGGCCAGGGCTAAACATCCAAAATAATTTAAAACCTATACTTAAATTTAAACATGATTGTATTTGACCAGGGTATGTGTGTGTGTGTGTGTGTGTGTGTGTGTGTGTGTGTGTGTGTGTGTGTGTGTGTGTGTGTGTGTTTATATTTATGTGTGTGCAGATGCATATATATTTTTATGTGACCTTGGCAACTTTGTATATATGTATATATTTTTATAGCTTTAACGTTAATGTTATATGACTTTTCAATAACTTTAATCACTTGGATATTGAGATTTTGATTGGAAGGCCACTTATTTAAATATGACTGCATTGAAGTATGGTGGATATGCATTGATAAAGAGCTTTGCTCGAAAGCTTTGTGTTTTATCTGTATTTGCACTATTAAAAGACTTTGTGGTGTACTCTTTGCTTGTTTTTTTAAGTACGATTGTAAATTCATTTTTATAGATCAATTGCTCCTACTACAATTGTGACTGTCATGACTTAGTATTATTCTAAAAGAACAATAGAAAAACAGCCCCAACTGAAGATGGTAACAAATAAAACACTAAAAAGAACACAAAAATTAGCATGTAAGAGGGACAAAGGGAACACTCCCACAAATAGCAAGACTTTAGAGTAAAAATTAGTTTATTTCCACTTTCATCCAAGCAAGGACTTCTTCAGAATAATGCTATTACTATTTGTGGGAGTGTTCCCTTTGTACCTCTTACATACTAATTCTGGTGGTTTTTTTTGGTATTCTTCTGAAAGACTATAAACTCTATCATCATCAGTTCCAATGTATAGTTTATATATCATCAGTAAGGCAAGTTACTGGTCTGTAGTTTTTAGGATAGCCCCTTGTTTTGTAGTAAGACTTTTTCTGTTATTAATTTATTAATTTATTACTTTAGTAATATATCCTTTTTACTTCTGTCACATACAATTCTAAGAACAGTCCTGACTACTGTGTTCATTTGTTTTATCAAACATCGAACATTTTGGGTCGTATTAACTTTCTGTAGCCTATTTCTTTCTTTGATCTTATATGTCTATCCATGTCTATTAAATCAAGCAACTCTTCACTTAGATCATTTTCTTCTAAACTGAGGGCACATTCTTTGCTCTCCATTTCCTCTGGGTATTCTACAGAAAGTCTCAAAATGTCTTCCTTCTGCCATGTTCTTTGCAGTTTCATCCTGTGTCATCTGTTTTATATGGGAACTTACTGGTCTATCACTCCACAATATTGACTGTGTCAGATTTGCCTAGTTTCCTGATCATTCCCTTGCTGTGCAACTCTAAATGAACTTTTATACTGGTTTCCTTCTAAAGGCTACAAAGTGTCTTCATATGGCAACTGATCAGATGTTTCCTATTCCACTGGTTTCTCCTTAATTTGGGGATTCATTATTCTATCCTACTGTGGTGTTATCAGACTTAGATTTTCTACACTACATCCTTCACTTTGCAGGTAATCTATAACCTCAGGTTTCATTTCTTTAACTTCTCCTTACTAATCATCCTTTCTACTTTCCCCTCTTTGTTTTCTTATTTCTTGCTTTGTAAAATTTTCCATATCCAGATGTCTTTGCCTATATTTATTTTCAAATATCTTTGGTGCTGCTCTTTTTGTATTGATTAGTTATGCTTTCTCCTTTGAATAAATATTACATAATATTAAATCTCTTTTTCTTTCTCATGTCCATATTTCTTCTTCAGATATCTTTGGTTCCTCCTGTTTCTCCTTACTTGGGGGACTCATTGTTCCATCATGCTGTGATATAACCTGTGTTAGACTTTCTATACAAAATCCTTCAATTCACAGGTAGTCCATAACTTCAGCTTTTATTTTTTGACTTCTACTTTTCCAATTTTCTGTTCTATGTTCCCTCTTGTTATTTTATTTTTTTTTGTATTATTAAGCTTTCCATATCTGGATGCATTTGTCTATATATTTTTTTCAAATATCTTTGTGGTTGCTTTTTGTATTGATTAATTTGGCTTTCTCATATGCATAAATATTGCACCATATCAGATCTCTCTTTCCCATGTCCATATTTCTTTTTTATAACTTTAAAAAAATCTCTAGCTTTTGTTCTTTATATTTTTGCACTTCCTCTGTTATGTTTTCCAAATGGCCCAAAGTTTCTTGGTCTATATAATGTTTTTCAGGAATCTGTTGTCTTAATGAACACAAATTTTCATTTGAAGCTTTTGGCAGTTTTTCTTGTGCAAGTAGTTTTCTTTCCTCTAATTCTTCTCTAAATCTTTTGTATATCTTCTGTCTGGAAATTCTGAACTTCTTGCATAATAGTAACACTACATAATCATTCTTATTCTCAATAGTTCACTCTGTAATCTTAATGGCTCTTTTTTGGCCTATCAGTTGTTTTTATTTTTCTGGACTACTACTTCCTTCTACAATGGGGGATGGGGGGCATCCTCCCCTTGAGCCTTTTAACTGGAAAAACTACTCATGTACCAACTCCTTAGCTCAACGCTTTCTGGAATTCATAAACTCCAATGCCCTGGATCAACTTATCCACACCCCCACCAGGGCAACAATATCCTAGACCTAGTCATTACCAACATGAGTGACTGGTGTTCCACACCTCAAGTCAAATCCTCGTTGGTCTGATCCAACCATAAGTTAATCACTCCTTAGCTCAACGCTTTCTGGAATTCATAAACTCCAATGCCCTGGATCAACTTATCCACACCCCCACCAGGGCAACAATATCCTAGACCTAGTCATTACCAACATGAGTGACCGGTGTTCCACACCTCAAGTCAAATCCTCGTTGGTCTGATCCAACTATAAGCTAATCACCCTTGATATCCACATCCTGCCCCCAACCCCCATTAAGGAAACCATGGTAAAACATTTCTCCAAAGCCAACTTCATGCTTCTTAAGACAAAAGTGGTGAACTTCATGACACCCATGCAGATGAACAATACAGTTACAACTGCTGAATCCTACACAAATGCACTCTATAAGCACTTACACGAATGCATGGATCATGCTATCCCAAACAGAACCAAGATGCTATCCTCCAAAAAAAGGAAGACAATCTGGTGGTCCCCTGCTATAAACAAACTGTACAACAGAAGGAAGAAACTGTTGCAAAAGAGAGTAAAACCCCATGTGTGGAGGAGCTCCCTGGTCAGCCTCAGTAAGAAGCTGAGATCCCTTATAAGATTCTCCAAAGCTAGCTACAAAAACAAAAGCGCCACTAATTCTAACGACAACTACAAAGCATTCTATAGCTATGTCAGGAATCTGGATGGCAACAGCCAGATCTGCTCTGAGATACAGCACAGTGGCATGAAAATTACAGAACCAACTGATATTGCCAACATCCTGGCAGATAGGTTCAGTGCTAACTTTACCCCCCCCCCACCCCCTAAGGGGCCCATATCTATACAGAAAGAATGCAGAGTCCCTGTAATCACAACTATGCAGGTAAAAGCTGCACTCTCTAAAGCCAAAAACACAGCATTCATGGGACCAGACAACACCCCAAGCTGTGTTTTACACGAACTTCAGAACGAACTGGCTCCCCACTTAAGCACCATGTTCAATAATAGCCTTGCATTAGGCTTTGTGCCCAGTGAATGGTGCACAGCAACAGTTATCCCACTCCACAAAGGGTGAGCCACCACTGATCCTGGGAGCTATCGACCTATTAGCCTGATGAGCTTGGTCTGCAAGGCCATGGAACGTATCATCATGGAACTCATAAACAAAGACATTGGTAACCTCCAAACTCTGGATCCCACCCAGTTCGGGTTTGTGAAAGGCAGATCATGCCTCCTGAACCTGATCGACTTCTTTGAGGAAGTCACCAAAGCCGTAGATGAAGGTAAGGTGGTTCACACAGCCTATCTTGACCTCACCAAAGCTTTCGACACCATCCCCCATTCTCGAATTATAGCTAAACTCACTAAACTAGGTATAAATCCCTACGTCACAAGATGGGTTGCCAACTGGCTCACTGACAGAACCCACACTGTAAAAGTT
The DNA here is from genome assembly GCF_019279795.1 of Protopterus annectens. NCBI lineage: Eukaryota > Metazoa > Chordata > Ceratodontiformes > Protopteridae > Protopterus > Protopterus annectens. Next base: position 831,022,873 of record NC_056746.1, read on the forward strand.
GCAGACTCCAACTCTGACCTCAAACCAGTGACAAGTGGAGTACCACAGGGTTCAGTCCTGGAACCTCTCCTGTTTGGTATCTACTTCGCTGAAGTACAGGCTAACACAGAAGGCCTCTGGCTAACGAAGTATACAGATGACTGCAAACTCAGAGCCATAGTCAAGTCTCCAAATGATGTGGACATCCTACAGAAGAGCCTCGCTGAGACAGATACTTGGTGTCATAGTCATGGCCTCAATCTTAATGGCAAAAAGTGCAGTGTCATCCACTTTGGTAAAAACTCTGTACCCATGAACTACCACATAGGTATCAATCTACTTAACACTGAATCTGTGATAAGACACCTTGGGTCCCAGGTGGACAGTAGTCTCTCCTTTGATAGTCAAATTGCCACAGTAGTCAGGAAGTCCTTCTATGTGGCACGCCTCATCATAAAAGAGTTCTCATCCAGGAAAAAAAAGAGGTCATTGTTCTCCTCTACTCGACACTCATTATACCCATTATAGAGTACAACGCCCCTTTTGGAATGTACCTCACAAGACATCTGCAGCAGCTGGAAAGGCCACAGAAGTACCTTACAAAGAGGATTACTGGCCTCAAACAAATGCCTTACATTGACCGCCTCAAAAAACTCCAGCTTTATTCCGTAGCATATCGCCTACTCCGAGGTGATCTCTGCCTAACATATAAAGCTATGTCAAACCCAGAGCTGTTGGACATGCTACACCTAAAGAAATCCCGATCCCTCCGAGCTACTCACTCTATGGACTTAAACCTTGTCACCACAATAAACAGGACATGCTGAAGGGATAGATTCCTGTCCCAGAGACTTCCCATACTCTGGAACAGGCTACCCATCTATCTCAAGCAAAGTTCTTCATTAGCACTCTTCAAGAAAAATCTTGATGAGTGGATGGGAAATAGGAAATACACCTCGGGGATCACTTCTGTGTCTCTGCTCGACAGTGGCACATGAAAATAACTTTCTTGGGAGGCGTAAGCCAGGGAACCTTGTTGGCAAGGCTTACATAAGCCCTTGGGCTGATAGCCTAGTACCTACCTATGAACCTATAAACCTGTGTGTTCTGTTTGGTATGGAACTGTTCCAAATATGTTGTTTTGGGTTAATGGGAATCCGTATGCATGCTGTTATAACTAATCCTGGAATGTGATTTTCATGACTAACCAGCATATGTTATAAAACTGCAACACCATAGCAAATCTGGGAAGGCTGATCTCGGCAGATCCACCTTTTCTGCCTCAACTGGCTATGACACCGGGCCTCAGCATGTCTGGGACCCAACCTGGGACCTTCTCGTCCACTGGTCCTGCACCACCATTGGGTGGAACTACCTCAGTGGATGCTCCCCCCCCCAGGAGTGGTGTGGACAGGACACTGTCACTCGAAGTCAGGTCCATGAATTGGTGCATAGTGAGCTTTGAAAGGAGTTCGGAGATCTGCTATGTCAGCTTGAGGGCTACGTGGTGTGTCTTGAGGGTCAGCCTGCCATTCCCTTTCAGCCCCCAGCACAGCCATCTTTGGGGTTATGAAGATGAAGTGGTGACTGCCCATGGGTAGGGACCTTAGTCCCACTGTATCCATTTGGGGGCTTGTGGTCATCCAATTCCCAATCACCCTTCCCGTTCAATGTGTTTACCCCACACATGTGTCATATACTGCCCCTGCTTGCTGTCTTGTCTGTCTTCCTATCCAAACTACCTCCACAAATATACCTACTTTTCTTCCCCAACATCCCACTCTCACCTTATAAAAAAAAAAAAAAAAAAAAGGCATTCTGTTCCCACAAAAAATGTCGCCACATACATAGCTATCCATTTTGAACACATGTCACTGGACACATGTAATCTGGTCTAATTGGCTTAACAACACATTACTGTTGTCCTCACCCCTCTCTCAGGACTTTGAGTGTCCAAATTCACCTCCAAATTCTGTACAAATGCACAGCTGTTGCTCTATCAGAAATGGACAGCTATGGACCTTCCCTACACCTGTCCTGCACATCCCTAGCTGTCTTTCATATTGTTTTTCCCTCTGCATGCCCTCTTTTTCACCACTTTCCTATCACCTCTTTTTTATTTTCTTTTAAAGAAATTATGGTAGGGATAAGTGGGAGTAAGCTGCAGTAAGTAGCAACAAGCAGCTGTAAGTGAGTTTGCGTGATGTTAAGTGATGCCTAGACAGATTAAACAGTTTCCCATTTAACCATGTGTTGGCATTGCTTGCCATTGCACAAACCCACACATACCCACTTACAACTGCTAAAAAATGTCTGTATCCAACAACTTGTTCTGGCCAGCAACAAAATAATCAGCCCTTGAACCCAGTACCCTGTGCATCATAGCAACAGCACTTTACCACTAAATCACCTGAGCTATAGTAATGACTGAAGCTTTTTCAAACATATCATTCATCAGAGTCATTCAACAGCATATACATGAATCATTCAGGTTGTGTGTATATAAAGATATATATATATATATATATATATATATATATATATATATATATATATATATATAGCTATACATACATATATATATATATATATATATATATATATATGTATATAGCTATACTATACACACATATATATATATATATATATATATATATATATATATATATATGTATGTATATAGCTATACTATACATATATATATATATATATATATATATATATATATATATATATATATATATATATATATATATATATATATATATTTATATACACACATATATATATATATATATATATATATATATATATGCACACACACACACACACACACACACACACACACACACACATATATATATATATATAGATATATTTATATATATATATTTATATATATATGTATGTATATAAATATGTGTGTATATATATATATATATATATATATATATATATATATATATATATATATATATATATATATATATATATACATTTATATACTATATATATATATATATATATATATATATATATATATATATATATATATATATATATATATCTATATATATATATATGGGTCTACGTTACTTGATCGAAATTTCACAATCTCAAACAAAAAAACGTAGTAACCCACTTAAGTGAACATGCACTATATCAAATATGCACTTTTGCAAAACCCAATTCAAAGCAAACTACTTTAAACACTATTTTGAAGGTGGGCAAGCCCCCCTGCACCCCCTAATTAAATATAACTGTGAGATCACACTACAGTGGGGAAAAGGATATATTTCCTTATCCCCACTGCAATGTGCTTCGGTAAATCAGCTTATGCGAAAGTGTGTTTTTGACAAACAGAAGTAGACTCATATATATATATATATATATATATATATATATATATATATATATACATATGTATATAGGACATTTCACTGAATGCACTTTTTCCTGAAAGCTCATTTCACTGAAACACATTTCACTGAAAGTTATATATGGCTTTTTCCTCACTGTAGTGTGACCCTGGAGTTAGTATATATAGTAAGGGGGGGGGTATAGCCCCCCACATATTTTAAATATTTTGAACTATATGCATGGATACTTGCAGTTCCAATATATTACTCTTTTCCGAACACAATATATACTTAAAATATGTGGGGGGCGGTGCCCCACCCCCTCCCACTTACTATATATACTAACTAGGGTTGCACTACAGTGGGGAAATAGCCATATATAACTTTCAGTGAAATGTGTTTTAGTGAATTGTGTTTTCAGTGAATTGTGCTTTTAGTGATTTCTGTTCAGTCATTTGAGTTTCAGTGAAATGTGCATTCAGTGAAATGTCTTAGACCCATATATATATATATATATATATATATATATATATATATATATATATATATATATATATATATGTAGTGGAGTCATACCTCAGAACCATACTCCACCCCTCTTACCACAAGAAATCTGACCAAAGGCTGTAGAAATGGGGGGTCACTGGGCCCAAACTAGGGACCTATTTTAAATATTGCCCTTACCACACTGTCTCCAGCAGCCACTGTCCTGTTTTGAAAAAAAAGATCAATCTTACCAAGGCTTGAACCCAGGGTCCTGTACTGCAGTCAGAGTAATGTACCACTACACCATGAGAGCCCTTAAAAATAATGACAGTTGTTGAAACATATCAGTCAGTAGAGTCAGTTAACAGTAAGGATAATATTCTATAGAATCAGTCAGGTTTTCTATATATACATGTATATATCTATGGAGATGCATATATGGTGAAAAATCTATACAATATAAAGATATATATATATATATATATATATATATATATATATATATATAGATATATATAGATATATATACATACAGAGAGAGAGAGAGATACATCTAAATATATACATATATACATGCACATATATATAGAAAAGTAAATGAATACATACACACACACACACATATATATATATATATATATATATATATATATATATTAATATGACATAAATATAAATAAATATATGACACCTACAAACAAATGCAATCTGATGGTCATGCTGCTCAATACTATAAGTCTAAATCTCAAAATGCACACCTTAAAATGGAGAACATCAACACTTGTGCTGTAACAGAGACCTGGTTCAAGGCTACAGAAAGCAACTCTGCACTACCAGGCTATAACTGTTTTCACACCTTCTGACCTCAGAACCTAGACTGAAGCTCCAAAGGGGTGGTGATGTTTCCATATTCATAAAGTATGCACACACTTCCAGACTGGTACCCCAACATAACGTATCAGAGATACTGCAGGTGCAGCTAACATTGGGTAAGACAGCAATTTAGGTTGTAGCCTGCTGTAGGTCCCCAACCATGTACCAAGACTCACACTCCACATTCCTAATTCTCCCTAGAGAATGTTAGGGTGCAACTTAAGACTGTCATACTGTCTGACTTTGTCTACCCCTCCATTAACTGGGATAGCTACTCATGTACCAATGCACTTGCCCAGCGTTTCCTGGAATTAGGTAATTCCAATGGCTTGGACCAGCTTGTTCTTAACCCCACTGCAGGTTGCAACTTCCTTGATGTGGTCATTACTAACATGGGCGACTGCTGCAGTACACCAATAATCACCTCCTCCCTGGTTAGATCTGACCAACAAACTAATCACCTTGGAAACCCACATTCCTCCCACCCCCCCCCCTCCCTGCAAAGATAACCACCATGAAAAACCTTTCTAAAGGTAACTTTGGGCTCCTACAAACACAGCTGGCTAACTTTACGGCACCCATGGAAATGGAGAATAATTGCATGACCGCTGAATCATACACCATTGCAATGTATGAACACATCCACAAAAGCATGGATTCCGCCATACCCAATAGAACCAAGACGCTCCCCTCCAAAAAAGGAAGCCAATCTGGTGGTCTCCTGCCATAAACAAACTGTACAACAGAAGGAGGAAAGTGATGCAGAATAAGGTGAAGTCCCAGACCTGGAAAAACTCCCTTACCAGCTTTAACCAAAAGTTGAGATCCCTCATCAAATCCTCCCAAGCTAACTATGAAAGCAGAATTGCAGCAGATAGTAAAGACAACCACAATGCCTTCTATAGTTAAGTAAAGAATCTCCCTGGTAATACCCAGATTTGCTCTGAGCTACTGCACAATGGTACGTCCTATACTGAGCCAACAGATATAACCAATATACTGGCTGACAGATTCAGTGCCAACTTTACCCCTCTCACCCCCCCCCCCAGGACCAATCACAATACCATTACATTGTCAGGCACCCAGTATTACTGCTGCACAGGTTGAAACAACACTGCCCAAGGCCAAGAATATAGCAGCTATTGGACCTGACAATATCACTGGCTATGTTCTACATGAACTACAGAGTGAAATGGCACCTCACCTCTGTGCCCTGTTCAACCGCAGCCTCATGTCCCTACTGAATGGCACACTGCTACAATCATCCCTCCCCACAAAGAAGGAGTGACTAGAGACCCCAGGAACGTTCTCCCCATTAGCCTGATGTGTCTGTTATGCAAAGCTATGGGATGCATCATCATGGACCTAATAAACAGGGATATAGGAAATCTCCGGACTCTGGATCCAACACAGTTTGGTTTTGTGAAGGGTAGGTCATGCCTGCTCAACCTGGGTGACTTCTTTGAGTCAGTCACCAGAGCTGTGGATGAAGACAAAGTGTTTCCTACAGCCTACCTGGGTCTGGCCAAGGCCTTTGATACCATTCCCCACTCAGGAATCATGGAGAAACTCAATACGCTAGGCATAAACCTCTATATCACTAGGTGGGTTGCAAACTGGCTCACAGATAGAACCCACACTCTGAAAGTAGCTGACTGCAAGTCAGACTGTTTCCCAGTCACGAGTGGAGTCTCACAGGTTTCGGTCCTGGGTCCTCTCCTGTTTGGTATCTACATCTCTGAAGTACAGGGCAACGCGAAGGGAGTCTGGCTGACAAAGTTTGCAGATGAATGCAAGTTGGGAGCTATTATTAACTCCACAAGTGATGTTGTCATCCTACAGAAAGGTCTCACTGATTCCAATGACTGGTGTTAGAACCATAGCCTTAAGCTCATGGATAAAAAATGTGCCATCATCCCCTTTGGGAGAAACCCAGTTCCCATGATTTACCACATCGATGATATCCCCTGAACACAAAAGGCGTTATAAGAGATCTGGGAACACATGTTGACAGCAACCTCTCCCTTGACCACTACATTGCCACCATGATCAGAAGGTCCTTCTATGTGGCACATTGCATTACCAAGGGTTTTGAATACAGAAAGACAGAGGTAATGCTCCCTGTCTACTGTTCCTTTATTAGACCACTCATCAGGTATTCTGCCCCATTTGCCATGTACCTCAGTAGACACTTGTAACAGCTGGGAGACCACAGAAACACCTCAAAAACAGGATCCTAGGCCTTATACACTTGACCTATATGGACAGACTCCAAAAACTCCAACTATCTCTGTCTCATATTGCCTACGTAGGGGTGATCTCTTCTTGACTTACAAAGCTATGTCTGACCCAGCTCTGTTAGAAATGCTACAGCTAGAGAAATCCCAGTCCCTGCACACCACACACTCCATAGACCTCAGCCTCATTACCACAATCAACACAACATGCTGTAGGGACAGGTTCATAACCCAGAAAGTGCCCATGCTATGGAATACACTTGCCATACATGTCAAGCAAAGCCCCTCACTGGCCTGCTTCAAAAGAAATCTTGATGAGTTGATGGGAAATAATATGCGGTGTGGATATCCCACCACTGCCAAACAATTAATAATTGACACCTGTGCACTAGCCCAGCAATGAAGGAGCCTCAATCCTCACCACTAACACTAGTGAGGGGTGTCCATATAGGGAAAAGATAATAAATACACATACAGTAAAGTATGATTTCCCTTAAGAGCACACAGAGATCACAGTCAGTCTGGGGCTGGTTTCTCCTTCTCTTCAGGTCCCCAATAAGACTCCCCACTGGCACAGCTGGTCCAGATCTGAGCTTAGTGGGCAAGCTAAAACTTCAGCACCCTCTCTGTCCAACCAGTGCTTTGTGTTCCTGCCCAAGTAGCTGACATACACACACTTTGAGATAAGAGTTATATACAACCAGACACTCTTGGGGAAGGCTGGCACAGGTTTTCCAGCTGTACCCCTTTTACCCAGACTATACGCTAGTACCACTTGCCACCACCCACTAATATTTATCAGCTACCAAAAGGCCCTTATGAAAGGGTGTCCAATTATACTGTGCAATATTATTATCCAAATGATAAGTGTGACTGAACAGCAAGGCTATTGGAGTGGCTTTGTACAATATCACTAAATACATGCAATGTACACTTAGAGCTTAAATTATCTCTACACAAAGCAGCCACAGTTGAAAGGTTTAAAAATATTTAATAACAAATAATAAAACCACAAGACAATACTTCTTAGTACACAGTCCTAGTCAAGAATTCAGAGATCACAGGGAAATACTTAAAATAATACAGTAGAAAAGTTCTTACATCGATACAGAAATAACTAATCTAATCTTCCTAGGAATATTGTGTCTGATCTTCAGGAACCTGCATTCCACAATGGTTATTAAAATATTCTAACAGTCTGGCATAATATCTGTCAATAGTTTCACCTTCTTGTTGGATGCATTGATTAATGCAAGTCCAGTCTGCCCTAGGCTTCCATTTCTCAGAGATGTGGTCTGTAAGACCTTTTACTCTGTTGTCTAGTTCTGCGCTGCTATGTGGGAGGGGTCTGTGTGCAGCGTCACGGGGATTCCAGTTGCCACTAATCATGTGCCAATCTGGTCCCACAATTTGTCTGACTACTTTTTCTACCTCTTCACCATTTAAATTATAACTTAGCCTCATTCCTTGCAAATCTTCTAAGAACTTTCTAAAATTAACTTTTGGATGGGGAATTCCCTCAGTGGCTTTCCGGATGTTTTCCGGAATCCAGGGTCTATACACTAGAATAGTTGGGTTCTGACCTTCTTGCCCTGCCTGAGGATTAGGTGCTTCTATGAGTGGGCATATTTCTTCTTCACTCATAGATCATGAATTCCTACCTATTTGATATAATTCAATGTCCCCTTTTGAGTTACCTGCCCGTGTTCGAGACCTGGTCTCGATGGGATCTCTAATAAACGGTTTTGCTTTTGTAGTGTCTTTGTTTACAGTAGCAGCAGGATATCACGGGGGTGGACTAACTTATTCACTTGCTTCATATTCTGGTAAGGGGGGCAGAGGGGCTGATGCTATTACTAAGTTATTGTCCTCCTTATCTAAAAACATTGCTTTTGAATTATTGTTCTTTTGTTCCCTACGGTTTACTTCCTCAATACACCTGTGTACCTGAAGAATTCTTAATTGGCGCTGCTTTTTTACCTGACCTTTGGAATTGGTTTTAAGCTGTTTGACAAGTTTGATAAGCGAGGATTTTTCCAATATACCTTCAAATTCATACTTATTAACCCACTTTGAGTAGTATTTAATATTATCAGCACTCTGTGACTGCATGTATTTTGCGTCTTCCGTTAACGGCGGATTTTGGGGTCTTTTTGTGCAATTATTACCCATTTTGTTCTACCCTTTTTAATCATTACGTAACTACTTATTTTAACGTGGTACCATGGATTTTGTTGTAGTCACTTCAGAGTGACTGCCTACCTACTCTGTTTACCTGATCTATGACAAGACAGTAATCTTTTCTGTCCCTGACTTGTAAAAATACAGTCCTGACAAAAACAATACAAATCTAGTCCCTGATCTAAAACAGAAAAAAGGTAGATTCACCTTACCTGAGCCTTCGTGATTGATCACCTGGTTCGTGAAAAACCCATCCTTCAGTCTCAGATCAGAAATTGGCTGGCCTCTTTTATATGACAATTCAGTTGGAGGGCTTTTCAAATAAGAAGAACCAATGTGGTTTCTTCCCCATACGCTTTCAAGCCACCTGGCCTGTCTGATCCGAGGCGAAGTGAGAGTTTCCGGTCCGAAGGACCAATCTGTCAAAGGAAAAAACTTCAAAGTGCAATGCATGTAAGGTTCAGATTAGGCACATTAGGCACATTTAATAACTTGCTGCAAGGAGACAAAAACATGCAAATACAGGGTTTTGCCTAACTACTAACAGGAAGTATGCTATTCTTATTCTGTTCTACAAGACATTGCCTTCTATGGTTGACGTAATCAAACACAACTTTCAGTATTGTTCAACAGCAGATGTTACTCAGATTTTCTGCTGACATGACTGGATTTATGAAAAACATTTTGAGAAAAACAACCTGGCCTTGGTGGGCTCTAGCCCTTTACAAGCTTCTATTGCGTCGTTCTAATACATGTCTTACATTTCAAGGTACTTTTCTAGCTTAGGCACAAACAAATGCTGATTGCAGTGCATATTTTCAAGCAGCCTTTGTTCTGATTATCTATAGCTTCTGCAGCTGTGTATTTTCTCACAGCACAAGAGGAACTCCTTGTCTAAGTCTCATAACATTAATACAAGTGATATATATATTCATTATTTTCCTGACACAAGCAGAAATTATCTGCTTCCCTGTAAATTTCCAAAGCATAAGGAAAGATTATAGCTGCGCATATTTCATGACAATATAAGGTTAGAAAGCTTCTGCAATTTGTACAGATTTTATGCATTGTGAAATAGAATAAATGTGTTAACCCTTTTTCAAGCCTTAAATGCACTAAGCGTATTACTAATACATACACTAATACATATTTTTCTGACAATATATATATATATATATATATATATATATATATATATATATAAAGAGTTTCAGTAACAGACCCATCTGCAGACACAGTAGGACTAAAGGGTGGATATAGAACATTGTTGTGGATCTTAGGTATACCAAATACAATCACAATTAGCAGTTCTTTTACCACAAGAAATTCATAACTGACCAGATCTATGTACCCTTGTTCAAGCAACTCAAGTAACACATTGTAAATATAATTATATTATTTACTTACAGTGAACAAAGAAACCTTTTGAAATTCAGCAACATTGGCTGACATATTTTCTGTAGCATTAATATAATCAACAGTATGCATAATAAGTATTCCCCCTCCCTTATCAGGTTTCATAAAACACAAACTCACACTGTTAAGTTTTTGCAAGGCTATATTTTCTATGACACTAACATTGTAAAATGTAGTAACAGATTTGTGTTTTAAGCCAGTAATAATCTGTTCTTTACAAGTATCAGCAAGCGCCTTTAATGTTGGAATGAGAGGTGGTTTAAATGTTTAAGCTTTATATAGCACACTATCATTAAGTTTAGCATCTTCTAGTAGAAAAGAAATGTTTAACTTACATACACATAACTTAAAGTCCTTCAATGTGCGAGCTAAATTATCCATTCTTGCTGGTTTAAAAGAAAAGCCTCTAGACAGAATACTAAGTTGTGCATCTGTAAAAAAATCATTGGTCAAATTAAAAATAAAAGAACACTCAAACCAGTCTAGTGTTTAATACTTTCCACATCTTCTTCCTTATTTTCCAAATATTGTGACAATAACCATGCATTGCCTTTGGCTGGTAATTTTTCCCTTGTACTTCTGTTAACTTTAAATGATCCTTTTTTGCTCACAACCAGCTGGATTTTTGTAGTGGTAGAAATTCTTTGTGGGAATCTTAAAAAAAATTAATTGTCAGAGATTTATGATGTCAGCCTATGAGAATGTACCCTATTAGTATAAGAATTGGATGGTGGTATATAAGCCATTCCATTATTGTAAGCATCAATGTCCCTTTTTATCTTTTTGGTTTTATAAGATATATCTGCTTTCATCTCATTTTCATTTTTGGAAATATGTCTTCATGATCAAGCTTATGGCGGTAAAAAGAAAGGGACAGTTGATTAAATTAGTATTGTTCTGAGGAAGTCCTCAATATAGCTAGGATGAAAGCACTTAACAATTTGTTTGACATAGTATTAAATGTATTTTTGTGCACCAGCTGTTTGGAGCTCTTCTTACAAACACTGGATTGGTCATCCGTTTTGGGTTTTCATAATCAGGCTTATGATAGCAAAAAGAAAGGGACTTGAGAGCAGATAAATTCCAAGGTCTGAATGGAATTGTAAACATCAAATGTTTTATTAAAAACAGAAGACCCAAGAAGTTGTGATTGATTAACTGATAATTATTTGATTAGTATGTGTTGAGAATAATATTTACAATGACGTTTTTGTCATTTCCTATTACTCTGATGAGGTCCAATTTAATAATAGCAGAAGAAAGAGCTTAGTTTGTGTTTCATTAAACATGTTTACTTAATTAGTGTTTTTTTTTTTTGGCTCAATTGCATGCATGGAAGCTGTTGAACTGTTCACTTTGGTTCTTTAATATATGTAGTGAGTTGAGAGTGAATTCATCTTGACAAGATTTTTGATAAGGATAAGTGAATATTGACTGATGTATAGCGTGTGAGCTCAGTTGATGAGTTGCCTTTAAGGCAGAGAATTATATAGGATTTTTCTCATAAGATAGGGACATATTTTTCTTGGGCAGAACAGTTTATTAAAATCAAGACAGGATACAAAAAGCTATCTGGACTGAGTTTGAGGTATTAAGATGGAAGGTGGCCAGGGGCAGTGGTCGTTGTTAAGGATGCATAAGTATTTTTTTATTTGTAGATGTAGTAAGTGGAGTGAGTGTGAGGGTCTGTTGGGCATTCAGTGATTGTAGCTGAATGCCTGGATTTATAGTAGATTTGTTTTGTAGGAGGAAGGTTACTGCATTTATAAAATCTGTGTTAAACTGAAAAGCAGCGATTTGGGAGTTGCTGGTTAGAGATGGTCTAGGTTGGGTTGATTTTCCAGTGTTGCACAATGCATTTATTGATTTCCAGGCATTTTCTGGATTGTTTGAATTTTGGGTGTTGCTTTAATAAGCTTTTTTTACTGTTTTATGCATTATTTGTTGTGATTCCTTAACTGCCTATATTGTAGCAAGGATGTTTGAGACTTGGTTTGTAACCATGATTTCCAGGCTTTATGTCTAAGCTGCGTAAGTTGCTTGTTTTTTTAGTTAACCAAGTGGCAAGTTTGTTTTTAACTCTTTTGGTTCTTAATGTGCTTGCACTGCCTGGATACGTAGCAATGTTGTATTAAATTTATCTACTGCTTCAACAAGGGGAAGACGCTTAAGTGGACCCCAGCAGACTGGAAATAAAAGTTTCTTTATGGAAGTTACTGAGGTTTATGACAGTGTTATAATGATGAATTTTGTGGGGCTGTCTGGGTTGCCTGATTATATAGCTTGGCTATTGACATCATTGTTTGGGGTGGATGTTAGTATCCAGTCTACAGTGAATTCTTTAGATGTGATGTGGTCTTGTTAATTCCAGCTGGAATCTTAATCGATTAAGAGAAGTTGTATAACTGAATTGAATTTGTTGTGTTTTTTTGGGACAATCTTTTGCCAGTCTATGTTAACATCTCCTAGCAAAAGGATTTCCAGTCTTATGTTGGCCAAGATCCAGGGCAGAGTCTCTGCCAGTATTAGAATGTTGTTACCAGGTGGTATGTATAGAGCTAAGATAGCTAGAGATTTGTGAGTATTCAGTTTAAGGTGTGAGATTAGAAGTTCAAAATTGCTGAAAGTCGGTGTAGCATCATGGTAAGTAGACAGATCGAAAACATTTCTGCATAAAACAGCAACTCTGCCTGCATTTTTGTTGGTTCTGTCTAGTATAAGTATATTATAACCTGTTGGGAGCATTTCTATGTCTTTGGTAATTGGCTTTAACCAGGCTTCTGTGGCTATGAAGAGGTCAGGGGAGTAGTGAGCTATTCAGGTATGAACTTTTGTGATTTTATGATAGGGACTTCTTAGGGTACTGTGTTAGATTTTAATTCCTAGGTGGTGGAGAGGTAGCCTGTTGCTGTTTTGGTGTGGTCTGGAGTTAAATAAGTGGGTCTGAGACTGGGATGTATCATCCAGTTAGCCATATGGTCTTTGAAGAGTCAATTATATTTGGGCTTGAGTTCATACCTGAATTTGGATATTGGTGGAATAGGTGTTGCTTGCTTTTATTTCAGGTTGCTAATGTTGAGTAGTCTGGAAGGGGATATTATAGAAATGTGTTGTGCTATTTGGTTAGATTATGGTGTGGTATGTGTAGGTAAGTAATAGTGGGAGACAGACTTGTGATAGCTAGTTGAGGGTGTGAATACCATGAGAAATACTAGTGACAGAAGATGTAGTGGCATATTTGGGATTTAGAATGATGTATGGATAGGTGATACTGCGTGGTGGAATGCAATTATAGGTAGTAGAGATTAATGGGAGGAATAAAGCAGATTAAGATGATAGGTAGGATTAACAGGTAAGTATAGGGGTTGAAATGTAGGTATAGGGAAATATAAATATGATTTAAATATGTATGGGTGTGGATAGAGTGAGGGTAGAAGAGTATAGCCTATATAGAGAGATAAGGGGAAGGTTGTGAGATATTATAGATGAAAAGAAATCTGATTATAGTATATTAGAGAAGATTGTAGGGATGAAAGCTAGACTGAGTTTTGCTCAGGAGCTAACTAGAGATACAGTTGTGGAAGGATCCGAGAAGGAGAGGATATAACGTAAATCAGTATGGGAGGGAGAATGACAGCTGGAAATTAAGCTAAATGCTTGATAGAAGTAGGGATGAGGAGAATAGAAACATGAGTGCCACTTTGATAGCAGTAAAGTTGTTTGGGAAGGTATAGGGAGTGGGTGTCACGAGTGACTGGTGTATGTGGGAAGTATAATGGTCAAGTAAGGTTGGGTGGTGGGAAATAGAGTTAGAGGGGCAAAGCAAAGCTGAGCATAGTGATCTTCCCACCTTCAGGCCATTTATTCCAGATAGCAATAATTTTATAGTTGGTATAGAGCAATTAACAAGGAGGCACAAAGTAAAACAGATTTTCTTTCATGTACTGAATGTGGACATTCAAGAAGCTAGGGAGATGAAGTAACTGGCAAATATAGTGTAATCTGTTGGTCAAGAGAAAATATAGTAGCCAACTTAGCAAGTAGAGACTAGCAGAAAACTGATCGGTATTCAGGTGAAGGTCGAGTAGTAAAAGAATAATAGAATCCAAATAAAACCAACTCAACTTACCACAGCAATAGGGATGAGAGCAATATAAACTGATCGTCACTTCAAAAATCAAACAACTCAATAAAAATGCAAACGGCACTTTAATAAAGTAATAAAACAGTAAAACAAGTTGAGCTCTTTCATGGTTAAAACAACCACTCCATCAGACCGATATAAACTATTGAATATACTGACGGATTCACTTCACAATGCCGAATTTCCAAAAGATCGAATTTCATATGACCGAGACCATATGATCAAACTTTCGGAACCTCAACATTGTAAAATAAATCTACAAAAGCAAAAAACAAAACTTTCTCACCATTATTGCAGGGGCAAGCACCCCTCACACCCCTGCTACCTAAATATACCAACTCCGATATTGCACTACAAGGAGGAAAAGGGAAATCTTTCATTCCATGCTGTGTGCAGATCTCTCTTCACAATGTGGAGATTCCAAAACTTTGATCATATGGTCTCTGCCATATGAAATTTGGTCTTTCAGAAATTCGGCATTGTGAAGTGTTCCCATATACCGACACATACTTAAAACAGCATAGTAATCAGTCATCACGCAGCAGTGAAATCACATGTACATGACATTCAAAAAACACAACTTTATTCATAAAAAGTAACATATCAAGTCAAGCTGGTTAATTTATTGGCTTGCTAACAAACAATCTAGTTAAGTTCTAAGCACTCAGTCTTACTTTTATGTCTCCATCCCTTATGTTTTCATTAATCACCTCTAAAGCAAAAAGCTCAAAGCCATGCCTAGGTCCTTGATCATGCACATGTCTGTCTAAAATGCTGGTAAGTTTTCCATTATGAGTGTCACTCATGCTCAGGTATCCTGTCTTGCAGAGCATGATTTTTCTTACCAATGTAAAAACAATCACAGGTACAGCATTGAGCATAATAAACAACATTTCTTGTCTTGCAATCTGCATAAAAATTAAAAGTAATATAGGAAGTCAATAATGGATGTCGAAACAAAGTCTTTGTACATATATAAGCACAGGTAGTGCAAG
This sequence comes from Protopterus annectens, assembly GCF_019279795.1. NCBI lineage: Eukaryota > Metazoa > Chordata > Ceratodontiformes > Protopteridae > Protopterus > Protopterus annectens. The sequence goes on from NC_056746.1 coordinate 831,038,543, forward strand.
ATCTTTAGGGAAAAGTGCCCTTATGAATTGAGCGAGACCTATCATGTCCCAGATGCTTATAGCACAACTGCCTCTTCGGCGATTGATTATTATAAAATGTAAACTTAGGTACAAGACCAACTAAATCTTTTGTAGAATCATCAGCCATCAACACGGCCAATTATTCTTAACAATATCGCACACAGTTCCAATGCTGCTCGAATAAGAAAAATAATCCTAGGTGAAATACTGTGACCAACATTCTGAGGGTCATACCACTATCTCGCTCAGCAAAAACAGGTTTAGCAGTATTTTTTCTCAAAGGAAATAACTCATCAGCAACTTGCTGGGAGTACCCATGAGATGTGAATTCCTTAAAAACAACACCTACAGCCTCAACAGCTATGGTGCCTCAGAGTTCTAAGTAGTTGCCCTTTAACAACATTCCTAGAGCCTTCCTTCGGACACATACTGGCTTTATGTAGAATATTATTCTTCTTACATGACTTCCTAAAGATCCTAACAGCCACATTGTCTATGCCATCTTTGCTAATCATATTGTCTAAAAAAATCAATGGAATCTTTAGAAAAATTCAAAGTGAATTGCAGAAAAGAAGTGGTAGTGTGGAGGAATTAAACAAAGGAATTAAATATATCTGAGGTACCCTTCCAAACTAAAAATACATCAGCTACAAAAAGTCTATAATAATTTATATTTTGAATGAAGGGTTGTTATTTTAAACATGGTCACATTCACATTTTGCCAAAACAATATTTGAGTATGAATTGGCACAGACCGTACCCATTGCTACACCAGTCCATTGCAGGTAAAACTTTTGTTCAAACACAAATATGATATTCTGTAGGAACAATTCAAGTGACATACAGACAAGCATTATTCTGTTGGGGGAATAATCACTGCAGCATGTAAGCAGTGTCCATACATTTTCAATCCCATACTCATTTGGTATAGCAGTAAACAGTGATGTAATATCAAGAGTGATAAATATTGGCTCTTCAATATCACCAAGCATATAAGTCATATAGAAAGATTTTGGCATCTTTTAGTACACTATGGATACCATCCAATATAGGAAAGATGTTTTTTCCATGAAAATAGAAAGTGGTTCAGTCACCCACAATGGCTAGAGAGAATTGGCCACATAGGTGGGTCATTTAAATTCTTGTGTATTTTTGGTGAACCATACAGAACTGGAATAGTGGGATGTTCAACTGAAAAGTATTCATACATCTCCAAAGAGATTAAACCTATCATATGAAGATTGTAAACATAAAAACTGACCCTCCTGATCAACCCATAAACTTGATATTGATACAAGCGCATATATGTGTCAGCATCTTCTAGCAACACACGCATCTTACTTAAATATTGCTGCTTGTCCATTATGACACTAACCCTTCCCTTGTCTGCTGGATGTATCTGAAGATGTTGAGCATCACGTAACGTTCTAAGTGCTGAAATTTCTCCTTGAGTCAAATTATAAAATTCAGCTTTACTATTTGCTGAGAAAGTCTGTCTTAAATCATTTTCACATAAATTAGTGAAAGCTTCTACAAGGGGATGTATTATAGGTGTGAAGCAACTAGGTTTCTTAAAAGATGGACCATTACACATATATTGCTGTGGAAACATGAGACCAAGACTTGCATTACTTGTGAATAATTTAATATCTATTATCACACCTGTAACATTCATTCTCCCGGCAGGTATAAAAGATAAGCCTTTATTCAAAAAACTCTTGATCAGCAGTCAGAGAAATGGAGGAGATATTTATGAGGCATACTGTATTAAAAGACTTACTTGTTCACAGTTGTGGCACAACAGGAAACATTAATTATAGGCCGTGGTGCACCACAGCAGGCCAACTTTTACAGCAGAATGTCTGTTGATGATGCCATTGCTCTCATACTCAGGAAACAGCTTGAGGATAGAGGGACACAATCACAAGGTGTACTGGCAGCAGTACCCCCCCCCCCCATGCCCATGCAGGTTGATAACTCCAGAACTGGTGAGGCAGACTCACACATAGGTTCATAGGTTCATAGGTTCATACTAGGCTATCTGCCCTAGGGCATTTATAAGCCTAGCCAGAGTATGTTTGGCTTTCGCCACCCATTTTAAATTAATTTTGCTATGCCCTTTTTCGAGGTTAGTATACTGTGCCTCTGTCTAACAGTGACACAGAAGTGATACCCAGGGTAAACCTACGATCTCCCATCCACTCATCAAGATTCCTCTTGAAAAGAGTCAATGAGGGACACTGCCTAACCTGGACTGGGATTTTATTCCAGAGTGAAGGGAGCCTCTGGGTTATGAATCTGTCCCTCCAGCATGTCCTATTTATTTCAGTGCTGAGGTTCAAGTCTCTCGAGCATGTAGCTCGATGGGATTTGGATTTTTTGAGGTGCAGCATGTCCCTTAATTCCGGGTTGGACATGGCCTTATACGTCAGGCACAGGTCACCTCTGAGCAAGCGGTATGCCAATGAGTAGAGCTGGAGTTTCTTTAACCGGGCAGCATATGGCATCTGTTTGAGCCCTTTGATCCTCTTGGTGAGGTACTTTTGGGGTCTTTCCAGTTGCTGCAGGTGTTTGGTAAGGTACATCCCAAAAGGGGCATTGTACTCAATTATGGGCCTGATGAGGGATGAGTAAAGAGGCACGATGACCTCCCCTAATCTAGATGTGAATCCCTTCATGATTAGGTGGGCTATATAAAATGTTTTTCTAACCACTTTGGCCACGTGGTTGTCAAATGAGAGATTGCTATCAACTTGGGTCCCCAGGTCCCTAATTACTTCTTCTGTACTTAATGGATTACCACCTATGTGGTAATTTGTGGGCACTTTGTTTTGCCAAAGGGGATGACTATACACTTTTTGGCGTTTAGCTTGAGGCCATGGCTCTGGCACCAGTTGTCTGTTTCTATGAAGCCCTTTTGGAGGATGCTTGTGTCGGCTGGAGAGTCGATTATGGCACCCAGTTTGCAGTCATCTGCGAACTTGGTCAGCCACAGTCCTTCCATGTTGGCCTGTACCTCCGAGAAATATATACCAAACAAGAGAGGTCCCAGGACTGAGCCTTGTGGGACGCCACTTGTAACTGGTTTGGAGTCTGACATGGCTCCAGCAATTCTAACCATGTGGGTTCTGTCCTTGAGCCAGTTTGCAACCCATCTAGTGACATAGGGGTTTATATTTAAGCTGGTGAGCTTATCTATAATGCCCGAGTGGGGTATTGTATCGAAGGCTTTTGCAAGGTCCAGATAGGCTGTGTGGACCACCTTCCCTTCGTCAATGGCCTTGGTGACTGTTTCAAAGAAGTCAACCAGGTTTAAGAGGCAGGATCTGCCCTTAACAAAGCCAAACTGGGTAGGATCCAGTGTCTGTAGGTCCCCAATATCTTTATTTATGAGGTCCATGATGATCCTTTCCATAGCTTTGCAGACCAAGCTAGTCAGGCTTATGGGGCGATAGTTTCCAGGGTCCGTTGAGGCACCACCTTTGTGGAGAGGGACCACTGTTGCTGTACGCCACTCTTTGGGTACATATCCTGTAGTAAGGCTGAGACTGAACAGTAGTTTTATGTTTGGGTTTAGCTCTTCTTGGAGTTCATGTAGGACGCAGCCTGGGACACTGTCTGGTCCCATTGATGCTGTGTTTTTTGCTTTGGAGAGGGCGGCTCCCACCTGAGCATCTGAGATGTCAGGGGGGCAGCACTCTGCTGGGATAGATATTTGCCCTTTTGGTGGGGAGGAGGGGGAGAACTTTGCGCTGAACCTGTCAGCTAGGATGTTGGCAATGTCTGTGGGATCAGTGTATTTTTTGTCATTTTGGACTAACTCTGAGCATATCTGGGAATTCCCACCCAGGTTCCTAACATAACTAAAGAAAGCCTTGTGATTATCCTTAGTGTCCTGTGCAATTTTTCTCTTGAAGCTGGCCTTTGACGATTTTATGAGTGCCCTTAGTTTTTTGCTAATACTGATCAGAGATGCCTTCCCTTTTTGGGATTTTGCTCTATCATGTAGTAGCTTCCTCCTTCTATTGTATAGTTTGTTTATGGCTGGGGTCCACCAGACAGGTCGTCTGCCTTTGGAGGATTGGGTCTTGGTTTTATTTGGGATTGCATGATCCATGCAGTCCTGAAGGTGTTCATAGAATGCATTTATAAAGGATTCTGCGGTCTGAGCTGTATTTTCCACAGGCCCGGGGGCTTTGAAAGATTCCACCTCGGTTTTGAGGAGTGTGAAATTTGCTTTAGAGAAGTTTTTCACTGTGGTTTTCTGGGCAGGGGGTGGGGTCAGGATGTGAATATCCAGTGAGATCAGTTTATGGTCTGATCTTACCAGTGAGGGATACACTTCTGGTCTGGAGCATAGAGTCCCCATGTTGGTGATGATCAGGTCCAGTATGTGTTCCCCTCTTGTGGGAGTGGTAACAAGTTGTTCCATAGCATTTGAGTTTATGAATTCTAGGAACCTTTGGGCAAGGGTGTTGGAGCTAGAGTAATGCTCCCAATCTATGTTTGGGTAGTTGAAGTCGCCCAATATAATGGTGTTCGGAGAGACCTTCATATTTTCCAGTGTTCTCAGGAAGGCCGAGTGGGGTTCCTGGGTTTGGGAGGGTGGTCTGTAGCAGGCTATAAACTGGAAGGCAGTTTTACCCACTGTTAGTTGCACATGGATAGTCTCTGATGCTTCGTGCTTTGCCACCAACCTGGAGGTGTGGGTATCTTTGATGAATATCGATACTCCCCTCCTTTTGTGGTTCGGTCCAAGTTTTGGGGCGAAAAGCATGGTATGAGGTATAACCTGGTAGTGCTGGGGTGCTCTCGCGAGCCCTGAACCAGGTTTCTGTTACTGCACAGATATCGATATTCTCCATGCTAAGGAGAGTTTCGAGTGCGTGCATCTTGAGGTTTAGACTTCTAGCGTTGAGTAGCATTACTCTTAGTTTCTTATCCCTTGTGATACCTATGGAGGTGGGTTTGTCTTTTGAGCCTTGCCTAAAAAGGCACTATGGGGTGGCAAGAGCCTTTGCCAATATCCGAAAGCCCAGGGGTGACAGGTGCAAGCCGTCCCTAGCAAAGCATCATGGCTTGTCGTGCATATCATCCCAAGCTGACAGGCATTGGATCCCCTTTGAATGACACCAATACTTAAGCCAATTGTTGAAATTGATCATCTTGTCTTCATACTGTGGCATCATTCTTGGTGAGGGTAAGATGCTACTCAAGGTCAGGGTCATACCGGCCTGGGCTACATGCTCAGAGAGCTCCTCTATGTCTCTTTTCATGTAGTCCAGGGAGGTACATCTCAGGTCATTCACACCAGCATGGACAATGACTGAGTCATATTTGTACTTGCCTTGGAGTGACCTGAGTGCTTGTGTTATGTGGCGGATCCTAGCACCAGACAGGCTGCTCACCGTGACCTTCTCCTTGTTCAGCCTGGTGAGCGGGACGTCAGTGTGCCTGATGATAGAGTCACCTATTACAAGTGTATCAGGTGTGTTGTTTAGCCTTAAGGGCTGTGACTGTTCGACACACTGGCTTTGTGAGATATGTGTTGCACGTGTTTTTTTTTGGGGTAGCGGTTGCTTGGGTGTCTGCTTTGGAGGTCTCTGCTGCTTATTCAGATCTTTATTTAGAGCCTCCGAGTATGTTTTTGTGTGATTATGTGTTTGGTTTGCTGTCGTGGTAGGTTTATTTGAGACTGGAATTGTAGTGAGTGTGGTTTCCTTCTCCTCCTGACTGGTTTTGCCAGTACTGAGTTGAGAGAGCTTAGCCTCCAGTTTGGCTATATGGTTGCATCTCTCACATGTGTTGGAATTTGTTGGGAGGAGGAGAGGGTTGTCTGTGTACATGAGGCAGTTGTAACATTGCCTCAAGATTCCCATATTCACCAGCTGGACCAGAGAGGAGATTGACAACTGACCTTTGGACATGCTAGAATAATATTGGGAATTCGTTTATAATTGAAAACAAGGGCCAATGGGGGGCGTGGGTGTAGTGCTTTTAATTTTTAGTGCTGACTTATAATTGCTTTAGTGAGCAAGTGCCAGGTAACAAGTGCAATGTGTTACAGGTAACTTAAATGCAAAAACGACAAACAGTAACTTTCTTTCAAGTGAAGCAAGGAAATAAGTACAGTAAGCAATGCAGATATCACTAGGAATCCACAGAAGCGCTGAGAAGCCGCGTTTTAGGTGGAATTAGCGTTCCAGGGAAATAACAAGCATACAAACAAAGCTAGATTCAGCAGGCATAGTGTGCATCCTGGTCATATACCATTATCAGAAAGGGTTGTATCCCCTCATAGCTCAACACCTCTTTCTAGTGCACATGATGAACATCTAGAGGAAGGTATGACAATGCCAGAAATTCAGTGATCCATTGTACAGCCTGTCATCCTGTCAACAAGAACATGTAAGGCATTGTCTGCACAACAACAAATCCTGAAATATTTCAGCCACGGGCTGCTACCACTAAAAGTCAGGTAGGTATAGTCAGAGCACTGCAGGTTTTAATTGAGGAACTTCACAGTACATGGGAATGCTGGAAGCCAGGGACAATATCATGATGACCCTCAATGCAGAGCATAGTTGGTTACATAGCATCCATGTCAGCATCTATCTGTACACTAATGAGGACTTACCAGGCACATATTGATTCACACGGCAGAGGACAGCTCTATATGCATGGTGGGTGTATGAGGCATGCATCATGGGTGCCCCCAAACACGTGCAGCATCCACTGATATGGATTTCTCCATGACTCAGCCTGTTATAGGAGTTGTCGGACCTCCGCATTATGTGTTAGGACCTCTCAGTTAATGCCAAGGTCTCACAGCTTTGGCCAGTCACTTTCAAGGGCATCACTGGACTCTACTAAGTTTAACTATTGTAGCAATTCCTGAAGGGGAGCCATAATCCTGAAAATGGCTGTCCACCATTGCTGCCATCATTGGTGCAACAAATAAAACAGGGAGCTGCACAACTATTGGATGTTCCATCTGTCACTGGTTGTGGTAGTGGTGCACCAGGCCAATGCAGAATCATGTTGTGCAGAATGCAATAAGCATCACATATTCTGGATACAGTAGCAGGATCATACTGAAAGCCTCCCCCCAGATGCATCCAGGCAGTAGAAAAGGGATTTAAGTATGCCAAACACCCTCTCATGTCTACCCTTGTCTGTGACAAGGTAGTGTTATAGCACTCTTCTACAGCTCCCAATGGGTTACAGACTGGAGTCATCAGCCAAGATTTGAGAGGATAGCCTGCGTCACCTGAAAATCACAATAGAGAGGGGACACATGAAGGTGCATTGGTTAATCATTAAACCTTAGTAAGAACCTATAACAATAGCAATGGAGCCACAAGTGTATTTAATCTACACTTACAAACATGGTATTTATGTAGTATTGTACTATAAATAACAGTGTTCTACCCATGCAACCCATTCAGGACACAGGCTGTCTGAAAACATAAGTACAAAGCTGCAGACCTCTTTCTATTCCAGCTTCTAGCTCTCTAAGTATATATTCCCACAAGATAGCTCCACACTACAAGGTCTCCTTCAGATAATACCTTAGGTGAGGAGCTAACTTTCTTCCTTTCTTCATGTTCTAGGCAGCTTCCTTATACACTAACTTGATTGACAATTAAAGCATTGTTACCTAGCTCTCAACACACACACACACACACACACACACACACACACACACACACACACACACACACACACACACACACACACACACACACACACACACACACACACACACACACACTAAGTAAGTTGCCTCATGTCAGGGGTTACCTTGAAGCACTATCTGGTTAAGGGATTAGCAGGCAAGTATAGACAGAGAGAATCAAACCCAGGAATTCAGGATGAAGCACATTAGCAGCCCATAGTTTTATCTCTCGGCACTAAACTGCAAGACATGCAAGAAATGCTTGCTGTGTGCTTGATTTACTGAAAGAGATGAATCTAATAATAATTACAGATGTGAAGTATTCACTCATAGATGTAACCAGCATATATCATATAAACCATAGTATACAAATTCATTTTCAGTGAGTCAACATTTAACCTGCCACAAGATCAGCGATGTTCATAGGTTCATAGGTGTGTACTAGGGTAATGGCCCTGGAGCCTGTATAATCCTAGCCTCAGAAGATTCCCTGGCATCATGCTGCCCAAAGTTAGTCCTCAAGCTTCATAAACACATCAATTACATTAAAAGGGCATGAGTGTATGTGTGTACCAGCAAATAAGACTTGTTTAAGGCAATAATTTTAGCAAATGTGTAGCTTCCATAGTTACATATCTAGGATATATACAACAGAGGAAAGTTCAGTTCTGCTACTCCAGAGGTCGGGAAAGGACAACACTCTAGATGATAAGTTTACAGTTCCAAAAATCCTGACTAGACCCTGCTTGCACTCTGAACTTATGCTTGGACTACATCACCCTCCTTTTATAGACCATTTCTTTCCCCCCTTCTTCCATTCAGCCCCCCCCCTCACCTCCTCTAACTAAAAATACTAACTTTAGTAGATCAGTCTATTGACTGTAGCACAGTGTGGATCATCCTATAGAGTATTTTACATTGAATAACATTCAGGCTGAAGGCACTACACTAGTAAGGCAACTGCTGTAATATAATATACCTGGTATTGGTTCTCTGCATCTAATAAAGTACTCATCATGTACATGACACTGGTATGGTATTGTCTGATATGCTGTATACATGATATTGCTATGAACTATCCTTGGCAGGTCTTAATGTAAATCTGAATCCTGCAACACCTGAAGCTAATCTTCCTCAGAATCTAATCAATAGAAAAGTACCTGAACTAAGTATGTGAACATCTCAAATACTGTATATATATTCTGTCAGTGCAGGTAATTGTGTATATGAAACATCCAGACACTATTTACCTATTCTAATCATGTCCAAAACAATGTGCAAACAACCCAAACATTTTGTATGTATGCATATATAAGCACTGATGTAAAAAATTAGGGGGTGTGGAACCAGTAATACTTGATGGCAACTGCTGTGTCATTCTTAACAAAGGTGTTTTTCTTTCATGGAGAATATATCTTATTGCAGTTAGCAGCATAATGTTTTTAATTCCTTTTACGTGTCAATGCTCCTGCCTGATGATTCCATCGGTTATAACTGACTCTTAGCTCTCATTTCAGATTAAAAGCATACTGATCTCAGATGCAAATATTAGCAGTTAGGAAAAAGTTCCAGTCTAAGAACCATAAACATTAGCTCTAACAGGAACATGCTTCTGTACATCAACCATACACAATAACAGCATCAGAAATAATCTGTAACCTAACAACTGTAAATACTGACAGCATCAGAACCAAGCTCGTATCTAAGAACTGTAAACATTAACAGCATTAGGAATCTGCTCCCATGTAACAACCATGTAGAGTGAAAACATCAGAAGCAACCTTTAATCTAACAACTGTAAACATCGGCAGTATAAGAAATGAGTTTCCATCTAAGAACTGTACACATTAACATTATCAGGAATAACCTCCTAGGTAACAACTTTAATCAATAGCAGTATCAGATATACTCCTGAATCTAAGAATTGTAAACATTGTCAGTATCCAAAATAAGCTTCCATCTCTAGAACCCAGGACTGATGCACACAATCCTAACCTTTTGGCAATGACAGAATCCTGGCTAAAATCTCAGAACTAGATACCCCAGTGTATTCTGTACAAGTAGAACAGCAGGTAGGTGTGATGATGATGATGATGAGGAGGAGGAGGAGGAGGATCACTACCTGCTATTCTTATCTAAGTAACTGGCTGGTACGTGAACACCTCCTGGTAACTAAGAGTTGTCATAGTACAACAACCACTTCCAACATCTTTGCACAATGCTCCATAATTCCTTTTTTATGCAAAGTATAAATGCCATGCTGATAGTTTGCAAGCTGCCAGTATGATGTTGGGCTATACAAAATTCATTAGATTATTCCTTTTGTACTTCAGAGAATCATCCTATGAAACCATGTCCTCATACTGGGGACCATAATATCCTAGGCTGGATATTGCCCACCTGCCCAGAAAAGTTTGGTGTCAGTGGCTCAACAGGTAAACACTTACCTTAGATATGGAAAGATGTGGGCTCTCTTCTCATCAGTGGTGCTTGGATGGGTTCATTTCCCACTACTGACACAGCAGTGTAGCATAAGGAGATGCTGCAGTTCTGAGTGCTCAGTCTTTCAGATAAGATATGAAACTCAAATCCCATCTGCCAAGTTGGTGGTAGCTCCTGAGGATGTGAAAGATCCCAGGGCACATATAGAAAAGAGTAGGGCATTTCCCAAGAGTCCCACCCAGATTTCCCTACATCAGTATGAATGCCACCTCGGGTCTTCCCTAGAAAGAGGCCACTGGCCTAAAAGTGAAGTAGAGAGAATATGTTTTGGTTGCTGCTTTCACTGAGAGTACTGAAGATGGAAAGATAGTGAGGAAAATTCCCTGTCAAGTTGAAATAAAGCTAGACAACTTAAGCCTTCCTAAGACTATTTCACAGTTAGACTTGTGAGCTGACTGAAAGAGAAATGCTCAAACTAACTGCTAAAAAGACTTTGTACTTTGAACACATTCTGAAAGTGCTAATGATTACAGACTGGGTTACACTGAAGCATTCTGAAACTGTTAGTAGTTAAAAATGCTGAAATAAACCTGGAACTGTTGTTTATAAAGTGGCTGTAACATGCTGGAGGTATGGGCTTCTGTTGACCAACAGACTATCCCCGGGATTCATGAAGCTCGGCGCAAGGACGGCGTTAGCTTTGCGCCGACCGTGCGGTGGAGAGATGGCACACCAGCACCACATGCATATTAATGAAGACGCACTGCTGCAATGTCCATGTGCATAGGAAACATGCGTGAGTGCAGAGGGCGTGTCTAAGTGCTGCATGGAGGCGTGAACATGTTGGCTGCATAAGCGCAACCTAAAATGCTGACTATTACAGCCTACCTCTAAAAATAATCACTCCTGTCAGTGTCCATGGATACTGAAATGTATGCAAAGCATACAAGACAGTTTTGCGAACACCAAAATAAAAAGTAAACACAAAGGCACGTAGCTGAATATTGAGTCCCCGTCCATTGAACAAATAACATTTAAAACCCCGTGCCATGCTGTGTAAGTGAAGTGTTGAGGCGTGTGTTCGGGTAACTATGAACCATGCGTATACATATAAATGAAGCAGAACACCAATAGTGTAGTGGTTAGAGTATCCGCCTAATGAACAGGCATTAACGGTTCAAGTTTGACTATAGCACATATCATTTTCTTTGTGGAATGAATGTCACTCTGCTGTAAAGCGGACATTAAAACATGTAAAAGTGAATATGTGTATCGAATGGGACTATTAACCAGATCCCTTCAATCAAAGTGGTGCTGTCATAATGAATAAGGCACAAGTAAGCACAAATAAGTAGCAGTAAATATATGTAATGCACAGTAAGCATAGGCGAGTTTTCCTGTGCAGGTGTAAGCAGAGCACAGCATAGGAAATGTATTTTTGTATGTACAGATTTAATATACATATATATTTATATATATATATATATATATATATATATATATATATATATATATATATATATGCCCTATATAAACATATTATGATGTTCCCTTGTCATAGTTTTAAGTTTGGTATAGTTGAGGTGGTACAGCATGGTTTTAGAGGTGGTGATTGGAATAATAAATTATTGAGGGCTGAAGTCAAATGGCAACTAAGATTGAATGCTAGTGAAACACCAGGATTAAATGAGCATGTCAGTATTAAACATGAACTAAAATATAGGGCATTAAAACGGTAAGTTCAGGTTATATTATATTATGCATATATTATACATATACTTTTTAATTAAATTATATATTTTTCTGTCTGTTTAGATATTACTTTATAAAACGCACACTTGTTTTAAAGATATTTAGGATTTTGTAAGGTTTTATATAATTGTTATGTCTCTTTAAATAATAGGATTTTACTTAATTGAGTTAATTGTGTGTACTATATAAGGCTGAGTTTGTGGTGATGAATTTGTTCTGATGAAGTATAATACGAAAGCGCTTGACCTGGATGTTTTTTATTTTTGTATTTGTGAATAAACCTTTGGGGCTTTAGTTATTGGAGTCGGAGTGGTTGTTGGATTATTTGTTGCTTATTCCACTCTTCACCCTTGGTTTTTACTTGTTGTGATTCGGGTGATTGACTGCCTACTAAGCCCTGTTCCGGTTATGGATGAGCATGATCTCTCGCCGGTCTTTGAAGAAGAATTGGATTCCTTACCTTTTCCGTGTGGGCAACAAGTGGGTACTAATAATGACAATTTATTCACATTAATTTTAAACCTTACTAATAAGGTTTCTGAACTACAGGAGACTGTTAATAAAATACAAAAAACAAATAGTCCGATGGGTATAGAAAGGAGCGGAAACCCATTAGGGACTGATGTTGGAGGTGCACTTCCTGTTTCTCGAAGTCAGAGTCAGCAACAACGACATTGTCCTCGTAGCACTGAAAATCAAGCTGTGCCTTCTACAAGTGTGGGAGAAACTGATTTTAGACCTATAAACACTGTAAACAATGGAATACATGATCGTTTATGAGATTGGTCAAAAAAAGAATGTGGTTTGTTTCCATCTTTATTCGAAAATGGCGTGACAAGTATGGACAATAGGTTAGTGACTTTAGAAGTAAAAATGAACAAAGTGCGAGCTTTGCAGTGTGATAATGCCTATTTAAAAGAAAGTATGGCTAAAGGGAGGGTCCCTAAGGGTCTACGTGCCTTTAGGTTCCCGAATGGAATTAAGAAAGGCCAGGAAGAATGTGATAAACTTTTAAAAATGTTTGACAGACATGGCCTTGAATTGATGGACTTTATTTTAAAAATTAATAATAAAAGAATTGATGAATTATTTAGAGAAATTGATGAAATTAATAATTTGATATTGAATGACTTTAATTTTAACCACTATTCATTTAGGTACAATATTATATTTGATAAAGTTGAAAATGAAGTGTGCAATAATATAGATAGAAAAAAGAAAAAACTGTTAAGAAATGAATATGATTATAAACATGGGTTGGCATATCCTTTACCTAAAGCATATTTAGACACTTTTAGTGAAAGTAATAATCAGTCTATACCTATGGGTAGTGTAAAACAAAATGTTAATAGACAGATTAGTGATGTAAACTCTTATGACAGTGAATTTCCACCATTAAGAAGGTCAGAGAGGATTTTTAACAAAAATCAAGGAAGACTAGATAAACATGATTTTTTAGGGGACAGGGGGGAAGGGAGAATTCAATACAATTATCGAAACCCAACGAATCGTCGAATGAACAGTTACGAATGATTGAGGTGAACCACCTGTCTGAAGATATTGTTTCTGATGATGGTTTAGTATTTTTATACAAAGGGCTTAAAATCTATAATTATGCTGGATTAGAACTGAGTAAAGAATTGTTTCATTTATTAATGAGAGGGTTAAAATTTGTCCCAACAGCTAGAGAAGATGTTAGTAAAACCTTAATAGAACTGAAAATTTTTGTTAGGAAATTAAATCTTAAGATATTAAATGGAGATAGTAACGAAGGAAATAACCCCAAGAAAAAGAATATGATAAAGAAAAAAAGTTGTTACAACCCCCCTTTACTACCTATTCTAAGTTCCTTTGAAAATGTATGTTCCCAGGAAATATACAAAAAGCTTAATGAACATAAAAGGAAAATTTTTAATTTGACCAAGGATGAAAAAGTATTGTTAGAGGAAATAAGAAGTGATGACAAAGTTAGATATATGAAGCCTGATAAGGGAGGGGGAATGGCAATAGTTAATAATGTGGACTATCATAATAAAATTTTTTGTATGCTGAATGATGGGTCGAAATATGAAATGGTTTCTAGAAATGAGATAAATGTGGCCCATAGGAAGATTAAATTTATAATAGAGGACTCATTATATCAGGGGGTGATTAATGAAGAAGTATTTAATTTTCTGATGGTAGAACATCCAACCATTCCACTTGCCTTTGGTATACCTAAAACCCATAAAGATTTGATTGACCCCCCCCCTATAGACTTATTATTCCTGGTTTTAATAGTATTTTGTATCCCTTGGGGGTTTTTATTGACAGAGTTGTAAAAAATGCTATAACACCAGTGAAGCACATTTTAATAGATTCCTGGGACTTTTTAAAAAGAGTAAATAATGAATTTTATAATGATGTAGTTTTTCTACTGTGGACGTGGTGGACCTATATACATCTATTCCCCATGATACAGGTCTGGAAATGTTCCAAGAAGTGTTGGTTTTGGAAAGTAGTTTAAGTAGTAGTATGATTAATTTTATATTAGAATTGATGGAATTAGTGTTAAAATATAATTTTTTCACATTTGTGGGAGAATTTTTTAGACAGATTAGGGGTGTGGCGATGGTCAATTGTTGTGCCCCTACTTTTGCTAATCTCGTGATGTACAGATGGGAAGCAATGTATTTATTTAACTTACCCTTTAAGGAAGGTTGGTATTTATACTTAAGGTTTTTAGATGATGTGTTTATTTTATGGAAAGGTGAAGGATTACATGAAAAGTTGATGGATTTTTTAAATCAAGTTTGTGATTATTTTAAATTCACTGGTTGTACAAACAGTGAAAGTATTAATTTTTTGGATGTTACATTTTTTAAGGATTTTAACTTAAAAAGGTTCCAGTCTAGTTTGTATAGGAAGCCAACTTTTTCTAATGACTACCTAGAGTTCATGAGTAGCCATCCTAACTATGTTAAAAGAAATATAGTAAAGGGACAGATGGTTAGGGTTTTAAGAATGTGCTCTAATATAGAACTTGTAAAAAGAGAAACTCATCTACTTTTATAAATGTTTTTAGCTAAAGGCTATCCTTTTTCTTTTGTTTCACAAATTCGAGAGGAACTCATGGACCAGTGGGATGTGAGATATAAACCCCTTTTAGGCAGGGACGAGGAAATCCCAGTTAAGAAGTTTGAAGAGGTCAATACTTTCTCACAAGCTATGATTTTAACATATGGTGAAACCTCAGGGGAAGTTCAGAGAATTATTAAAATAATTGGGTAATGTTCAAAGGGAATAAAGAGTTGTTAACAGTTATAAGTGAAAACCCCCTGTTTACATACAGGATGAATAATAATTTAAAATATTTATTGGAAAATAATCACTCTAGTAATACTAATAAGTTGAAAGGAACCTCTAGATGTGGGGCCTGTGATTACTGTAAGTTTATTATTGATGTCCCTAAAATTACTGTGGGTCCTTATAATAGAGAGGTTAGCTTTATGAGCGGATCATGCAATACTATGAGGGTGATTTACCTAGCACTTTGCTCAGAATGTGGACAATTTTATATAGGTAAAACAGAAAGGAAGTTGAGTAGAAGGATATATGAGCATTGTTATAGTATTAAGAGAAAAGACAAAAAAAATGCTCTATATAAACATATTATGATGTTCCCTTGTCATAGTTTTAAGTTTGGTATAGTTGAGGTGGTACAGCATGGTTTTAGAGGTGGTGATTGGAATAATAAATTATTGAGGGCTGAAGTCAAATGGCAACTAAGACTGAATGCTAGTGAAACACCAGGATTAAATGAGCATGTCAGTATTAAACATGAACTGAAATATAGGGCATTAAAACGGTAAGTTCAGGTTATATTATATTATACATATATTATACATATACTTTTTAATTAAATTATATATTTTTCCTGTCTGTTTAGATATTACTTTATAAAACGCACACTTGTTTTAAAGATATTTAGGATTTTGTAAGGTTTTATATAATTGTTATGTCTCTTTAAATAATAGGATTTTACTTAATTGAGTTAATTGTGTGTACTATATAAGGCTGAGTTTGTGGTGATGAATTTGTTCTGATGAAGTGTAATACAAAAGCGCTTGATCTGGATGTTTTTTATTTT